>NW_022589712.1:1870586-1962514 GCF_004348235.1 Phoca vitulina | reverse complement strand
AGGACAATGGCAGTTGTTTATGGCGAGGCTGCTCAGAGAGTTCTGAAGGGTCTTTGAGAAGATAGGTTTGAGTCCGGGTCTGTGGGCTGGGAGCGGTGACGTGGGAAAGGAGGGAGGTGAAGTCTGGCGGAGCCCTGGGGGTGGTTTCATAACAGTCAACGCCGAGAGTTGTCTCGTCCCTGAGTTGTAGTTGCGCAAACTTGGACAGCGTGCCGCGCACCTTGCACGGGAGTCAGGCGTTCTGGGGAGGTGATTATTTAATAGCACCTGGTTTTGACTGGTTCTTACAGCTAATGTGAAGTCAGTACTATTTGCTAGGGTGCCTTTATGCGCCAATCATGTTTGCCAATTTGAACATTCTCGTGAAATTTCATCCTTTTTGTTATCATTACCCCCAGTCTATATTTTTGAGTAAAGTTGGCATTTACGATTCCAGCTTCTTGGACTTGCCTGTGGTTGGAAGGATTTCTTCTGTCTGGGTGGGTAGAGCCCTGCATGTCAGTCCTTACTTGAATGCACATTGTTAGGTTTAGGTTGCCAGTTCCAACACTGCCCAGTTGCTCCTGATTCGCAGGTCATCCTAAATGATTTTCAGCTGGGTCCTACTAAGCAAATTAATAATAGGTAGTTGCGCTCATTCATGGACTTAGCACGTCTTCTGAAAGGTGATATGCAGTAATTTAACTTTCAGCGTGACTTTGTCTTTCAGAATAATGGATTCATTTTTCTTATCTCTGGTTTAAAAAATTGGGATGTAAAATATTATCATGGTACGTGGTTGGTTTGTTTTTCTCCTTGAATGAATCCATTTATAATTGTTTTTTGAGAAATTTCCCAAGTCTGGTTGAGAAAAGGAATTTTTTTTCAATCTAGTAATAGATAATTTAGTTTTCCCTTTGGGATTTTGAATTGCGTTGGCATTTTAAAAAAGTCTAAATCAGAAACAGATTATAGTTAATTGGTCTCAAAAAATTATATTTTTAAGCACTCAATGGAAACTTTTTTTCTATTTTTCCTAGAGATACTCTAGGTATTAAAACTGGCCTGTCATTTGGAGAGCTACTTTTTACATAGTTATTCTGCAGGTGAGAAGTTGCTGTGTATGTGTCTTGAAGCAAAGCAAATTTGAAGGACTGGTTTTGAAAAGGATTATGAATTCCATTTAGTAGTTTCTCCTCTCCATTTAACACTTGATCTCTCTTTAGAAATGGTTCTCCAGAATTATTTGGGAAAGCTTGGCATAATGAAATAAACTGTTTTTTTTTTAAATGTCTGATGTTATTTATATTAGTTTTTTCATTCTCTAGAACCTAGCTCACACTTAATACTATGTGTTCTGGAGAACCTTTGCATACTATTAAATTTATTCTGGTCTTGCAGGTTGAGCTTCACATTTAACAGGGTGTATTTTTCATTATGATGTAGGTAACGTTCATGTTAGTAATTCTCTAAACCAGTATTTCAACGTTCATGGTTTCACTTTGCTTTATTTAAACGTGCGTCTAAAAGTGTCTACCATCTGATGATGAATTTTTATTTGGGCATCACAAATCATTTTTCTTAGCTTTCTATAAGAATGTGTGATACAGGCCTTTATTATTTTCAATAAATGTTAAGCAGATTTGCTACAGAATTTGATTTGTAGAATGCGATTTAAGCCTTATATTTAAATATTTGGATAATCTTTTTATGTATCTATACGAGAGTATAGTGGTTTTATTTTCTTTTGTTTGCTTTTGGGGGTGAGGGTACAGTAATCAGTATCTGTTATCAGATTTTATAACTACATTAATCATTTGTGTTTGGTAGCTTCAGGCAGTCTTGATAACCACTGATAATTCTGTGGTTTCTGTGTTCAGTATAAGATGATAAACTTGGCTTTTTGGATTATATTTACTTTTTAAGAAAATTAGAATATGTTCTAAAATCAACCTGGTTAAGTTTACTTTTTCCTTCATAATCACATTTATGTGTAAAAGGAGGGCTTCCAGAGGAAAAGCAGGTTATATTTTGTCATTGTCTTTTTCAACCCCTTCCTCGCTTGGGTCCTAGACTCTTTTGAAATTGTAAAATGAGAGTTGATTTAAACTTAATGTTGATATTTTATCACTAGGAGATTGATGTTAACTTGAACTAAGATCTTGATTACTGTGGAAAACTATAGCTCCTAATAAAAGCTTCTTAAAGCTTTTTAGTTCTATTGTTTTCTTAATGTTAAGGCTTTTTTTCTTTTAGGGATTTCTAATTATTATGGCAGAATGCTTGTTGCTAATCTTTACTTCCCATTACTTCCTCAGAAGAGGGCTTCTCTGATTACCCAAAGGTCTCCCTCTTGGTTTCTGGAGTTCTGTTGTTTAACTTATCCCAGTCTTGTTATTATAGCCACTGGTTTCTGTTTCCCTCCCTGATTACATGAAAGCAAGAGCTAGAATTTTATTTTTTTAAACATTGTTATGTCTTTTACCGTGGTAGGTCCTCAATAAATATTTTGCCCAAAAAGTGTTGAATATGGCTTCCTTTCTGTATACCTTTCTTCTTCTTCTTTTTTTTTTTTAAGATTTTATTTGTCAGAGAGCACGAGAACGGGAGAAAGCAGGGGGAGGGGCAGAGGGAGAAGCAGACTCCCTGCTGAGCGGGGAGCCTGATGCAGGACTCATCCCAGGACCCCGGGATCATGACCTGAGCCAGAGAAAGGCAGACGCTTCACCGACTGAGCCACCCAGGCGTCCCTGTGTACCTTTATTCTTGACAAAACATGGGGTATATACATATTAAGAACTTGGTGAGATTATGTTAGGCTGTTAAAGGTTTATGTTTTCATGTGTTACTCCTTTGCATAAAGGTTACACCTAAATGCAAAAACTATTCTAAGTAGTTGACCATTTTGCTTTACGAGATAGTTCTTAAAGTCAGTTTTTTAGAAATAATATACTGAGTTCACTATCTTCTTTTGAAGGGAAAATATGACCTAGAGTTTGCACGTACATCCACATTGCTTTATTAAAGGTGAATATGTTATGTTTTAATATTCTGATTAATCTTCAGAAGTAATGTGGTGATTCATATTACCCAGAGGTGTGTGTAAAAAACTTCTGGTTTGTCAGCAGAGATGGAGTAGGACATTTTTATGTGAAGTAGTAATAAGTTGCATAATTTATAGCTAAATCTATATTCCAGACTAGTGCTTAGGGTGTAACTATGCTTTATCACAAGATTAACTATATTTGAAACGGTTCTAAAAACAACAGTTGTGTTATTGAGCATCGATACTTCAGAAGAGCTCTTTTTCTGGTGACTAATGTATAATGATACAGGCAGGCAGTTGCCAATGATGTGTTTTTAGTATTTATAGGCATCTCTGTCTTTTTTTTTTCTTCTTTTTGATTTGAAACTCAGTGGTGGTTGTAACTTTTTTTTTAACCTTTATTTTCTGTAAGAACTGGTTAAGATTTGTTTGTATGGGTGTGAGCCTGTCAGTCTGAGGTAAACCCTTGTCCAGCACTGTTGAACATCTTAAGTTGAAACTGCATCTAGACTAGCTTGAGTTTGCTCTCCTTCTGCCAGTGAAAACTAATTTTAATTTCTGCGATTTATAGACTTAATGGAATGTAACTGTTGTAACTAGGCTTTTCTAGACTATAAAATTTGGATCGTGGTTCATAGCATGGTAGCAGAAGTGTCTCTTTCATGTTCTTGAAAAAATGAGTCACAGAAGATCAGGGTATGAACCAAATTGGTGGGAAGCTTCTGAAAAGAAGGCTTAGGGTTATGCCATTAAGGATTTATTTGAGTAGTTGTACTGTGGAAGGCATTATTCCTAGGTGTTGCTTATTCTGGTGGCATAGGTTAATTTGTTTATAAGCAGTTTTACTGGACTTAAACTTGGGTATTAATGTCAGAAAATGCTAATAAATAATAATAGCAATTATTTTGATGTAAATCTATTTTCCTTTATTATAAAATGAAATGGTTACGGGTACTGCAAATAGAACATAAAACTAAACTGATCTCTTAATTGAAAATTATTTTCAGGTTAGGTAAATTCTGTTCATTTTTGTTCAGAAGTTTGCTGTTTCTGTTATTTTCTTGGCTGATTGCATTTAGGATGTACTCATTCACCTTGAAGATGCCTAGGAGAGAGATGACAATTTGTTTGACCTACATTTACACTTGTGAGTTAGATCCTAAATCCTTTGCCAACTCTCACAGACCTTTTCACCATTTTTGGGTGTGTCCCAGTCAGTTAGCTGACACTGACAGGCTGGCAGGGCCTGCAGATCCACGGTGGGCTTCAGGTTAGTGTCCCCATATGTACGAGCTGATGGCACATGTGGGCGTATTGTCAGAGTTGGACCATCTTTATGCCTGAGTTATGAATGAGCAGAAGCTTTTCTTAACATCTCCAGTCATATATCAGGACCAAATAAAGCAGGCAGAGAGCTGGTGAGGGGGATTTTGTTTGCCTATCTCAGGTCATCTGGTTGAGGTTTGGTTCTAGTAACAATAAAAATGTAAAACTTCACTCACCGTTTTGGTATATGTGATTGACCAAAATTGTGTTATAATTTAATTTAGAAAGTGAATGTATTTTATAAGGTGAAAGTAAGCACATGTAGTAGTAGTTCATATGTAAACTGGGAAAGTATTTTCCTGGTGTAAGTTGATTGCAGAAGATAAGGATAATTTGAAGTTTCATACTTGCAAGTTTACCAGTATGTGTCATGAATGAACTTATTTAGAGGAACTGAAATTGAATAGCTTACTATGACTGGAAAGTAGCCAGAATTTCTGTATTTTTACTCAAAAAATTTTTGGTGTTGAAGGAAATTAAATTGTGTGTCTTACAGAAAATGATGTGAACTTTTGTTGCACTTGTTTGTATTGTCATGTTTTTAGGTTGATTACACATAGCATGCTTTGCTGTGTGTGTGTGAGTGAAGTGTAGTTGCCATACAGTATTAGTTTCAGGTGTATAACAGAGTAATACAACATTAGTATGCATTTATATACATTAGGAAGTGGTCTCCACAATAAAGCTAGCTACCATCTGTCACTATCCAAAGTTGTTAGATGTATTAACTAAATTGTCTGTGTTGTACATTAGATCTCCAGGTCTCATTTTGTGACTGGAAGTTTGTAGCCTTTACTCCCTTCCTTCCCCATTTTGCTGCCCATCTTCCTACCACCTCTCCCCTCTGACAACTACCAGATTATTTTATGTGTCTATGAGTCTGTTTCTAGTTTTGATGTTGTTATTGGTGGTTTTTGTTGTACTTTTTAGACTTCACATAAGTGAAATCATATGGTATTTGCTTTTCTCTGACTTCACTTAGCATAATACTCTCTAGGTCCATCCATGTTGTTGTAAACATCATGATTTCACTTTTTTTTTAATGGCTGAGTAATACTCCATTGTGTATGTATGCCACATCTTTGTTCATTCACCTATTGATGACCACTTAAGTTGCTTCCATATCTTGGCTATTGTAAATAGTGCTACAGTGAACAGAGGGGTGCCTACGCCTTTATAAATGTTTTCATTTTCTTTGGGTAAACACCCAGAAGTGCAATTGCTGGATCATAGGGTAGTTCTATTTTTAATTTCTTGAGGAACCTCCATACTGTTTTTCATAGTAGCTGTACCATTGCATTCCCACCAATAGTGCATGAGGGTTCCCTTTTCAGTGCATCCTCGCCAACACTTGTTGTTTCTTGTCTTTTGACAGAAGCTACTCTAACAGGTGTGAGGCGTTATCTCTTGTGGTTTTGATTTGTATTTCCCTGATGACCAGTAATTTGAGCATCTTTTCATGTGCTTATTGGCCCTCTGATGTCTTTGGAAAAATGTCAGTTCACAACCTCTGCCCGTTTTTAATTTTTTTTTCTGTTGCATTATATGAATTCTTTGTTTGGATATATGTGATATGTGGTTCACAAGTATTTTCTCTCATTCCATACATTACCTTTTCATATTTTTCATGGTTTCCTTTGCTCTGTAGAAGCTTTAATTTGATGTAGTTTTATTCATTTATTTTTTGCTTTTGTTGCCCTTGCCTGAGGAGACAGATCCAAAAAGATACTGCTCAGACTGATGTCCAAGACCTTACTGCCTGAGTTTTCTTCTAGGAGTTTTTAGTCTCCCGTTTACATATAAGTCTTTATTAATCCATTTGAGTTTATTTTTGTATATGGTATAAGAAAGTGGTCCAGCTTCATTTTTTCTACATAGTTGTCCAGTTTTTCCAACACCAGTTATTGAAGGAGATGGTCTTTTCTGCATTGTATATTCTTTCTTCTTTTGTTGAAGATTAATTGACCATATAAATGTGTATTTGTTTCTGGATTCTCCGTTTTGTTCCATTGATTGATGTGTCTCTTTCTGTGGCAGTACCATACTGTTTTGTTTACTGAAGCTTTGTAAGTATAGTTTGAAATCAGGGAGCATCATACCTCCAGTTTTGTTCTTTTTCAAGATTGCTCTATTTGGAGTCCTTTGTGGTTCCATACAAATTTAAGAATTATTTGTTCTAGTTCTGTGAAAAATGCCATTGGTGTTTTGATAAGGATTGCATTGGCTCTGCAGATTGCTTTGGGTAGTATGGATGTTTTAACAGTATTCTTCTCATGGGTTGGGAGAATATTCTTCCAATCGATGAGCATGGTATATCTTTTCATTTGTTTGTGAGGTCTTCCATTTCTTTCGTCAGTGTCTATAGTTTTCAGTGTACAGGACTTTCACTTTCTTGGTTAAATTTATCCCTAGGTGTAGTATTCTTTTTGATGCAATTGTGCATGGGATTGCTTTCTTAATCTCTCTTTCTGAAGTTCATTATTAGTGCATAGAAATACAACAGATTTTTGTGTATTAATTTTGTATCCTGCAAATTTACTGATTTTTTTTATTCCAGTAGGGTTCCAGTAGTATGTTGAATAAAAATGGGGAGAGTGAGGGGCTCCTGGGCAGCTCAGTTGGTGAAGCGTGTGCCTTCTGCTCAGGTCATGTTCTCAGGGTCCTAAGATCAAGTCCCACATCGGGCTCCCTGCTCGGCTGGGAGTCTGCTTCTCCCTCCCCCTCTGATGCTCTGCCTGCTGTGCTCACCCTCTCTCTCTCTCCCTTTATTTCTCAAATAAATAAATAAAATCTTTTTTTAAAAAGTGGTGAGAGAGCATCCTTGTCTTATTCCTGATTTTAGAGGAGAAATTTCTAGCTTTTCACAGTTAAGTATGGTATTAGTTGAGGGTTTGTCATATGTGGCCTTTATTATTTTGAGGTATGATCCCTTTATACCCACCCTGTTAAGAGTTGCTTTTTCAGTGTTGTCACTGCATTATATAGTTGGGGTGAGCCATATGGAAAGCATGTGAGTGATAATTATGCCAGGACAAGAGGAAGAAACTGGCGTTGTCTCCGTAACTCCGGGTGCGAGCAAGACGAACTTGCTGAATGGTTGGTTTGTTTCTGAAGCCTCAAACTTCCTTCCGTTTACTCTTGCTGCGAGTGCCCAGGTGACCTAGGTAGAATGGACAAGACCATGTTCACAGAATATCAGATATTTTCTTTGTGTTTTTAAGACTGTCTTCCATTTGGGTAGCACAGAAGCATACTGCAAGAGGACATAGCACTGTTGAGTCTAGCTCTGCCCCCATCCGTAGTAAAAACAGTGTGACAGGTTGTTTCAAATAAAGAAGTCTTGCCTTGTTTTCTGAAACTTTGTCTGAGAGTTTCACTGTTCTTTTGTAGGAGAAGAGAGTTTGACTCCTAAAATTAAGACCCGTGAAAAAATGCTCATTCGTTAGTCTTGTTTGGGTATTTATTGGTTAAGAGAAGTTCAGTGATCTTGTAATATTCAGAATTATAGTTTTTCGTTCTCTGTTGCTTGATTTCATATATGTTTTGCTAAAGGAAAATTAGACTTTTGCCTTTTGCAAATTTAAATTGTTGTTCCTTGCAAGAATGTACTTCCTCTTTACCCTAGTTTGCTAAGGGTGGTACTTTCCATGGTGACCTACTTATTATTCTTTGTATTTACTGATCTTTACAAGAGAACCAGCAAAATTTCTATCTTATAATTTCTTTTTGTGCCACTATTATCAGTCACAGTGTTTTGGTGCTGAGACTTCAGATTGTCAGTTTTTTCCGTTGCTTTGAACCGAGTTCCATATGTTTAGGTGCGAAAATGAAGTAGGAGCAAAAATACACACACAGTGTTGGGGCGTCCGGGTGGCTCAGTCAGTTAAGCGTTCGACTCTTGATTTCGGCTCAGATCATGATCTCAAGGTCATGGGATCCAGCCCTGCATTGGGCTCTGCACTGGGCATGGAGTCTGCTTGTCCCTGTCCCTCTGTCCCTCCCCCCACTCTCTCTTAAATAAAGTCTTTTAAAAAAAATACACACACTGTTGGACACAAATTATTTATTTATTTATTTATTTATTTTTAAAGATTTTATTTATTTATTCATGAGAGACAGAGAGAGAGAGAGGCAGAGGCAGAGGGAGAAGAGCCTGATGCAGGACGCGATTGGGATCACGACCTGAGCCGAAGGCAGACGCTTAACCGACTGAGCCACCCAGGTGTCCATGGACACAAATATTTAAAAACCATTGTATTCTTAAAATGGATAAGTTCTATATACATATTTAGTATAAAGCCTATGCATTGGGAAGATGTCTTTCAAATATGTTATTTTTTGGTGGATATTGGTATTATTATCTGAGTAAATTTATGAGTGCACCAGACCTCTAGACCAATGCTTATAAAATATACCATGATTTTACATAAGTTTACAATATACCATGATTTTACATGAGCTCTCTAATGAGTTTCTAAGTTACATTACATTTCACGTTAATGAATTTTTGTGTTGGCAAAAACTTGGGGTGGTGTTGGGGTGATTATTTTTAAGAGACATTGGTAATAAAAGAATCTGTTATGTGACGGTTTTTGGTTTGAGCCTAAGTATTTTAATTTCTGCTACTAATTCTTCTTTGCAAGATCCTTTTAAATATTTTTTATGTTCTGTTACATTAGAGTTTGTCTGTCTTGTTCTTTGAATGGATTTTTTACCCATGGGTTTTTGCCATCATGCATTGACCATATAGAAAATACTGGTTCACTGAGTTATGTGGATATTCCAAATGTTGGAACATTTCTTTAAACAATATCAAAATACTACATTTGTTAATATTACCGCTGATCAGAAAAATCTTAAGTTTTCAAAACCTGGAAGTTGCTATCCAAGCTCCAGTTTTAGTACTCGCCTCACTGCCCCAGACAGTGCTCGAGGGGAATAGGCTGCTTCCTTCCTGTTTGAGGAAATGCCTGCGGGATACTGACGCCTGAATAAATGTAGCTCCTCAGTCGTTCCCTCAGGTGAAAATGGTCCTCCTTGAAAAATCGGCTCAGTCTGTTCACAAAATCAGCAGTTCACAAGAGCTTTTTCTTGAGAGCCATCAAACTGGTATGCAGCCCGTGTAGAAATTTTTCCCATTGTGGTACATAGATTATTGAACAAACATGTACTCAAGAGTCAGACTTTAATAAAATTAATAATTTTTTTCTGTTTTATCAAAGACACTCTTGAGTGAAACTGCACCCCCATTTTTTAAGTGTGGATTCGTAGCAGTGAAAAATTCATTGATTCTGAGTACAGTTTGTTGCTGCTGCCTTGGTTTGTGCTCTTGTGCCATCAGTTTGGCCCATCGTTGCTTTTGAACTTTAGTATGAATGCCGACACAGTAAGAGGCTCATACTGTGTAAGTACCGGTGTGAAAAAGTTTTCACTTCACGGTTGTCTTTGGAAGCTCTGGGGGGAACCCCAGGGATTTGTGGACGATAGTTTGTGAGCTACTGCCCTAGGATACTTAGGGGTGGGTTTTAAGAATTATGGTTTGTATTTGAATTTTGGTTTATATTTGAAGGTAGGTATGCATTGTATTTTCCAACTTTGGTTATAAAATTAACATGCATATCATTTAAAATGTGAATGTAGGGCTCAATATGATAGAAGGGTAGATTTCAACATGTATTAATTTTTTACATATTATTATATATTTGATTATTTTCTATATAAGCACCTATTTTCATTTTTACTTATCAGTAATAAGATGCAAGCATTTACACTTTTGTTATTGAAGAATACTGTCCCACAACCTCACTAAAGTGGTGACCTGTGAATTTTACTACTCGGACTCACCCAGGGTGGGAGTTCAGCCACTCCTCCCCCGGGGGGCAGTTCCTAGTCTGGCGAACAGTGCTGTCTGTATTCCAAGTTTTCTGGTGGGGGGATGTGTTTGGTGTGGGCTCCATCTTCTGGCACTGTCTGTCCTTTGCTGTTCTCCTTCCAACGTGGACACTTGCAATCAGGCCAGTCGCTGATGATGGGAGGAGGTCGTCACTGCTGTTTGCAGTTGTATTTTCCATCAGTTTTAGTGTATTTCATGAGATAACACCCAAGTACAGACAGATAATACTTATTTTCTAAAGCCTGCCTTACACAATATGGAATTTTAGTACTTCAAAGTAATATGTAAATATAGTACTTCTAAAAGTGCATGCGGTAAAAACAAAATATTAGAATACTGAATTTTACGTTGAATTTATTTACTCAGTGGCAACTTGTTTTGCAACAAATATGTTGTGTTGCTTATTTATGGTGAGGTGTACATTCATTTCGATCTTTTTGGTGACCATTTCCTCTTTATAGATAGCATCACTAAATTATTTTGATGATACACTATTTTTAACCACTTAATGAAATGTGTTAGTAAACATATTCTTTTAACTTACCAGGGTAATAAAATACAGATAAGAAATCTTACTTGCTGAATAAGCCGGTTTGTAAATGATTCCTTTTGTAGATGAACTCAGCTTCTGCTTATTCAAGAGGAGGAGCTTGCCAAGAGTACCATGGACAGTGTTTTCACATTTAACGTTTAGGACCTCAAATATTTCAAAATGTGTTTTTAATTCAAGTTTGGCAAAGGTGGCCTTGTTGAGTTCTTGGTATAGTTAACGTGTTTTTATACCAAATTTGCTGATTTCAGTTTTTAAAAATTATTTTTTTATTACCTTCAGGAAATTGTTACTTTGGGAATATTAAGGACAGTAAAATTAAGACCAGCAAATCTGGAAAAGCATTAGGAAACATTTATGATATTATTTTATGGTTTATTTTTAAGTATATTCTTGAAAATGTAGTTAGACATAGAAGGAGTTTATGCGTTTACTTCACTGTAGTGAGATGATATGCTTAAAAATATTTGTTTTTTATTATGAAAGTAATAGGTATGTTTTAGAATATTTGGGAAATGGTTGAAGTGTACGTGTATGTTTGGTTATATGTGTTTATTATTTGCATTTTTTAGTCAGTACTGAATCCTATTTCTTAACCAGCCATATGTCTGTCAAGAACCCTAGGTTATTCGGATAACTGTAATACTTAACATTTTGTGAATGCATGCTATCTACCTACCTGATATTTTATTACCCAGCTAAATTAAAACAATCTGTTTACTAATAAATGCTTTGTGTGTGTTATCTTTAGTTTCTGTAGCAATCCTATGAGGTGGGTACTTTTGCTATTCTCATTTTTGGGTGAAGAGACCAAGGCACAGGAGATGAAATAACTTGCTCAGGAGTATGTAGGTGTAATGAGCTGAGGAGCAATGATTTGAACCCGGATATTCTGACTCAAACCCTTAACCACTGTGTTTGTAGAATTCAAAAATTTTGTAGGAAAATAATTTATAAATAGGATAATTTAGGGGCACCTGGCTGGCTCAGTGAGAAGAGCGTGCGACTTGTTGTCTAGGTTGTGAGTTCGAACCCATGTTGGGTGTGGAGATTACTTAAAAATAAAATCTTAAAAAAATAAAAAATAAATAGGATAATTTAGAGCTTGATTTTCAGAAAGAATCACAAGTGTGATATAAGGAACCCCCCTTTCTGTTTTATTTATGTCGTGTGTTATGTACGTATATGTGTATATCTTTATATGTTATAGACATGAATGTATTGATTTTCATCTTGATTTCCTGAAACTCTGTTATATCTTTTATCTTTGAGACAGTTGATGGTATTTTTTTTAGCCAGCATGGTGCATGCCATACTGTATGCTTGGAGCAACCAAAAATTTGAGTATGAGGGAATTTTGATAGCTGCACTGATAGCTTTCCTGTGCCTGAAAGAAAGAAAGGCCAGGCCTCCCCAAGGTTCTGGCACTGCTGTGTTCACACCCTTTTGTGACAGCACGGGTGTGATTTTGAGTTTGTAGTTGTCCCTTGTTCTCTTGATCTGCTTCCTCTTAGTGCCATCCGCCTTGAGTTAGCTTTGGTGTCGCCTCAGCCCATTTCTGGTCCACGCTTCAAAGTAAACAACAAATGAAACTTGTTTGTTCTCATCACTGTTGGGGCTCAATTTAATTTCGTAAAGTTTTGTTTATATATTAACTAGCGATTTTCCCCTAGGTAATGTTTGAATTTCAACGGTTTTCTAGAGATAATTCCTTGGGGCACCTGGGTGGCTCAGTCGTTAAGCATCTGCCTTCTGCTCAGGTCATGATCCCAGGGTCCTGGGATGGAGCCCAGCATCGGGCTCCCTGCTCTGCGGGAAGCCTGCTTCTCCCTCTCCCGCTCCCCCTGCTTGTGTTCCCTCTCTCGCTGTGTCTCTCTCTGTCAAATAAATAAATAAAATCTTTAAAAAAAATAGAGATAATTCCTTGATTGTTACTAACAATTCTGACATCTATTGAGCAAATATTTGCCATTGTCAAACTAGGAGGGGGAATTTCCGATAAAATGGCAGGTTTAGGGGGCAGTGTAGTGGACCTTCTCAGATCCTACAAATTCACTTCTCTGGTTATGAGCCTATGTTTTCTCACATGGAGGAAGTTTCTAGATGGGAAGTTAAGTATACTTTTATGGATCAAGGATTCTGAATAATTGAGTGTAAGTTATATAATTTACATGTATACATTATGTACTTACACATAATTTACGTGTTAGTATATAATTTTGTAACAGCAGCAAACTAAGTGTTGTCTCTAAACTAGTGTTACAGGGTGATTAGATGCATGCCACGCCAAGTTTTCCCTCTCTTGTATTCTAGCATAAATATAACTTAACTGTAAGAAGTAACTATTTTTTTAACCAGGTGGCACCTAAACCAACAAGTGCCACTTGTTTCTGATTTGCACAGCTTCTGAACAAGTTTCGAATGTTTCTGGAATGTTTACATTTTATTAGCATAGTGACATTTTTAGACATTTTATCTTTAGTATGTAATTACAAATGCATGTAATTGGTATTACCAGCTTGATTGTTGAGAACCATTGCAGATTTTACATCAAATACTGTGAAAATTGTTTGCTTCTGTGAATTTTTGACTGTGAGCAAAAATTTTGGGAATAGTTACGTGCCTGTATCACAGGCCCAGTGGTAGGAGAAATTGCTTCTGTGGTGTGTGTGCTTTTTTGTGGCTCTGCCCTGTTAAAACTGTGGACATCTAGACGTTCCTCTTGCATTTTTCTTAGGCTAACCCAGCACTCAGTTCTGGCCAGTATTTATCGAGTGCTTGCTGTGTTTTAGGCTTGGTCAGAGACTGGCCCTGCAGAGGTGAAGGGATGAAATGGTCTGCTGTCCAAAGAGAGAGGGACACAGACTGACCATCATGGCCCCATTGTGCTATCAGAGCAGAGCCTAAGTGGCAGCCAACAAGGCCGACTACACGTGGGGCCTGAGGTTGAGTCCTGGCTTTCCTACTCAGTAAAGGTGTCCCTCTCTGTCTCCATTTCCAAGGTTACTCATTTAGTAGTTAACTTTTATGGGCCAGTCACTGCAAGTGCTGAGTGTGCAGAACTTCGTGGACACACGCTGCTTTTCTCAGATAGCTCCCATTCTGGTATGGAAGATAGATTGAAAAAAACACAGCAGTAATATGGTAAGTGCTCTGTTTGGATGGTGGGACCAGGGACATCTCCATAGACTTGAGATGAGTCTTTAGATGGCAAAAAATTTTCTGGAATTTTCTGTGTGGGTAAGGGGGAGGGCATTCCTGGCAGAGAGCATTATTGATTCAGCAAACGTGCATCATCTGGTACCTCTTGTGAAGAGATGAGCAAGAGGCATACTTGTCAGGAATGCTTTGGGGGCAGACGTGCGTGACTAAGCAGATACAGTGTTTGTAGTAAGTGCTGTGAGGAGGGAAGACCCGAGTGACCTGGGTGGCCAACCTTGCCTACTTGGCAGGTCAGCAAGTTTAACTGAGCTGTAGGAAGTGTTTCTTCTGAATCCTGAAGTATTCGTAGGACATAGATGGAGGAAAGTTGGAGAACTTGTGAGGTGCCCAGTCTGGCTGAGTCCATGTGTGCTCCTCGGTGCTCGCTGCTCCTTCCTGAATGAGGGTTGGGGGTCCTTCTTGTGTTCCCCGTGTCAGGCGTGACTGTGGCTTGCCCTGTCCAGTGACACGTGCCCCTCTGAGCCCAAGCTTTAAGTCCCGTGCCACACTGCTGTCGTTGCTTCTCCGTGAATTAGTGTGTCCCGGGCGGGGGCTAATTCTTTCAACTTTGGTACCAGAATGAAGACTACTGGGACAGTCCCAGCTAGCCACACACTGATGTGCTATCATGAGAAAGAAATGAATCTTTGTTGTAAGCCGCCGAGATGGTGTGTTCTTTTGTTTTCACAGCATAACCTGGTGACTGAAGTATAGTGTGTGTTTATGTGTGCGTCCTAGTGTGTCCAGAGCGGAGGAGTTAGTTAGTGACTTAAAAAACTGGACGTGTTAACCAGGGCCAGTTTCTTATGGGCCTTGTTAGCCAACTGAGGAATGTTCCAGGTGAAATAATATGATGAGGTTTGCCGCTCAGCAGACCTTCCTGGTAGCAGAGTGAACGGAATGTAGGGAGAGCGAGCTTGGAGGCCGGAGACTTCTGGGCTATTTGGCTGTTGTGTCTGAGATAGAGGCCTGAACTAAGGCCGCTCAGTTCACAGGGAAGGAAGAGCATAAGCTCAGGAAGTACCCCGGGGGCGTGGAGAGTGATGAGGGGAGTGTCTGAGAGAAAAGAAAGTCCAGACGAGTCCCAGGTCTGTACTTGGCTACCTAGACAGATGGTAGGACCCTGAACCAGAATTTAAAAAAAAAAAAAAAAACTGTACATGTGGTAGATTAGATTTGGGTGGGGAAATAGGAAGTTGTGTTTGAGATAGTTTGAATTTGAGGTGCTTGTGAATTTCCAGGTAGAAGGTTCCTATGCAGACAGCTAAAGAGGACTGGCAGCAGGGGATGAAGGGCAGTTGGGGTGGGTGGGTGGGAGGGAGCCAAGGCAGAGATGAGCCTGCTAGAAAAGAGTTGTGTGAGAGACAAGAGCCCCAGGACAGCAGGCTTGAGAACGCCCCATGTCTGGAGCGGGTGGAGGAGGGGGGAGTGGTGAAGCACAGGACAGAGTGGCTCTAGAAGGCTGATGCGGGAGAGAAGTCTTGCTGCTGTGCAGATCATGGGGGAGTTGATAGAGGGAGCCTCCCCTGCTGAGCCTTTTCCTCTGTGACCTAGAACACCTGCTAGCTAGTTCTTGCCTGGCAGCCCTATGGCCCTACTACACTGCTCTTCTCCAGGTAGCCTTGATCTTCCCATTGCCAAAATCACTTGCCCATTGTTGGACCACAAAAAGGCCTTTTTCGTTTTCTTCCTGATGGTATTAGTCTGTTTCCTTTCTTCCCTTTTCCCCTTGGTTGACTCCATTTGCTCCTCTCGGTCTCGGCAGCGTAAGTGTTTTAATACCAGGGTCTGTGCTCTACTACTTCTTTCAATTGAGGAAGGCCTGTAGTTAAGTATGGGGCTGTTCTGAGACCATGGGGGCAAGCTGATACTGTAGCTGACATGATACGCTCACTTAACATTTATTGACTTCCAACTATGCACACTCATTTAGATACTAAAAAATGTTGCTGAGAGTCCTGGTCACAGGATCCTGTGCAAGAGGGCATTACGGAGGGCCTGATCGCCTGTCTCCTGGGAGCTGCTTCTGCTGTGTCGTCTTCTGCCTTCCCCTCCTTTACCAGGATGGGATTGCGAATGTTATGGCTGTCATAGAATCTGGAGTCTGTATTTTCTAGACCAGGCAATTGAGGTGATGGCTTACCAAAATCCAGCATTGCTTTTGAATTTGGGCTGGCGGTCAGTCGGTGGTGACTATCCTCAGGAAGTGCCTACTAGGGCTGGTGTTCAGTCGTCCACTTCGAATGTCTTCATCGCTCTCCGGTGATGCCGTCACACACATGGGCATTTAGTCCTCCCCCATTATCCATAAATAAAGGCCTTAAAAACAGAGCAAAAACCGTGTTTATTTCGGTGGCCAATCTTAGGGAGAGGAGCTGAGGAAATGAAATAGATAAGAGTAGTAGCACAGGAGTGGAAAGGAAAATAAGTGGAATTCTGGGGAATCCAGGTAAATCAGCGCACTTGGGTAGCCGGTTCAGAGTTAAGATTTGTCTTAGAGCTCCAACAAGATCTCTCAGGTAAGTCTATATGAAAATATCCGTCCTCCTCATCGTAAACTTGTGATTGATCTTTTTGCTTCCCGTCCATTCTGTGCTCAAATGTCCAAATAATTTTCCCCAAACTCCCGCACCTCCAGGGCTCCAGATTGCCAAAATGTTGTTTTAGCAATTTCTGACCTCTCTTCCCTAGTATTTGGGAAGATGGAGTTGCTGGGGGGAATCTGCGTAAAGCCAAGAGCATGATGAATTTACTCTAGGAATTAGGTAGTAAGTATAAGAGAGCTGTTTTATTTCCAAGATTGAGGAGTAAGTCATTGATACCAAAGCACATTGTCAAGCACTTGGGCTCTTACACTAAACTTCAGCTCTTTGAAAACAGTGAAGCATGGCTATTTACTCTGCTATCAATTTGAATTGTTTAACTTTAAACATACCAGTTAAATTTTAGAACTTTTTCATTGCTTTTTACCCTAAGAGGCTGAACTCTTGACTTCACCAAAACCTCTCCTGTCCAAGTCACCAATGACCTTCATGCTGCCAAGTCCAGTCACCATTTCATAACCCCTAGATCCTGACACATCTTCCATGGAACTCTTTTCTCCACATGCTCTCCAGGACTGGCCTTCTTTCCTTTGCTGAGTGAAGGAGACCCCAGGGTTTGACCCAGGTACTTCTTCCTCCTTATGATTTTAAGTGCTGAATTGCCCATGTTAATATCCCTAGGGTGAATCATGGCCCCGAGGTTAACATGTCCAGAACAGAACTCTCATTTCCCACTGGCCCACTCACATCTGCTCTTAACAGTCTTTCCCGTCTTGGGAAGCATCCAGCAAGTCACTTTTATCTGTTGCGTATGCCCACGACCTTGCGATCATTCTTGATTCCTTTCTTTCTCTCAGACCTCATATTGAATCTCTCAGCAAATTCTGGCAGCTCTACCTTCAGAATATTTTCGTCATCTAACTACTTCTTGATGGTTGGCCCAGCCCACACTACCCTCATCTCATCCAGACTCTTCCAGTGACCTCTTACCTAATCTTTTTTTCTCCTTTTCCCCCCATCATTTACCTTTGCCCTCTTATCTGTTTCCTACACAGAGATAATACTTCTAAACCTTAGGTTAAATCATGTCATTTTTCTGCTCAAACTCTCAATGGCTTTTACATGGCTCAGAATGTACCTTGGCCTACAAAGCCCGGTATGATGCCATTTTCCCCACCTTCTCATTCTGCCCTAGCCATAGTGGTCTTGTTGTTTTTCAGACATGCCAGCTAGGCTGCTGTCTTGGGGGGCATTTGTACTTGCTTCCTCTGCCTGGAATGCTCTTTGCCTAGAGTTAGGGCTTTGTTCAAGTATTCCCTCCCACTTCTGTCTCCCAGTGACTTTTGGTCCCTCTGCTCTGTGTAATTCTTTTTGTGTGCCACCATCTGTCAGTACTGTGTATCTCCTCCTGCTGGATTATAACTTCCTGAAAATAGGGGCTGTTTTATTTTGTTAATCGCTCTTTTCCCGTTGCCTAGAATTAGGAGGAGGAGGAGGGGAGGAGGATGATGATAATGATTTAACTGGAAGTAAAAATGTTCTATCCCCTAGGCTTAATTTCTTCTCTAAGTCTTCCTTGACTAAATTAAAGTTTTCATTTCGTTTGAAAACATTTACTCTAGGGATGCCTGGGTGGCTCGGTTGGTTAAGCGTTTGCCTTCAGCTCAGATCAGCTCAGCTCAGGTCATGATCCCAGGGTCCTGGGATTGAGCCCCACATTGGGCTTTCTGCTAGGCGGGGAGTCTGCTTCTCCCTCTGTGCTCTCTCCCTCTCTGTCTCTCAAATAAATAAATAAAATCTTTTAAAAAAATCGTTTAAGTCATTATTCCCATATTACTGAATGTTTACATTTACTTATTTGTTGAATGTGTAATTTTTACATTTTTAATACAATTCAAAAGCATTACTGTGAAGTGAGGTTTATCTTTGAACTGATTTGTGTCTCAGCTTTGGAAATTCTGAACTCTGGTGTTGGTTTTTGTTTTTTTCCTCCCTTGTGGACCGTTCTCTCTCTTTTCCCTCTTTCTTCCATTTCTTGAGAATTATTACTGGAAAAGCGTAGAGAACCCTTGTCCTAACGGCTCTGACCAAGTAGACCCATAGTTGTGTGGCAGCCCGCCTCCTTGGGCACTTCTTTTATTGCGGGGATAGCTCCTTGGGAAACGTGAGCTTCTCCCGGGGCAGTAGGTTGTCTCTACGCCTCCTTGACTTGATGATGTATTATACACCTAGCGGTGATTTAGGTGCTGCAACCAGTCTGTTACTTCATTTAGTTCCCAGAGCAACAAGGGATGTCTTACTGTTTTTCTTTCAGTTGAATTGAGGCCCAGAAATTTTAAGGAACTAATAGTTACAGACGTAGCCTTTCCTTCTCGCTTTCTGCCTTTCCAGAGGTAACTACTAACTGGAAGTTGTGGATGATAATTTAGTTATTTTAACTGTGTTGTGGTATTCCATTGTCCAAATGAGCCACAGTTGATCTATCCCAACCCCTACCTGGAAATGATCATGTTGTTTATATTTTTCCACTCTTACGGATGTGGATTTAATGAACACCCTTGTCTGTGTTTCCTTCTATGCTAATGAAAATTTTTAGCATGGACATCTAGTAATTTCTTGGTCATAGGCCATGCAGAGATTCTGGTTTACCAGGCCTGGCAAATTGATCTTTGAGATGGTTATACCAATTTGTATCCCAAATTTCAGAATTTCCTATCTCCTCAGTGTATTCAGATTTTTTTTTAAACAAGCTGGAATATATGAAATATTTATTGCTTATATATTACCCTGATTTCAGTGAATGGACATGTTTCCTTATGTTTATGGTCATTCTGATTTTCTCTTTGAATTGCCTATTTATATATTTTGTATATATTTTTTCCCATGAGCTATTTGTCTTTTTCACATTGACTCATAGAAATTCTTTTAAAATCTGAATCCGGATTTTTCATGCATTATGTATTGTTTATGGTTTCTCACGTTTTACAGTGTCTTCTGTCACAGATTTTTAAAACTTCTGAAATGGAGTTGGGTTTATCTTTTTTTTTTAAGTTTTATACTTTTTCTCATTTGATGCATATGTTCCATGTTTTAATCTGAAAGTTTTACAGTTTGGCTTTTTACAATTAGATATGTAGACCCCCTGGGATCTCCCTGCCATATGGCCGCCCACCTCCGCCTTCCCCTCTGTAGCGGGTGCCGCAATGCTGGGCATTCTGGAGCCCGTCCCGTACACCTGTTTTTCTGGCCTGCCTTCTTGGAGTTTTCTTTCTTTTTATAGATTCAGTGATATACTTTAGAGAAAGTTTATTTTGTATTATCTATCATATAAGGTAATGAATGGTTCCTGAATAGCCTACTATCTTGCTAGAACTGGGAGTTTTACAGTCTTTTACACAGCAGGGTAAGTAAGAGGCATTGTTGCTTCGTGGTTAAAAAGTATGGCGTCCTGTTTCAAAATTGCCTCAGTAGAAATTCTGGCCCACGGGTATTAGCTGTGCCATCATGGTCAAGTGACTTGGTCTTTCTCAGACCCTGTTCCTCCTTTGCAAGACAGGAAAGTAATAGTACCGGCCTCATAGGGTTGCTGTTACCACCGAAGGAGACAACGCATAAAGAGCCCTTAGCACCACATTTGGCTCCTTCAGTACTAACGAAATTTTTTTACAATGGATGCCTAGATGTGTTAGATGTTCTTATATTTGTATTATCATCATCGTTATTTGTGTTTTCTTTTTTCTTGCCCTTTCTTGTTTTGTTTGCTGTAGCAGAACATCTTCCTTGTTCATCTCAGGACAGAAATTTAGATCTGTCTGCTTGTCTTCACATCAGTTGATGTTATTTGTTGGGGAGAGGAGGTTTCCAACAACATGCTTAGGTTTGATAGTTTACATTTTAGGTTGACTCTGCATTCCATATCTTAAATTGAAAAAAAAAAGTTCTTATTTGTTGTTGTTTGTTATTGTGTGTGCAGTCATATCTAGACACAGTAGTATTGTCTTCACGAGTCTCCTTGAATGAGTTTTCGTGAGCAGTGTAATTTTATATATAAAAACACAATCAATGATTTTTAGGTTTTCATTTCACAGAACCTAACACTTATCATATTTCTGTATCTATTGTTTTTGAGTTCCTTTCTATGACATTCCATTAATTACCTAAAGAATTTATTCCAGAATGTACTTTTTTTTTTTTTTTTTTAAGATTTATTTGTTTATTTGACAGAGAAAGACACAGCGAGAGAGGGAACACAAGCAGGGGCAAAGGGAGAGGGAGAAGCAGGCCTCCCGCTGAGCAGGGAGCCCGATGTGGGGCTTGATCCCAGGACCCTGGGATCATGACCCGAGCCGAAGGCAGACACTTAACGACTGAGCCACCCAGGGGCCCCAGAATGTACTTTTTTTAGTCTATATATATGTGTGTGCGTTAGCTTGGAATGTTTAACATTTGGACGGCTTTTGGACTAGGAGGTAAAAGTATTCTAGGGAGAATATTTAGTAACATTAAACGAGAATCTATTCAGTGATTGCTTCTTTTCATGGTAATTCTCTTTTGCAGTTATATATTAAGAAGACTTCTCAATTGAACTGTGAGCTGTTATCGGTGTTACTTTGCCCCTACATAGAGGTTTTGTGTTCCTTTTCTAAATTAGTGCTTTAAAAATCCTGTTTTAAGGTAAAAACAGGACTCCTTTTCAAAGTCCCTGTGCTGATTTATGCACCTTACCTTTTTGTTTTTCTCTTGCCTGGTACTCAGTGACATTCCAATCTGCTGGGGTCATTTGATAATGCAGAGTGAAACAGGAAGTAAAGTCAGGAGGTACTGCTTGGCACCACATACGCAGTTGGGAGATCATTCCTGATACCAGGGGAGAGAATGTCAAATATGTGCACCAGCACAGTACTTGCACCGAAGAGAGTGTTTGTTTAGTTTGTAAAATCCCAACTATAAGACAGTCATAGTCCGCGCCACTGCTGCTGCATCCTCTGCCCAAAAATTAGTTCGTTTCTAATTTGTTCTTTTCACCTCTGTCCCAGCCCCCTCTCAAGTATCTTGTGTAAGACAAAGACGACTCAGACAATAGCCTGTGTTTTAAAATTGTGTTGCACCTGTGTTTTATGGTAGTCCTAATGCAGTACTACCAGAGATTTGAGGATATTTTTAATTAGGTAAGTTGCATGAAGTTTTTTTTATCGAAATAGGTTCAATAATATGAATTCAGTTTTTAGTCTACGATACTACTGTAGTAAAAAGATACAGATGGAAGCATTTTGACTATAGGAAGCTTCTTTGAATCAGTCACAAGAGTGTTTACTTTGATTTGAAAGTTACTCTAAGTACAGTAAATGATAGTCTACTTATTTGTGTATACAGTTTGTATGGTGCATTACCCTTGTTCAAATTTAGAAGGTCCTTTTTATTTATTTATTTTGTTTTGTTTTTTTTGAGAGAGAGCACATGTAAGTGGGGGCGGGGCAGAGGCAGAGGGAGAGAGAATCTTCAGGCAGATTCCCCGCTGAGTGGGGAGCCCAGTGTGGAGCTCCATCCCATGACCCTGAGATCATAACCTGAGCCGAAACCAGGAGTTGGACACCTAGCTGACGGAGCCACCCAGGCACCCTGAAACGCCTTTTTAATATTTCACATACTTAAAAAAGAATCTCAGTCCAGATTTAAGAAGCAGGTTATAAAAACACATTTTCTAATTTTATATTCTTGGATTTTCTTTCTTTTTTTTTTTAAAGATTTTATTTATTCATGAGAGACAGAGAGGCAGAGGGAGAAGCAGGCTCCCCGCAGAGCAGGGAGCCCGATGCGGGACTCGATCCCAGGACCCTGGGATCATGACCTGAGCAGAAGGCAGACGCTTAACCGACTGAGCCACCCAGGCGTCCCGGATTTTCTTTTTGATATTATGATATTGAGGCAGAGTTCAGGAGTTTTATGTATGTTGATTTGGTTACAGTCAGATCATTGGAAATGATTTGAACTTTTGGATATTGAGTTTCAAAAGCAATTATAAATGTTGTAAAGTGTCATTTTTTTTCTATAAAGCTTACTATTTTGCATTTTTCAGATACTTTTAATATGTGCTCAGTTGTTTTTGCTTTTGTATTTTGTTTTGCTAGAGATGGGATTATGTACCTTTCAAACTAGTTCTCATGTAAGTATGAACACTTGAGAATGTGCACATAGGAAGTGACATTTATCATCAAGTGCTTTATTCATAGCAGGTGCTTTTATATACCATAAATGATGTAGTAACCACAAAACCCTGTGAAATAGAGTAGCCTCTCCATTTTGTAGACAGGGAACAAGAGAACTCAGGCATCTCGCCCAGAGCTGCATGAGCGTTCAGTGAAAATACCAGAGTTTGAGCTAATGTCTGGCCATTTCCAAGGCCCAGCCTCACTTTCTCTCTTTCCTCCACACACCTGCTGCTTGTCAGTGCAAGCCATAGATGCTTGACCTCTGATGTTAGTTCATTTTATTATTACAGAATCCAATTCCTTGAATTTTTTCTAAAGCATCTGTATTTTTATGAAAATGGGTTTATTTCATATTTAATAATTTGTAATTATAATTTACTTTTATATTAAACACTTTTATTTATTTTTAAAGATTTATTTATTTATTTGACAGAGACACAGTGAGAAAGGGAACACAAGCAGGGGGAGTGGGAGAGGGAGAAGCAGGCTCCCGCGGAGCAGGGAGCCCAATGTGGGACTTGATCCCAGGACCCCGGGACCATGACCTGAGCCGAAGGCAGACGCTTAACAACTGAGCCACCCAGGCACCCTATATTAAACACTTTCAATAAAATGTAATAGATGAAACTCATTTATATCCATCCCCAGGACTTAAAAATTTTCAAAATTTTGCTGTTTTTTTTTTTTTTTTTAAAGATTTTATTTATTTATTTGAAAGAGTAAGCGAGAGAGCATGAGGTGGGGGAGGGAGGAGCAGAGGGAGAGGGAGGAGCAGGCTCCCCTCTGAGCAGGGAGCCTGATGTGGGGCTCCATCCCAGGACCCTGGGATCATGACCTGAGCTGAAGGCAGACGCTTAACTGACTGAGCCACTGAACAGGCTCCCTCAAAATTTCATTGTTTTTAATTCATTAGTTTTTGTTGTTGTTTTAGCTATTTTAAAGCAATCCTGGGGCGCCTGCGTGGCTCAGTTGTTTAAGCCTTCAGCTCAGGTCATGATCCCAGGGTCCTGGGATTGACTTCCGCATCGGGTTCCTTGTTGAGCGGGTTCCTTGTTGAGCGGGGAGCCGGCTTCTCCCTCTGCCCCTCCCCTTGCTCACGCTCGCTCGCTCTCTCTCTCTCTCTCTCTCTCCCCCTCCTCCTCCCCCCCCTCTGTCAAATAAGTAAATAAAATCTTTAAAGCAAATCCTGAAAGCTGACATGTTATTTTTCTTCTCCTTCGGTGTGTATCTCAAAAAATCTAACCATAATGCAGTAATCCTGCCAGCAAAGTTAACCATATTCCCTTACTGTTCTCTAATATCTAGCCCATATTAAGATTTCCCTGTCTCTCTGAAAAACTGTTTTTACAGGTAATTTATCTGAATCAGGATCCAAACAAGGTCCACACATTATATTTAGTTATCTTATGTCTCTTTTTAATCTAGAGCATTCTCACCCCTCTCCAACCGGACTTTTATTTCATGTCATAGACATGCCGGAAAAAACTGGCTAAATTTTCCTGTAGAATATCCCATACTCCACTTGCCTTTTTTGTTTGCAGGGATGGTGGTGGTATTTGACTTGTTTCCATAGCTTTAAAGCCCAGTTGGCTTCAGATCAAACTATTTGATAAGAATGCCTGGTTAAGTAGTGCTGGTTGCGGTCTGTGGCCGCCCACTGGCTGCCCAGTAGGAGGGGACCTGTGTGCCCCTGAACCTCCAGATTTTAGCCTTTGTAGATCCGGGCCTAGTCAAGTAGGGCTTACAAAATTGTGATTTTTCTAATTCTATCATTTCTGTCACATTGAGTGGCTGGAATTTTTCTTTAAAAAAAGAAACAAATTTTCTGCATCTAATTAAGGAAAGCAGAGTTTCTGAGTTCTTTTACTTGAATTGCTTATTTACAGGCCAAGGAGTTGGTACCCTAGTTACCTGGAGTGGTGACAGTGATTATGATTTTGTTTTTGGCTTGCATGGTTTTCTTTACTATCATTAGGAATGTGAGGATTTTTTTTCATTTTTTTAAAATAAGCTTTTTATTTAAATTCCAGTATAGTTAACATACATTGTTATATTAGCTTCAGGTGTACAATATAGTGATTCAGCAGTTCTATACATTACACAGTGCTCACCATGATAAGTGTAATTTTGTTAAGATCTTACTATTTTTAAGTAATCTCTACATCCAGTGTGGGGCTCGAACTCACAACCTGGAGGCGAGGAGGCCTGTGTTCCACCGGCAGAGCCAGCCAGGTGCCCTTTCATTAGTGTCCTCGTTCCTTCACCTGCTTCCTCCGTCCCCCACCCCCTCCCCTCTGGGAACCATCAGTGTGCTCTGGAGTAAAGAGTCTGATTTTTGGTTTCTCTCTCTCTCCCGCTTTTCCTTTGCTTGTTTTGTTTCTTAAATTCCACATACAAGTGAAATCATATGGTACTTGTCTTTCTCTGACTTATTTCACTTAGCATAATACTCTGTAGATCCATCCACATCATTGCAAATGGCAAGAATTCACTCTTTTTGATGGCTGAGTAGTATTCCATTGTGCTTCCATATACCACCTCTTCTTCATCCATCAGTACGGACACCTGGGCTGTTTCCGTCGTTCGGCTGCCGTTGGTAATACTGCTGTAAGCATTGGGGTGCGTGTGAGGACTTCTATTTGTTCTGTGTTTCAGTCAGTTTGTAGTCATTATTTTTGCTGGCATTCAGATTTCCCCAGATTTGGCCAGGTGCACCTTTTGGTTGGCTAGAAGGTTCTTTTGAATGAGCCAGTTAGTTTTTGAGAACATCTTTTTTTTCTGGCATAACAAGATGTATCAAACTCATCTTGTCCGTTTTCTGACTGACACCTGGATTCAGCCATTTCTCCAAGGAGCTCTGACTCCTTTTAGTGGAGAGTGATATTTAGAGATCATAGTCTAGGTGCTACACGTGCTTATTTTTTGGAGCTTGTCTTTTGCTTCAAGGCCTTTGCATAGAAAGAACTAGAAGATACTTATTTGTTGTGGGGGAAAAAAAATCCATGAATTTCTTCTGATGTTACCAATTCAGGTTTGGCCTCACAGGTTTTTATTTAATTTCTTTGATTTTTGAAAAATTTTAATCTCCTTTCTCTTACATGGAAAATCTTGTTTTATAACTAAATTAACACAATTACTTGTTTGCTTTATTCTGTCATATAGTTCCAGTATTATACGTAGTAATGCCAATATTACTAAACAGGACTTCTGAATGAAGATTAATATTTCTCTTTTTTTAAGATTTTATTTATTAATTTGAGAGAGAGAGAGAGCACAACCAGGGGGAGCAGCAGGCAGAGGGAGAAGCAGACTCCCTGCTGAGCTGGGAGCCTGATGCGGGGCTGGATCCCAGGACCCGGGGATCACGACCTGAGCTGAAGGCAGATACTTAACCATCTGAGCCGCCCAGCGCCCCAGGATTAATATTTCTTAGCAAGGTATCTGTTCTTAAGAGTCTACCAGGGATGTAATGTCAAAATACTGTTTTCTAACATGACTTGAAAAAAAAATTTTTTTTCTGTATGGTAACGTAACCAAGCTGATATATTGTGAGACATTAAATTTCAGTTTGTTTTAAATTTTTAGTGATTATTTTGTGTTAAAATTTAATTTTTATTATTTAAAATAATCACATGGTTCCAAAGTTGAAACTGTGTAATCAATTGCAGTTGGGAAGGCTTTGCTTCCATGTGGTTTATTCCACTCAAGGAAGGTTTCCTTTTGCAGATGTGATCACATGCGTTTGTGTGTTTGTGTTTCCTGCCCTTCCATGTAGAGGAGGTCTGCTGCGCGTACAGTCCCGCTCCTTGCTTTTCGCAGCCGACTGCATCTGGTGCACTGAGCTGCGTCACCGTGTGAAGAGCTGCTGCTCGTTCCTGCCACTGGCAGCGTTTTACTCCATTATCCCTTTGAAAGTACCAGAGTTGCCTCCTCCTGCGCCCTTTGCTGGGTCGTTGCCACGCTCGTGCCCTCACAGCCAGGCTGCGGTGGGTGCTCTGCCCCAGCCTCTCGCTGTGCTGGTGCGCACCTGTGGGCAGAGCCGCGCACGTGGGACTGCTCTGTCACAGGCCCACGGGTGCCTGATTGTGCCACGTACTGCCAGGTTTTGCTCCTTGAGTGTGTACCTTTTTGCCATCACCCAAAATAGAGTATGTTGTCAGAATTTCAGATTTTTTACCAGTTCGATTGTTGAGAAATGGCATCTTACTGTTATCTTTATTTGAAGTCGTAAGATGACTTCAGATAAACTCACGGGTGAGTTTGTTCATCCTTTTTTATATTTGAGTCATTTTTACCTCTTTTCTGAGCTGTCTATTGCGTTTCTGGATGTTTTTTGGCTCATTTTTCAAGTGAATTATTGGTGTTTTTCTTCTCAAATTTTAGGAACTCTATTTTTATTTATTTATTGGGGGGGGGAAGGCAAGGAACGGTTTATTCTCACAGCCAAGCAAAGGACGAGGCCCCCAGCCTTGGTAGCAGCTGAGACAGGCCCCTCGGGCCACAGGTGCAGCAGGTGACGGCGTGGAGCCCGGAGTGTCAGGCCGACCGGCTCCTGTTCCCCTGTGGATGGTGCTTAGTGAGGGCTGGACTAGGGGGCTTGACTGTGAGGGAAGAGGCATCTGGAGTGGCTCAGTGGGCTGGGAAGATGTGGCGGGAAATGCCATCAGGAGCCGTTCAGTGCCAGATAGGAGGATCTCCCCGGTGCACCCGCGGGGTCTGTGGATGGAGCCCGGCTCTGAGGCCTCGAGGACGGCGTTAGAGAACAGCGCTCCGAGCAGGTCCTGTTCGTTGGCGGACCGGGGTTGCTCCAGCCAGGCCCCTCCCGCACGGGCTCTGGAGCTCCTGCCGGCGGCCGGCGCTGTCCCCCGCCGGGTGGGGGCCGGCTGTGCTCTTGTACCAGTTCCACCAGGAGGACCGCACGGACCGCTGGCCGCCCTCGTCCCAGGGCTTCAGCTTCAGTCCTCCGTGCTCCAGGCTTTTCGTGTTGAAGCCCAGCGTCAGGGAGGTGGTATTGATGTCTTCCCCGTTGCACTTCTTGAGGGGATGGTGGTTTTGCCGGCGTTGTCCAGGCTGAGCGTGAGCACTTGCAGCTCCCACTCTTTCTGATTCATCTTCAGAATGGTCAGAAGCCCCATGGTTCCGGTAGCCCCCCAGGAACTCTTTCTATATTGGCAGAAATCTGCCATGTTAGTTGGAAATGTTTTTTTTCCCTAGTGTGTCACTTGTCTTTAGAAAATTTGTGTAGTCAGATTTGTTCACATTTCTTTAGTTGCTGTATGATATATATTTATATTTTAGTGTGTAATTTTTTAAAATATAGATTTCCATAAAGGTGTTTGTTTATTACACAATAAAAATTTTAAAACCACTATGTGACCTGAACATGTGGACCCTGTCGAAAGGTGTACTTAAAACTCTTCATAGAAATGTTCTCCATGACTGTGGCCAGACTGCAAGGGAAACTGCTTTGGAGTTAGGGACGTTGTGTAACCCCATTCATAGGAACCATCATGGCTCAGTAGAGAGAACGATGGCATTTTGTGTGTGCCCACGTGTGAGAGAGACAGTAGGGCTACCAGGTTTGTAGATCAAGGAAATGCATCAGCCATAATGTATCCGGACTTTATCAAGGAATTCAGCAGCGTCTTTAGTCATATTCTTGTGTTGATGATCTGGCTGTAGTACAGTTAGATGAATGAGGAAGCAGTTGTACTCAAAGGCTGATTAGTGCCAAGCTGAGAAGCGTTCCTAGTTGGTAACTAGCGTGCAAATGACTCAAGAATTTAAATTTACTGGAACCTTGTGAGAATCAACAATATTAGGTGGTAACCAAAAAGCTAATGTAGTCTTACATTGCATTAATTACAGGTGTCCTGTTAGAAATAGCAGTGTACTTAAGAGTTGATCAGAGCTACACATTTGGAATCCTGTGATCAGTTCTGGAAATGGTGTCAGGCCGGGTGGATAGAACACTAATGTGTTCAAGAGAAAAGTACGTGGATTTGGAATTTTGTCACAGGAAAGAGAACAGTTGGAGGAACTAGAATTAGAATGCCATTCTGGAAAGGGACTAGACTTGTTCTAAATCCGCAGTTCTCCACAGGGGCAGTTTTGTCGCCTGGAGGATGTATGCAGATGTCTGGAGACGTTTTTGGTTTTCACAACTGGGGGGTTGCTACTGGCATGTAGGTTATAGAGGCCGGGGTGTTCTCGCATCCCGCCGTGCCTAGCACGCCTCCCACAGTACAGAATTCTGCAGTCCCAAATGTCACGGGGCAACTCTCACCTGTAGCAAGAAAAAGAAGTGCATTTTACCTTGTAGCCCAGGGTATACACAGGAATGACTGGAATTAAGATTTCATGAGCCAGTACTTGCCCCGTTTCCTTACCCAGAGTGCATTGTACCCAGTAGAAATCATCTATTCTATACCATTTCATTAATAAATGGGGAAAAAATCATTCATAAACCATGGTTTGAATATAGGCCTAAATAATACCAAAGGATAAAATTAAGCCCAACTGGTAAAGTCACAGGAGATGAATTTGCTTTTGTATAAAACCCTACGTTCCTGCTGTCGAGCTGTACAAGGAAGGAACGGCCTGCACGGCCAGTGAGTTTGCCATCACTGGAGTTGTCGTGGGGGTTTCTTAACTTGAGGTCTAGGAACAGACGTCATGGGGTCTTGGAACAGATGGGAAGGTCATTACATCTTTAGTTTTAGTAAATAAATTTTTGTTAACCTATACCTGAAATTTATCATTTTCTTCACTTATGAGATTATACTCATATCTACTTCAAAATTAGAGTTGTATGAATCAACTCTGGAACTTATTATGTTAGTAAAGATGCACTAATTTTTACTATATTACGGTTTTTAAAAATTATTTATTTTTTAAAATAGATTTTATTTATTTATTTGACAGAGAGAGAGTGTACAGGCCGGGGGAACGGCAGGGAGAGGGAGAGGCAGGCTCCCCACTGAGCAGGGAGCCCAATGCAGAGCTCAGTCCCATGACCCTGAGATCATGGCCTGAGCCTAAGGCAGAGGCTTAACCAACTGAGCCACCCAGGCGCCCCAGGAGGAAACTCTTAATCTGTACTCTGTAGTTATCTGAAAGGTAGTTCAATATAAAACAAACCCATTTACTTAGTTTTTACAGAAACCTCTTAAGGTACCATTTACAAGGTACTGTAATTAGAAACAAAACGGGGGGGGGGGGTCGCTTAGCTGGCTCAGTGGGTAAGATCATGCAACTCTTGATCTCTGGGTTGTAAGTTAGAGCCCCACATTGGGTGTAGAGATTACTTAAAATCTTTTAAAAAGAAAAGAAAAGGGGCGAATAAGCAAAGAAAAGAGACAAACAGACTCAATGCAGAGAACAAACTGGTGGTTGGGGGGGAGGGGTTGGGGGGGTGAACTAGGTGAAGGGGATTAAGAGGACACTTTCGGTGATGAGCACTGAGAAATCTGTAGAATTGTTGAATTGTTATATTCTACACCTGAAACTGATACAGCACTGTATGTTAATTATACTTGATAATAAATACATAAATAATTTTTTAAAAAGAAAACATAGGGTTTCTTAGTAGCTCCCCACCCATAGGAATGGAGAATAGGTGGGAAGGGTAGGCAAATGGCCCCATTGGGAATGAATGAGCCTGGTGAGGACATTTGACAGTTGTTACTTATTTTAAGCTTTCCTGAAATGCATATAATTTTAAAGTTTAATAAACAATGTTTATACAAGTAAGTTTCCAAAAACCCATATTCAAGTATTTCTTCCATTTTCCATCTAAATTATTAACATTCAAATGGCTGTTGTCCAGTTGATTGATTTACGTACTAATAACGTTGTGTGTGTGTGTTTTGAGGCACAGCTGTATTTTTTCTTAACATTTTGCACCTATTTTTGGAGGCACCAGCATTAGAAATGAATTATGTGTGTGTAATAAAGTGGTGCCCTTTCTTCCATGGGGAGTTGGATGATTCCCTGTTTCAGTTAGCGATGCTTTGCTGCACGCTAGGAAATGGCTTCACATAAATGCTGGACACAATGAGAAGAAAGATGGATTAGCACGGTTGACCGATGTAGGTTTAGAACAAATGGTTCTGAGTAGTTTGAGCAAAAGGAGATTTGGGATTGCCCTGGTGAGTTTTTACTGGTTTGGAGAGGGCCAGTTGATTATCAGTTTCATTAATTAATAAGATATTGATAAAATATTTCAAAGCTAATCTCTACCTTTAGTCCTTTGTTCTTTGCATTGGCTCTCTAGTAATTTATAATATAGCCTTCTGTGGTTTGGGGTTTTTGTTGTTGTTGTTCTTGGTCTATTCTTTCTGATAAATACTAAAATAATTTTGTTTCCAAGTTATCATTAAATCCACCCCAAGCAGTGTTCATTTCTATTGTAATAATCCTTGTGATAATATTTCTCAGGGAGAAGTTTATACAAAGGTAAATATACACCTTTAGGAAAGAAAGAAACTTGTTTTCCTTTCAGGAAAAATAACCCTTAAGGAAAGGAAAACAGGTGATACATTGTGTCTTCTGCCTCTCACTTAGATTATTGCTGTTGGCATATGGTAGTGGCCTGTGCTGATTATAGTACTTACCCCAGTTTACCGCAGTTACTGGCCTACCTGCTCCGAACACGAGTTTCTTCCTGAAAATATGCTGCCAACAAGTAGGCACTTCATTTAGGTATTGGAGGATCTACAACAGTGTTTTTAAATTTTAAATGTTGTCTCTTGGGTATTTGTGTAAGGACTTTGTTAAGGAAACATTTGTCTTTGTAAAATTGTAACTGTATTGACTGCAACACTATCAGAATATTAGCCCTGTTATTGAAACTTCAGGGCTGCTTATTACAGATTTCAGGTTTTGCTCCAGAGTCCTTATCAGTTCAGAGCAGACAAACCACAGATGGAAGAATCAGATACTGTTTTTGGAAGTTTTGACTCAAATTTGTTATTTTTATGTGCGAAGCAATGTATTAGAGACTGAAGGAGGGCCTAGAACAATGAATCAGAGACTCCCTCAGGAAAGCTACCCTCTAGTGGGAGCGCTGATTGCTAGTTCTTTATATAGTTTACTCCTCAAAACAAGCTTATTTTCATTTTATAATTAAGGAAATTGGAGCTCACATGCATATCAGAGAGCTCACTCAAAGATACAGCTATTAAGTTGAAATACCAACTTATTTCGACCCTTGCTGCAAACTCCCAGGTGTCCCTTGCACCGTGCAGTGGCCAGGCCCGTGGGCTGATAGAGGAATGAATCAGGCACTGCGTGCGGTGTGAGCCTGGCCTCCGATCCCAAAGTGAGCGTTACGATACTTAAGATCTGTCTGGGTGGTGATTCCGGCAAGTCATTGACCCCTCTCAGTGTCCGAATTCTTTCTCTTCACTGTTTTTCTGGAACTCCTCTTGTACTTGTAAAGAAAAGGAAGAAATTCATACCAGTCTTCCTCTAGATGATGCAGTGACTTGAAGAAGGGGCTGCAGAGCGTGGTGGTGTAGAAGTTGAGGTTTCGTGGGACACCTAATGCTGGCTGCTTCTCAGCCCTGCTCCTGGGCAAGCTGTCTGATCATAGTTAAAACATACTTAAAACCTCTGTGGGCCTTCTTTTGTACCCCCTGTAAAGTCGAGATGATAATAGTATCTAGTTCATGTTTGAGGAATTAAATGCTGAACTCTTAGTATCTGGCACGTAGTAGCCCTTAATATATGTTAGTTATTATTTTTTGTTAGTTTGGTCATTACACACCAAACTTTAAGGTTCAAGAACTTGATTTTACCAGTCTTTTCAGGTCTGATAAAATTCTGTGGACTTAGTCACACAGGCCAAACTTGTATTTGGCTGAATAATTAAACACAGTGCTAATGTATTAATTTATTAAGGTGTTATTCTAATAACAGCTACACTCAGGTATTGTGTGATATTGAGATAACCAGGCAAACTAAGTTAATATTTATTAACATTTATCTAGTGCGAATGAGATCAAAGGTAGTTTTAATAGGCTGCTTTATTTAGGCTAGGTGTAGAACTTGGAGATTTGTTTCTTTAAAAACATCAACAGAAATATTATTTCTCTGTAGACACGGGTACTATTGCTTGCTGGATCTCTACCCTTGGGTTTACTCCTTTTTTTCCTTTTATCTCAACATTTTATGTGAGATCAGTACCAGAACCACATTAATAACGGAGATTTTGTATTTGTAGTTTCCTCTTAAAAACGGTAGTAATCTATACATAAGGGATTTTCATGAGGGTGATTGAGGGATCTCCTCCTTTCCATGCTTGCCTTACCAAATTCATTCTTGATCATTTCCTTTGTGTTCTTGCCAAATTGGGCATTCCCTCCCAGATCTTTGATGTCTGGTATTTTGGAGTTTTTTGTGGACAGTTACCAGGGAGAGTGGTGCTTTCTTGTCTTTGGGATCCACAGGTACACCTGTCTTCTTATTGTCACAAATGATGTAAAATTACTCTGTTAACAAAATGATCGAGTGGGAGGTTACTTTGCCTTTTTGGTTTAACTTCATCTATAAAGCATGAGCCCTGGTGAAGCCAGGGCCAATTAATATTTGAGACCTTAGGTGTAATATAAAGGTGATGTCAGAGTGGTAGTGGTGATGATAGTATCACAATCCTGGGATAAAAGTAGGACTCCCGTAATAAACACATTTACGCAACTAAATGTGTAGAGTAATTCTTGTTTCCTATTGTGTTGTCTTAGGGTAGCCTGAGTAGGGTGGTGGATAGGGAGAGTAGAGAAGCATAGAAGGGAGGGCTGCAGGGAGGGGCCCGTGAGCAAAGGAGAGCTGGGGAAAGAAGCCCTGCAGGGGGAAGTGTTCAGACAGCTCCTGGCACCCAGGACGTACTTGGTGCCCAGGAGCTATTTGTAACACCAGTAATACTGTACTTACAGTAGTAGTAATAATAGTACTGTGCTGTACTGACATACACATTTACAGTTTAGGGGCATCTTTCACATCTGGAGGTTTCGGGGTTGCCAGACTAAAAGATAAACCTTCAAAAGGATGTTGTTTAACTTTCTTTGCTGCTTGACCTAGGCTAACAAAGAGGCAGTTTATATGATTTTGAGAGACCGGGGCAGGACTATTAACTTAACATAGCTCCCATTTTGCTAACTCATAAAGCTTTTTTCAGCCTCACCCCCATAATCAGTGGCCCTACTTCAACCCAAGATCTGTGGTTCAATGGTATTTATTTATTTATTTATTTATTTATTTATTTATTATTTTATTTTATTTTTTTATATATATATATTTTTAATATTTTTTTTATTTATTTATTTTTACACACATGCTCGCTTACTCTCTATTTTCCCTGGGGCAGTGGGAAATGGGTAGGACGGACTGACTCCCTAGTGGACAGGATCTGAGCAAGCACAGTAAAGCTTTGGGGCTAGAAATATGTCTTAATGTCTCATTTTCTGTTTTAATTTTCATATAGTTTATACAGTTAGCCACATTCTAATATCCTACAACCATTATAATTATTAAGGCGTAATTATTAGTGAAGAATAAGCAAATAGATTGGGAGGAAGTAGAGAAAGCTTACTTGTGATGGGCTTTGAGCCCATAGAAAGGCCATTGCCAGGAGTAAAGCTAAGGAGTGACATCATCTGACTTTTAACAAAACTTTGGATGGATTCTAGGTGTCTACTGAAGGTGGAATGACTTGACGTGCTCGCGTGGAGGGCGAGAAGTGGGAAGAACTGATGAGCCAGTGGACCTTTGGTGGTGCCGGGGGCAGTGAGGGTGGCCAAGGAGTTAGAAACACTGTTTGGAATTTCCTCGGGACCTGTGCTTTCTTTCTTCATGTTCAGGCTCTGGACCTTACACTCTCCGCTCCCCCCCCCCACCCCCCAGGGAAAGTGTAACCCACCAAACAACCAGATTCTCTCTGATACAGTGGTTCATCTGTGGGATATGAACCACTGAGTCTTACGGTTGTAGCAGAAGGCCTGGAAGCCCACGTGAGTTTCACCTGACTGAACTGCGTTCTAATTAAAAAGGGAAACAAGCAAATAACAGGAAAGAACGTCGCATAGTTACATGGGCTACAGTCTTATAGTAGGATTCCTTCACTTGTAAGACCATTGTATTTTTCTCTAGAAGTAAGGTTTTGAGAAAAATCTAAATTGTGTTCATTGATTTTGGGCAAGTAGTTCATATTAAAATTAGTTACAATTATATTCTGCAAAAGTTAAAGAGTTTCCATTTATTCACATTCATGGTAGAATTGGGGCTAACATTTCCCCTGTGGTTTTAGAATGTCTCTTTCTTCATTGAGGCTTTATATTCTCCAGGTTGGGCAGGACCTCAGGGACTGATAAGCGTGGACTTTGGGGACCTGTGGATCTGGATTTTAACTCTGCATTTGCCATATAACTACTTGAGCAAGCAATTTAAACTTTATGTTTTAATGACCAAATCTTGAAAATAGAGTTTAGTAATAAATCTACTTAACTGGGCCATTATAAAGACATAGTAAAATACTGCATGTCAAGGTGTGCTTGGTACTTGCTGAAGACTCATTAACATTAGCTGTTACTAACATCAGCTACCTCTGCAGCTGTTGTCTTAGATGTGAGATGAGTAAGCAGAAGCTGTAAATAACTTGTCCCAAGTCACATAATTAAATTTGAGGACTAAAATGCCATGTCTCTCAGTTTCTGTCTGAGATGTTTATGGTAATGAAACATTTTTAAAAAGTGGTGAATAGCCTTTTTCATTTATTATTGTTACAAAAAGTGAATCTTTTTTAGAATGTTGTTTTTCCAAAAATGTATCTTTTTGTTTTCTTTTAGGATTTGGAGTTCCATGGAGTGATGAGATTTTATTTTCAAGATAAAGCTGCTGGGAATTTTGCAACAAAATGCATTCGGGTCTCTAGTACTGCTACCACTCAAGATGTGATCGAGACGCTGGCGGAGAAATTCCGGCCTGACATGCGGATGCTGTCGTCCCCCAAGTACTCCCTCTATGAAGTGCACGTCAGCGGAGGTCCGTGCGCACACACACGGGGAGCTGGCGGGGTGTCCCCGTCTTGGATAGAGAGCTCCCAAAACACTTTTTGGTCCCCAGGGCAGCTCAGTCACAGCCCTGCTTTCCCGCAGGTCCTTCTCTTTCTGGAGGGGCTGGGAGCATTTGACAGGCGGGCAAAATGCGTGTCTGCGAAACGTTCTTATGAGATCTTGGCACACACATCTGTGGGAAGTTAGAATGAATGTGTTAATTTAATACATGCTTATTTCTTCAGAGATAAGTAGCATGACATTTCCTCATAAAATTAGCCAGCAGTTCCAGGTGTCGTACACACACTGATGATGCAATATGCTACTTGCTTTTGGAGCAGTAGTTCATGTAACTCTTATGTGTAGAGTATAATATTACAATTAATTTTAACCCAGTTAAATATTATATGAGTTATCAGTCTTACAAAAATGAGTATTTTGTAATGTGAGATAGTATATTTTCATTATTATTTGGGAATAATTAGGGCATCTTGAGGAAATTGTCTTATGTAGTTAGTGATTTCTCCTTGTTTTTAATGTTTAAAATTTCTTAAAATATCCTATATATCTATATCAAGTAGCAATTTTAAGTTGGACTGATTAGAAATGTAGAAATTTCTAAGAATTTTTTATGAGTGCTTTGGAAGTATTGAGTCACCTATAAAAAATACAAATCTCAATTAATGCAGCAAATAAAAGATTACATACAGCCCAAACCAAAATTTAATACCTGTTAAATTCCATCCCCAAGTCCTTGAACATAAGTTATCTGTCTTAACTTCAAAATGACAGCTCTCTGTGTATATTTGAAATTGGGTGAAAAGCTTTGTATTGTGTGGAATTTGGGTATGACCACACACTTTTTTCCCCAGTAGAATATCAGATAGGTCATATTCATTTATTACTGTTAACGTTCTGAGGGTATCCCACTACACACATGATACCCACACTGGATTTGACAACAGAGGATACTTCACTTTGGATGGTTTTTCTGAGGTTGAGTTTTTCCTTTACTCAGAATCATTATAACCAGGTTATTGAGAAGAAAATACTCTCACTTCCAGACCTTTTTGTGTTTTCACTTTTTGGTCATTTGAAAACCACCAAGTGAAGTCTTTGGAATAATATGTAAGATTGGAATTTGAGATCTTAAAATGGAATGATTTTGATTTTTTTAAAAGAAACTTTTTCTTTTACATTTCCTTTAATTAAAAAGTAAACTATCTTACCTGTAAGGGGGTGAGAACAAAATGAAGGTGTGCGGAGAAGAAGGGGAAAGTCTCACCCACACCCTGAGGAGAGCGGCCAGGACATCTGGCTCTGTCCCGCACATGTCCGTGCTCACCACAGTGGGTCGCACCTGTGCCTCAGACACGGGGAGAGCCCTTGTCTGCATGTTCTCAGTTTTCAGGTCATGGAGCCCTTAGGGTGTCAGTGATTTTTCAGTGGCACCTCTGGGCTAAAGGAAATACCTAACATTTCATTTTATTCAGTAGTTCGATTCAGACAAGTTAATACGTATTTATGCTCTAACAACTTGGTAGATGTTTGAAAAAATGGTGTACATAAAATGAAAGGAAAACTAAAATTTTCATCCCTGATGGGGTTTATGTGCCCTCATTTCCCAGTGCTGCTGGTTTTGTCCAGCACCACGGAAATCCCACCTTGATATTGACCCTGACGCTAGCAGAAGGGACGATGCAGTCCGGGGTGGACTGGGGGCTGCCTGCAGCTAGCGGTTCATGCAGCATCTGCCCGACGCAACTGGTTTCCCTGAAGATTTAAAATACTCCTCCTCAGCGAGTGTTCAGGGCACCTCCCCTCACGCTTGTGAACTGTAGGTCCAGTGCGCTGAATCCCAGGCCCCAACCCGCACTCCACCACCAGGGAGACTCCGCTCTTATCCTTCCTGTGTTTTAGGATTCCTTATGTGAAGTCAACTGGGAAAATAGAAAGGATTCTGCTGTTAAAAAACAATATGAGAACCTCTAAGGCAGAAAGATATCTTAAAGTTATAAAGTTGTGGTAGCACCCTGACTGTATTTACATTTAATAGTTAGGCTCACATGCTTTAGAATACCTCACCCTTGCTTTTATTTGACTTTTACAATTTCGACTCAGTTGTTCTTAAAGTTAGTTCTCTAAAAATATACTATGAAGGATTTTGATCTAGGACAAACTTTGCAATAAGAAGAACTTGGTAATTTTGGTTTGTAGCAGGAATTTCAAACTTCATCCAGTCCCTAATTTATTGCTCTCATTTTCATTTCTCATATTTTCGGTTCATAAAATAATAAATTTGAATTTGTTATTACTGTATTATAATTAGCATTGCTGTTTATATACAGTATTTACTAAAAGCCTGTATAAGTCTGTTTATCCTTTAAATTTGCCCCGTTAATTCCTGCTTCCTTTACCACCGTAGTTCTCCAGCTGGCCCCTACCTCCTGTATTTGCTATGCTCATTGTAGACATCCTATAGACAGTTACACGGATGATCTTGGCCGACTGTAGGCTTCTAATAGGTGGCCGAGCTGTGCCAGGCCCTCAGGGAGCCTGTTCCATCACATTCCTGATCAGTATGCCCTGAGGCATGTTAGATGCGTAGCAAGCAAGGAAGGAATACTCTAAACCTAACGCTGTCCTAACGAAGAGATGGGATGGTGGTTTCATGGTGGGACGTGCTGTGAGGGCTGGACCTGGTGAGTTTGGGAGATGAGAGATAGAAAGAAGAGTACAGCCGTTTTCGTGTGAGAAGGAAATCTCATAGGTCAACTGAACTCCTGTGTTATGTTAATGTTTCCTTATTTTCCAGTTGCATATATGAGATAATTTGATTTACAGAATTAGCCTGATAGCAAAGCCCTATATATATATTTTTTTCTAGTTTGTGTATTTCTCTTATTTTCCCAGTTGGATTCTAAATGTTGTAAGGGCATTATCCCTGGTCAGTGTTTGGCACTGGGTACATGGTAGTATATATTATAGTGGCAACAAAATAGTAAATAATTGAAACTAACACATAACATTTTGAATTACATTTCAGCCTGTTAGTAAGTACTTGTGGTAATAAGGTATTTATATCTACAAAATTAAACATATTTGAGAGTGTTGTATTAGCTAGTGCCATTAAATAACCATGACTTAACTTTTTTTCATTTCATGATTTGAAGAAGAAAGAAGATTGGATATAGATGAGAAACCCCTAGTTGTTCAGTTGAATTGGAATAAAGATGATCGAGAGGGCAGATTTGTTCTTAAGAATGAGAACGATGCCGTTCCTCCTAAGGTAGGATCCCTCCGCATCTCGTGCTGATGGTGTGCCGGGCCCAGGTCTGACCAAGACGAACACGAGACTGTGATGTTAGTTAGTGTGATAGAACTCCACTGAATTTTCCCGTTTGCTGCTTTTCCTTACCCACCTCCCAGAAAAAAATTGAAAGGAGTTCTACTTATCTCTGTTTCATCCTCTGTTTCACTAACTAATCCCTAATATTGCTCTTTACTTTTGCAAAGAAGCATTATGGAAGCTTTTGTTATTAGAAGATTTAATGATCAAGTAATCAGCTCCAGGTTTTTTACCAAATTAGAAATTCAAAATATGTTTTAATAAGAATCACAACCTATTTTGTGTGACTTTTCAGATACAACTTAATAAGGCACATTTAAAACCTTTTCTGTACTCTGTGCAAGATTAGAAGTTAGCCACCTGTCTGGGTGATGTAATGCATTAGTGCCGTGATACCAGACCTTCTCCGCTGGTGGGGTGTCGAATTCCTGTGCCGCTGTGCTCATGTGGAACACTGTGAAATACAGATAAGATTTGAAACTATGATTTCTGTGCTAAATCAAGTGGCATCTTACACTAGAATTCATTTTGACAAGTGATAGCAAATGCAGAGGTCAAGAATATTTTGAGAAATACCTTCTATTTATTTTCCTCAACAGATTGGGAAAAGAGTGCCATTGTTCACTTCTGGAAACAGAAAATTTTTACTTTATTTGTGTGATGTTAGTGTGCCATGTTGAAGAGTTTTAGATACACAAAATGTGTTCTTGGCCTTGGCCTATGCTTTAGTGGCTTGGCATTTATAGCAAATACAAATACATATAAAGTAATAATGAACGTCTCTCTTTTTTTTTGCTCCATGTGCTATTTCATTTCTGCACCATGATTTCAGCTGTGGGCCAGAGATCCTCATTCATGTGGATCAGAGGTCTTATTAGGGTTAGGACAATGCTGACATGGCTAGCAATGAAAATGGAAATGCTAACTTAGATAAAACAGAAGGTAGTTTATTTCCCGATACAGTAACCGTTCTTCCGTGTTTTTCTTGATTCTTTACCGGTCAGCCTATTAATTATACCAAAAAAATAATGTCTGTGTCATCTGCTAGCAGGCCATGTTGTAAATTAAGAATAAACAAGCAGATAAACAAGATCTGGAAAAGAAATTAGAAGTTCTTGCACAAATAGTACTTACAATTTTGCTTCAAAAAAGCCAGTTTCTTACAGTATGCTTAACATTTCTTTTGAACTTAGAGAAAACATCTATAAAGTAGATGATGATTTAAGCAGTTATTTCCTTTTTTTCTTTTTTTTTTTTTAGATTTTATTTCTTAGTGAGAGAGCAGGGGGAGGGGCAAAGGGAGAGGGAGAAGGATGAACAGATTCTGTACCAAGCACAGAGCCCAATGCGGGGCTCAGTCCCACAACCCTGAGATGATGACCCGAGCTGAAATCAGGAGTCCCACGCTCAACCGACTAAGCCACCCAGGCACCCCAGTTATTTCTGTATTTTGATTAGACTTCTTTTTTAAAAGTAACTATGTAAATTATTTGGATTTTTATATATTGAAAATCAGATTTCATGATTCCCACCCTAGTTTTCTTAGTGGGTTTGGTTTTCTGTTTGGTTGCTTTTCTGTTTGAATTGAGGTAAAATATACACACGGTGAAAGGCACAGATCTTGGATGTATAATTCATTAAGTTTTGCTAAATACACGCCTGTAACCATTAGCCCAGTCAAGGTAAAGGACATTTCCATCCCCCGGATGTAGCTGGGTGTTGGCGTTAACATGTGAAATGAAGTTAGCTAAGCCATAGAGAGCTTTCTGTGGTTCTATGTAACAACCGCCATAGTGATGATGCTACTTTTATCAGAAGGCTCAGAGCAATGGACCTGAAAAGCAGGAGAAAGAAGGTGTTATCCAGAACTTCAAGAGAACTCTCTCAAAGAAAGAAAAGAAGGAGAAAAAGAAGAGAGAAAAAGAGGCAGTGAGGCAGGCGTCTGATAAGGACGATAGGCCTTTCCAAGGGGATGACATGTAAGTAATTCTGGAAATACCTCCTATTTCCTTTTGCTCTAATAAGCTGAATGTTTCTAATGCAGCAGACCTCGTTAAATTACCCGATAAACTGTGAAGAGAACGAACATCCGTTACGAAGTTAATTTCGGTACCCTCTGGCTCTTGTATGTGGGGAAGGTGGAGGGTCTCACCTGAGCAAGGTTTACGGCCAACCATACCGGTCTCGTGGGTTTGCTAATCCCAAAGAAGCAACCTGGTGAACAGTATTGTTTTTTCTGAGTAGACCATTGATGTCCGTGTTCTCTTCATCTTTGGCCTTTCGTTCCTGGCTTTTTTGGTCCTTAAGGCAGCAGTGCTTTCCTGCAGACCCTAACTGTGCTGAACACTTATCAGAGGTGGGCAAGAACAGCGAGAGGGGCAGCTAAGGTTCGAATGCACCATCTAGTTGACTCCAGCCCCGCCGGCTCCCATTCCTTACTTCGTCACACCAGCCCCATCCGAGTTGTACTTAGCTCTCGGAAGGCATTTGAACTTCTGACCGAGTCCGGCCATTCGTTAGGCCAGCGTGCGTTGTGCCCTCCCTCCTAGGCGCCGCCTCGCCTTGCTGGGGACGGCAGCAGAGTGTCCGCACTGTCCTTCCAGTGCTAAAGTAGCAGGCGCGCGTGTTAGGAAGCCAGAGCGTACGGATTCTCAGAAAGACAGACTAACCTGTCATCGCAGGAACCCAAAGAGAGCCGTAGGGTTTTTGTTATTGGTTTTTTAAGATTTTATTTATTTATTGGTCAGAGACAGAGCACAAGCGGGGTGAGCAGCAGCAGAGGCAGAGGGAGAAGCAGACTCCTGGCTGAGCAGGGAGCCCGACGAGGGGCTCATTCCCAGGACCCTGGGAGCATGACCTGAGCCGAAGGCAGATGCTTAATGACTGAGCCACCCAGGCGCCCCTATAGTTTGTTTTGATACACAAATATATACTATTCATATGTTTATGTAGAGTTTTTAAACAAATACAATCGTAGGCTTTTAAAACTAGAGCTTTCCACATGATATTTTTCCACTAGAACATATTCCATAAATGCATATATATTCACAAGTATTGTATTTTCACAAAAGTATGAATTTAAGCGATTATGTAGTAATCTCTCATACAGTTTTTTCAAATTTTATCTCACTGGCCCCTTTTTGTGTGCTTATAGGTAGTTCACAGGTTTTTTGGTCTTATAAGTAATACTTCTGTGACCATCCTCGTTCTCCAAGTCTGGGAGTGCTCCAGAAGACAGCTCAGGGGCAGTCTGAGGCCGCATACATCGCCAGGCTGTCCCTGGAAGTGTCTTCCGGAGCCCACGAGCCTGCTCGCGTCCTCCCACCCTGAGAACTGTCGTACACTCCCTTCTCCACAGTGTATAATACCTCCAATAACTCGAATTTATTTTATCATTAACAAGGTAGATGTCTTTTTACACATTCACTAACCATTTATATCCTGTTGTAGTGACTTCTTCAGGTCTTTGTTATTTGATACAGTGTTCTGTATCTTTTGAGGACAGTTAACCATTCTTTAGTTAATGATGTTTACTTTAGAGTGGAATCAAGCCCATTTCGGATTGCATCAAAGTGGGTTTAGGTATTAATCTGCCAGGCACTGATGTCTATGTAATGAGTGTAAACTCTTGAGTAAAGTGTTCCATAGTAAGGCTCTCTTTAGCATAAATAGAACTTGTATAAATATATTGCTTATACATGAAAAATATCAAACAAAAGGAGCATTTGAAACTTAGGCTATAGTTTGTCCTAATTATCAGTTTAGTTTATGGGGTGATATATTGTCTGTGTTTAGAAAATTAGTTAACTTAAAACGAGTTAAGTTGTTCAATTTGGTTGATTCAAAGCTTGATTTTATGTTGTTAGAGAAAGAAGGAGCAGGGGGCAGGGGGAGGGGCAGAGAGACAGACTCCCTGCTGAGTGCTGAGCCCAACACAGGGCTCAATCTCAGACCCTGAGATCATGACCTGAGCCGAAACCAAGAGTCAGATGCTCAACCCACTGAACCACCCAGGGGCCCCAATGCTTGATTGGTTTTTAATTAAATTATTTTTATGATTAAAAACGACATCTTTAAAGTGTATTTATCAAAATTTAGCCATCAGTCTTTCTTTAATATGCAGTCTTCAGCTCCTCATTCTCTATAGTCAACTCCTTGTCAGAAGAACTGCTGGAGCATTTCCTTTTGAAAGTTTTAGCTTCAAGAAAGTGAATGTTGGTAAATCATTTAGTTGTTAAAAAATCATGCTATTTAAGCTCAAGATTTACTATAATTGTAGGAGAGATTTCTACTAAATAAAAGTATATTCGATCCTTTATTTCTTATGGTCGGAATGTTTTCTCACTCATTTGGTCTATTTTGGGAAAACACTGGTGGAAATTCCTGACATGTATAATTTATACATTTTTCTTTTAGCCTGATTAGTGAACCCACAATAATTAAGTCACATAAACTCACCATGAGATTTTAATGATAAATTTCCCTTTAGTTTAGTGTGTTGCTTGTATTGAGAGGAACTTCGTTTTGTATCTGCAGAACTCGTCAGCACGTGGTCACTTGTCTCCGCCACAACTGCGCACGGGACAGAGCAAGCCCGGGGACATCCGCCACGGGGATGTGTGTCTGATTACAGTGCAGTTCTTTCTGATATAACATTTAGAAAATACTCTCGGTGCCTTTCTTTTCTTATAGTGAGAATTCCCGACTGGCTGCTGAGGTTTACAAAGACATGCCTGAAACCAGCTTTACCCGAACGATTTCGAATCCGGAAGTGGTCATGAAGCGTCGCCGGCAGCAGAAACTAGAGAGGAGGATGCAGGAGTTCCGGAGCTCGGACGGGCGGCCTGACTCAGGTACCCGCAGCAGGCATCCCCCGCCGCTGACACAGACCCGGGCCTGGCCGCAGTAAAGGCACCGTGCGCCTGGGGGTCTGCTCCAGGACCAGCTTTGCCTTAGGCACAGGAGTTCCAGTCACTTAGAGATAGGTTTAGTTACGTATTTTTCCCCAGTGTGGCTCTTCCTTTTTTTGTTTTTATTTCTGAATTCCGGAAAATATATATGAAAGAAGACAGAAAGATACAATTCCCTGGGTACTTATTGCCCAGCTTCCATAATTAATAACTCGTGTCTCATCTCTGCTCCTACATGGATTGCTCCTGTTCCCATACTGGACTATTTTGAAGCAAATCCCAAATTTCTCAGTATTTCATCTTGTATTTCAATATATTTTCCTAGAGGTAAGGATTCTTGAAAAATAAAAACAGAAGAAACCACAGTCCCACTGTCACGTACAAAAGAATTGAAGCCAATTCCCTAATACCATCAGCTGTCCTGTTACTGTTCACGTGTTCCTGACTGCTGCAGATTATTGTCCAGTCGCGTCGAGGGCCGGGTAGAACCTGCATGCGGCACCTGCTTGGCGTGTCTGTCATTCCGGGTCCTGATCCTGTCTCTTAGCTCACCTCCAGTGTTCTTCACTGGGCGTTTGTTTGGAAAACCTAGTAGGTTGTCTTGTAGATTTTGCTGACAGCATCCGGTAGTTTACCATTTTTTCCTCCTGCTTTCTCTGTTTCCTCCATTAGGTGAAGAGGCAGGTTTAGGTTTTTGGGGGAGAGGGAGTGTGGCAGAAATACTTACCTTATTAGCATCCACAGGTGAGCAGTGTTCGTGAAATGTTTTCATGATCTCATGGAGTTAAAACTTCTCAGTATTTTTCCATCTGTTGCAGTTACTGTCCTTCTGATTCTTGAACTGTCTTTGAGACAGCGAGGATCTCTTCCACCTGGTGCCTCAGGCTTTCGCATGGCCCCAGTGGTCTTGGAGCATCTTCCTGTGTGACAGGACATCTAGGCTCACCTACTGCATTTCTTGCCCCAGGCTAGGAAGCTGCTGTTTCTTCAAGGAGTCCTTGTTCTTTTTAATGGGATAAGTATTTGATTGCTAAGAGTGCTCCTCCTTACTGGCTAGTGTTTGCTTTTAATCCTATTTAGTGGACAGAGCTAGAAATACTTTTAATCCCCTTTTTTTTTACTACCTTGATTTCAGAAAATCTGAGTATCTTTTCTCTTACTCTTCCCACCTAACACCAATAACATAATTATTTGCTTTTCCCTATGATAAATAGTAATATGAAAAAAATAATGCTATTATTAACAACAATATGATACTAAAAAAATTTTAAGCTTTTTGGGAGACTTGTCTGTGAGTATATGTAAGGATGTACTGTCGAATTACTGCGTTTTGAAATCACAGAATTGATTACTGTCTATGTAGTTATATGCTCATATTGATTTATACTTAGGTTTGTTTTATTTTGCTTTTGATTTTAGAGGTCTGCTTCTTAAAAATTTAATGTACTGTAGTAGTTCCCAAGTCAAATCTACAAAACAAGGTATACGTAGAGAAGTTCAGCTTTTGTCCCTGTCAGCCCCTTTAATTAAATGGCAGCGTGCTGTGTACACTTTTCCCCCACCTTGTCTTCTCCACTTACTGGCATACACTAGAGATTACTCTGTGTTTCTGAGGGAATACAGATTATAAAGAGAGTTAAAACAAATGACTTTACTGTTTTAGCTATAAATTGAACTTGTGTACTTTTAGCTATTTAGCTATTTGACATAAAACTTTTACTTGTAATTAACCTATAATTATATTCAGCAAAGAAAATATTAGAAACTTTAAGTTTTGCTTGTTAAAAAATGATAGCATAAATCATTTTGAGTTTCAAAAAGAAGCCTTGTATGAGAGGACTGTATCACTGATCCAGCCTTTTCTACGAATGTCTGGGCTCGCAGGACCCACCCGCTCTGCAGTCCTTCCTGGCCTTATGCTCGTGGACCTGAGAACTGCTCGTGTCGTGTTGCGTCCTCTACACCTGTTAGTTTGCTTACTCGGTTTAGGGTTTTGAATGTTGGGACTGCCAGCGTTTCTCTAACTGTGGACCCCTTCTCTTGAGTCCAAGCCTGAGTGAAAGGGTTTTAGCCCCTCCCCAGATCACGTTTGTAACTATAATCCAGTGTACCTACGTGGAGCAGGTCAGATCCGGCAGGGGGGCTGTGTTGACCCTCGTATTACGTTCATGCGAACAGCGTTCTTCGCTCTCCTTAGTAAGTCTCTCTCCTCTCCATCCATGAAGTTGTCTGTGGACCATGGTTCTGATAGGATATGCTCACGTGACAGAAACTGCCGGTGAGTCCCTGTCTCCGGAACTGACACATACGGGGCACTCAGTGTAGCGTTACCACGGCCGCCGGCCCTGGTGGAAGCTCGCTCCGTCACGTGTTTACTTTGATCCTCAGCGCCCTTCTGAGTCTTAGTTACGTGCTCGTGGGAGGTGTAGTGTCAGTGATTCGAAACAGCTAGGAGCGTGGGCTACTTACTAGTTCCATAATTAATGTAACAGATTACCTCTGAGGTCCAGGTGATGGTCTGTTTCTATATATCCTGTCTTGTTTGATGAAAGATTCGAAATAACTTAGAAATATATGCACTAAGGAAAAAAAAAATGAAGAAGAGGGAAAGAAAATACAAAGATGAAGAAGAAGAAAGGTAATAAAATCTTTGAAAGAACAAGAGGAATGCTCAGAGATGCCTAACATAATGCTGACCCATCGCTTGACAGACCTGGAGGGATTCTCATAGGAAGGAGTTTGACATGATCAAAATGATCATTTCCTCAGTGATTCCTTGAGGAATATTCATGTATGCTCAGGGACGTGTGAGTCATGGTAAACATAGCTAGCTGAGAGGATCCATTTATTTTTGTAAGTAACTTAATAAAATATTTTTAGAGGAAATATGCTTTTAATGTGGATTAGGATGTAACATTTATATGTATTGTTACAGGAAACTGCATGTCACTTCAGGCTGTGCCCACAGAGAACCATATTTATTGGGAAAATTTGGGAAAATTGGATGGAAAAATTGGATATGATCTGTTAATGAGCTGCTGAAGAGTTTTAAGGTGGGGATTCAGAAGGGTTTTAATTAGCCTAAGCTTCAGGTCTGGAGTGGTTACTGTGGGAGCAGAATAGAGGATGGATCTGAGGGAACTGTGGTTGGAAATGAGTGCGTGCTGCCCACGTGAGGGATGGGTTTCTGAGCACAGCCGCTGGGAGCGGCTGGTCAGACAGAAGCCGTGTACTGAAGCCTGGTGCAGACTGTAACAGCCGTTCCCAGCCAGATGCATGTTGACGGACTGCAGTGAGAGAATATTTGGGAGTGGAAGACAGGTTTTGTGGAGCTGCTGGTGTGATCCGGGGGGTGTTCTGAGCTGGTAGTTGAGTGGCTCGAGACCAGGTTCTGCTCAGCAGTGTCAGATGGAGAGAGAGATTTGGGACTAATCTGTGGTTGCCAGACAGCAGCACTGGACATGGGTGAGATTCTTTTTGGTAGAAAGTATACAGGTAATAGAAGAATTTAAGGGAAGGCCACTGTTAAGAGGAGTAGGCAAGGACAAGAGGGAAAAAAAAACCTCCAAAGAATTAGGAGGAAAACTAGCAGAACATCCAAGAAGTAGAGGTTAAAGAGATAGTTGGGAGCAGAAGGAACCTTTTTCTATATAGACTCCCAGGAAACCCTAAAAAATTAAATATTATTAGCAAAATAGCTGTTTATGGTTAATATTAAGGACGTCAAATATATTAAGTTTAGCTATTTTGTTTGTCTTTAATAAATGACAGAAAATATATTTTCATAACCTGTTATAGTTACTAGCTTGGCTGTTTCATTGGTAGAAAATACGGGGGACGTGGTCACATGTGGGTAAGGTTTCTGAGACTGACAGCTCAGTCTATTATTTTCCTGTCTGGTTAGCCTGAGGATTGGTTCCCTAAATTCTCATGAGCTGACTCACTACACAGCCGATCAGACTCCTAGCTTGTAAGAAGCTTGGACCCTGGACTTTGTAAAACCTTTTTAACACTCTGGTATATACACTTTGTGATCCTCAAAGTGCAGTTGGCCCCGAAATGCCCTGTATATGTCAGTTAATTGGTTCGTGGCGCAATGTTTTGCCATCAGCTGTGGCCGTGGATTTCTTACTGAGACATCGTTGGCAGCAGTGTGAGGCTTTTCTAGGAACCGTTTTGGGAGAGGCAGAGCACAGTGACAGGAATCCCGTAGTTGGGGTCCTGGAGAACTGCAGGCCTTGGTGTGCCCCTCTTCAGAGCAGGGTAGCAGTCCTGCTCATTCTCAGAGCTGAAGCGTAGATTTATACAAATCAATTTCAGTCCATTGTAGGGATTTTAAATTGTTAGCTGCTCTTCTCTTCTCCTTTAGCAAATTGGGTGGTATGTATCTCTACGAGGAGGATACTGTGGTGTTAGGCTCATCGACTGAAAACCTTTTGAATTGGACTCCACACTCATTATACTAAAACCAAGTCAAGTTTTAGATATTCTAAAACATTCAGATGGTTGCTAAAAGTCATTCCATCCAGTAACTAAGTTGATTTGGCCAGTGAATATGAATCTACAGCTACCTCATCATGTGTCCTTTAGAAGTGCTGCTTAAAATCATGTTATCAAAAAAATAATAAATAAAATTATGTGATCTGTAGGAACCATACTGACTTTTTACATGATTTTCTGGTAAAACCTGACCTTAAATTTTTTCAGACCAAATAGTCTTTCATCCTCTATGATCTGTAACTTTGGGATTGTAAAGTACTTGTCTTGGCTTTTAGCAGATGCAAAGTTTTTTAGAAAAATTAAATTTCTGACCATTTGCATTTTTTTGTAGCCATCTCGTCAGCTTTCAAAACAGGTGGTCTGGTTTGCTCTTTGGTTGTCTAAAGCACACAGAGATGTTACCTCAGTCTACAAAATTGTTTTCTACTCATTCTCTTATACATGTTTTTCTTATAAATTAGTTCAAATATGCATCTGGAAGTAGAGTGTAATTAAATCAGAAGGGAATGCATTTGGTAGAGTAGGATATGTGCTTCAAAACTGGCCTCCCTGCTGGGGCTGTCGTCCCCGACTGCAGCTGTTCTTTACCTAGAAGCCGGGGCCTCTTCGAGAGCACGAGGGGTATTGTGCGCACTCCCTACACACACAGGCATGGGTTCGCTCTTTCTTGCGTGTGTGCACGCACAGAGCCAAAGCCTCCCAGTGGCTCCCACTTTACCTAGAGTCAAATCCAGACTCTCACGATCGTGGTCTGGCCTCGGCGAGTCTCACTGCGTTTCCCTCTTTTCACCTGGGGTTCATCTCTGGCCGGTGAGCCCAGCCAGACCCACGCCGGCTGTAGGCCTTAGCACCTGCTTGTCGCTCTGCCCAGGAAGCTCTTGAGGTGGCCATGAGGCTGCTGCGTGTCCCTCAGGGCTCGTGGCAGGTGTCCATCTTCATGGAAGGCTTTACAGTCCCAGGAGCTTAGGAAGCTCCTGGTCATTTTCTTTCTTACAACCCTGCTTGTGTTTTCCACAACATGACCACTATCTGATTTGCTTGTTTTCTTGTTAGTCTTTTCCTCCTGTGCCCCACAGCTACACTGTAAGCTCTTTACAGGCAGGGACACTGACCTGTTCATCGCTGTGTCCTCAGCACTGGAACATGTCCGTGTGAGTCTGTATGTGGTTAAACGTGTTGACAGGCAGCACTCTATCCAAACACTGCGGAGTTTCTTCCTTTTCTCATCCTTCACCCAGAGTGACCATCAGCTCATCATTATAAAAACTACTTGGGCTTGAAGAGAGGACAGGAAGTGTTTTTATCATACAGGATTATTCTCTATAGCAAAGTGTTGGTAGATCAACAATTGCCTGTAAATGAATGTTGTCTAACAGGACATGAATGTAGAAGTATTACACAGATTCCATCTTTGTACTCCTTGCAACTGGAACTTAGGTGCCCTTTTTTAAAGTGATCATAGTTGTTAGCTATCTTTGTTACTGGAATAAAATAAAGTAGTGCTCAAAGGTGTCAAAATGTTTTTTTTTCAGGTGGAACATTGAGAATTTATGCAGATAGTTTAAAACCAAATATTCCCTACAAGACAATCCTGCTGTCTACCACGGATCCTGCAGACTTTGCTGTGGCTGAAGCGTTAGAGAAATATGGTCTGGAAAAAGAAAATCCTAAGGATTACTGCATTGCCCGGGTAAGTAACTATCACATCAGAGCTTACCAGTATTGCACATGCTACAGCTTCACATTTAAGCGGAAAGATATTCTTTAAATCAAGTTAAATGTAGGGTAATTTTCTTCCCATGGTACCATTTAAAATGTAGTAAGTGGAAACCTTGTCTTAAATATGTATAAAAAACGAACATTGTCCTTTCCATTACAAAAGTAATAAATAAATATAAAGTAAAAAAGTATGAAAAGGTGACTTGAAGAAAATAAAAATCACCCATAATTCTAATACCAAAGGGTAACCCCTATTAACATTTATATGTATGACAACATATATATAACATTATATATATATCTCTTTAGTTCCTGTTTTGCATATATAGATAACTTAATATTTTTCAAGTGTTTTTCTAATGGTTTTACTAAGATACATCATGAAGATTCAGCTTCCAAATAAAAACTCCAGTTTGCTGTTCTAACTAGCACTTGGTGTCTACATTTCGTCATCATCCCCGTCATTTCTTGCAGATAAAGACCGTGTATCTTTCACCCAGTTCTCACAAGGACAGTGAGCTCTTCTTCCTTAGAACTGAGCGGTCTCATTAAGTAAAATCAAGCAGGTTTTCTCTTCTGAGACAGACTACCTGGACAATTCTTTTTTTTTTTTTTTTTTAAAGATTTTATTTATTTATTTGACAGAGACATAGCGAGAGAGGGAACACAAGCAGGGGGAGTGGGAGAGGGAGAAGCAGGCTTCTCGCTGAGCAGAGAGCCCGATGCGGGGCTCGATCCTAGGACCCTGGGATCATGACCTGAGCCGAAGGCAGACGCTTAACGACTGAGCCACCCAGGCGCCCCATACCTGGACAATTCTTAACCCTGAAGTGTGCGCGGGCTTCTTCATTACCAGGATTTCCCTGTCAGATCGCATTGGCACTGGGGTTTGACAAGAGATGTCTTCCTTTCCTCACCTTAGCAATCGATAACTAAATCATAAAACAGTGTGGTTCCTCGTGTCAGGGCCCCCCCCCACACACACACACACATACACACACTCAGGATTACGGAGGAACGGTTGCAGTGCGGTAAACTGCGTGTACTTACCTCTGCGGCCTCGCTAGGGCTGGTGCACCAGCCCAGGGGACACCTCGTCACCTGCAGAGTGTCCGTGTGCCTCTGTGTGATGCGTCCCTTCCTCTTCCCCCTTGCCCAGGCAGCCACTGGTTTGCTTTCTGTCACTATAAAGTACTTGGATGTTGTAGAATTTTTATGTAAGGAGCCGTATGCAGCGTGCACTCCTGTTGCTTGCTTGTACTTGGCGTGACAATTTCAAGTGTGCTTGCTTGTATCCATGCTTGTCCTTTTTGTTGCTGCGTGGTATTTCATTATATGGATATGTCCAAATTTATTCATCTCCTTACCTGTTGACAGACATTTGGGTTGTTTCCAGTTTTTGGCTGTTAGAATAAGGCTACTGTGAGCATATGTGTGCAGGTCTTCTCACAGACAGACGTTTTTCCTCGAGTAAAGTGTTTGTGCAACTGAAGAAACTTTGAAACTGTATTCCAAAGTGATTATACCGTGTTCCATCTGCATCAGAAGTTTGTGAGAGCGCCATATTTGATGTGGTCAGTTACTTTAAATACCAGCCGTTTTGATAGGTCATAGTGGTATCTCGTTGTGGAAAACATTTTTAGGGGTGCCTGGGTGGCTCAGTCGTTAAGCGTCTGCCTTCGGCTCAGGTCGTGATCCCGGGATCCTGGGATCCAGCCCTGCATCGGGCTCCCTGCCCAGCGGGAGGCCTGCTTCTCCCTCTTCCCCTGCCCCTGCTCCCTGCTCATGCTCGCTCTCTCTCAAATAAATAAAATCTTTAAAAAAAATTTTTTTTAATTTCCTGTGAGAGATAAATATCAAGTCCTTTGTATGATACATATGTTGTGTATATTTTTTCCTCATCTGTGACTTGTTCATTGCTGGTTTGCCTTTTCATTTTTTAAATGATGCCCTTTAGAGAACAAATTTTTTTTATTTTTGTGGAAGTCAACTTTTTTGTTTTTAGCATTCCTTTGTGTTCTATAAAAGAATGTGTCTCTTCTGAGGTTCCACATACTTTCCTCTGTCTTAATATTATTTTTTAAAGATTTTATTTATTTGAGAGAGAGAGAGCAGGAGCAGAGGGGAGAGGGAGAGGGAGAAGCAGGCTGCCTGTTGAGCAGGGAGCCCGATGATGGATGGTGCCTGTGTCGGCTCCCTCCCAGGACCCCGGGTCATGATCTGAGAGCAGTTGGATGTTAAATGAGACACCCAGGTGCCCCTCCTCCTTTGTCTTATAGAAGTTTTATAGTTTTAGTTCTTACACTTAGGTCTGTATATTCCGTTTAAAGTTAACATTTGTGTACGGTGTGAGATTAGGGTAGATGTTCATTTTTTTCCATGCAGATACCCAGTTGATCCAGCACCATTTGTTAAAAAGGCTTTCTTTTCTCCCATTGAGTGCTTTGACACCTTTGTTGAAAATCAGTTGACCATATATATATATATATGTGGCTCGATTTCAGGAATCTGTTCTGTTAATCTGTATGTCTTGTATCTTTTTGTGAGCATTAAGCTGTATTGATTACTGTAGGTTTTGTAGTAAGTCTTAAAGTTTTACTGGATAAAGTAAATCCCAGTTTTGTTGTTTATGTTTTTGATTTTAAAAATTGCTTCCGTTATTCTAGGTCATTTGTGTTTCTGAAAAAATTTCAGAATCAGCCTGTCAGGTTGTACCCAGAAGGTGCTGGCATTGTGACTGGGTTGGCGTGGGTTCTGCAGATGAGTCAGAGGCGTCCACCCTCGAAGTGTCTAGGCTGCCAGGCTGCGAGCACAGGGCGCCTCTTGTTGATGCGGCCTTACTTTGAGTGCTCAGTGTGGGTCTCAGACCTCTTCTGTTAGCTGTAGATGGAGTTAAATAAAGGGCTTGTTGAGTTTTATGAATTTTTTCTTTTTGCTGAAAAGCTAAGAAGTTTTATTCAATTAGAAAAACTATTTGGTAGATCTGCAATTTTATGAATATAGCTCAGGTTTTAGCTGAAAAGAAAACAGATTTTTTCCCCATTAAAATGACAATAAAGAAATAAAATCTGTATAAATGCACAAGAACAAAGAGAATGAAAGAAGAGATGGCAAAAGAGCAGAGTTGTGAATGAAATTCTGGAGAAGTCAATGACTGGTATCCCACTTGTTGGGCCCAAGGAAACCTGCAGAGAGAACCTAGCAGGAAGAAACTGGCCGAGCGCCCACATCACAATCCCCAGCAGACTCAGGAACGAGGGGCTGTAGCACATGCTTCAGCAGCATTGAGGTTGGGCTAAAGTGAAATTGGGTTGGAAGTTTTCATAAGAAGTGGCAGACCCCACCAGATTCTCTTCCCCATCCCTGCTACTGTGTCATCTCTCCATCTGAAGGCTGTGATGGAGGTGACAGGGGAGGAGGCCTTGCATTTAAGGGTAACAGGAGTAGCAGGGTATGGCAAGGGTCTTTACTGAAGATGGGAGGGTGAAGTAGAAGCGCTTCCCAGGACACTGACAGCCTGAAGATTTGAGGATTTCTCCCAGAAGGCACCCTCCCGCCAAGGGACAGAGATCTGTATGGAAACTGACCTGTGGAAGCTCAATCCGGTAACCTCACTCAGAGGGCTCCTGACAATAATCCTTGCCCCTCACCTTGAACTTTCTTTTGCCTCACTGTCGAATGTGAACTGATGGCCAAGCATCAACAGACATTTGAAACACCTTTAAAATGAAGGACAGACCAACACAAGTAGGAAAAAGAACCTGGTCTTACTTCATGGATGCGACAAGGCAGAAAGCAGGTGGAAGTGTTCAAAAAGAGAGACTCAGGGGAGAGGGAAGACCATGCATCTGTGGAATAAGACCACAGTGCTGTCACGAGGGACACTTGGAGAAAGGGACCTTGGAAATTTAAAATAGAAGTCAGTAAGGGATAGGAGAAAAATGTCAGTAGAAGGGGTGGAAGATAAAGTTCAAGATATCTGCCCAAGTGTAGAACAGAAAGAAAAGAGAAAATATCGGAAAGGTCATCTTGTAGAATACCTAGCACTTAGCTAAATGAGGGCCAGAGAGAGAAAGCAAGAGGACATGGAGAGAGAGAGGTTATCAAGGAAATGTACTAGAATGTCTCCCAGAACTGAAGGGTTTGAGTTTCTAGCTCAAAAAGGGCCTGCTGAGTAATGGTACAGTTACTTCAAAAAAGAGCCAAACCAAGGTGTATTATTTTGAAATTGTAGAAAACTAGAGAAAAGAGAATAATGATTCCAAAGAAAAAGATTCCAGTTGCATATAAAGGATCCGGCGGAGGAGGGTGGGCAAGATTGGTGCCAGTCATTTCAGCATAACCATGGAGTCTGGAATACATGACATGACACAGTACTTTCTGAATCAGAGTGAAATGATTTCCAATCCAAACTGTCAAGTGGTAGATGGGTGGAACAAAGACATTTCAAAGCTTCCAAGGCAAAATTTACCACCCATTCAGCCTTTCTCAAAAAGGTACTGGAGGACATCCTCCAGCAAAATGATGGAGTGGGCCAAGAAGTAGAAAGGTACAGACTCCCCGAATAGGATCTAGCACAGGAGGTCATCCCGAGGGTGATGAAGAAGGATAGAGAGTCTGGAAGATGTCTGTCTGTGCAGTCATCCTACAGAGCACCCACTGCACGGTGGAGAGAGTGTATGAGACTGAAAATAGTGTTTCTAATGAGGTGATAAATGTTAGTTATACTGTCTAAAACAAATGGCCAGTAAATTCCTGAGTGTGTTTCTGTGAGGATGTTTTTTCAGTTCTGTGTTACAGCAATTAATAAGACGCAAACTAAACACCCATTACTAAAGGAATGCTTATGCCACTGGATACCTGTTGCTATGAAACATTATGAATTAAATCTACACCAGTTGACTTGGGGATACATACATTTCATAAAATACCCCGGTTTTGGAAAAACAGTTACCATAAAATAAAATGGAACAACACAAGTCCTTGTCTGTGCATACATGACCGTAGAGAAAGATAGATGCCTAGGAAAAATACACAGCAGTTTACCAGTTACCTACGTGAAGGGAAGAGGGAGGAAAAGAAGACTCTGAAATACACATGTGATTCAGATGTGAGCCCTCTTAACACGAGATAGATAGACGCATAAAGATCATTACTGAACGCATGATTGTAAAAACGTCATCTCACAATGGGTTTGTTTTTTCCTTCCTTATGCTTTTCTGTATTGCAGTTTTTTATAGTGAGCCTGTATTATTTAGAACCCCCACCCTCAAAAAAAAATACCCCAAAGCTCATTTCTTTGTGGGGTGGGGAAAGATAGGTGATCACGAGTGTTTGTTTTTTGATATGCTCTTTCATTTCCTTTGGTCTCACTAAGAGCGTAAGAAATGGTATTGATAAATTAGAACGGAAAGTGATGCTTCCGAAATAAAAGATATATTTTATACTGGATTTCTGGAGAATAGGGTTCATAGATAAAGAAACAGTATCCTGAACTGAAATTCTACCCTACTTTGGGGAGGGGGGAATTCGTGGGGTGAGGTTGGGAGAATAGGTAATCAAGTTAATCATGCATTGCCTCTGAAGGGGAAATACTTCAGATGCAGGACATTCTGGTGCATTTTCCTCCTGGCGGTTAAGTACGAAGTAGAGGAGAACCCTCTTGTAATGCTGGTGAGATCGTTGCTTTTCTGTTCAGGAGGAGAACATAGTGAGCCTTACTGTATATCTGGGAAGTACACTTATGCCTCTGGAGTAATTGGGCCCGTGGAGAAGGATGGATTTGGATGCATGTTCCTTATGGTTTTTGTTAGTCATGGCTGTAAAAAGTGTTCTGGTCAGAATAAAATCAGTAAATCAGTGGTGTGCATAGGGTCTGCTTGGCTGAGCGGAAACCTGACCCTCTTCCAGCTGCGCCCCTGCTAGTCTTTGAGCACCCAGGGCAGGAACTTGGTTACCAGCACCTAGCCTTGCGTGCGAGACTTGGGATTGCTCAGCTGTTTGCCAAGGGAATGTTTTTGTATAAGTGCGTGTGAATCTATTAAATACTACTCATCAGTTCCATACAGAGTTGCATTTGATACATTGTGTGGTAATGAACTTGATCATTTTTTTCCCTTTCATTAATTTCTGCCATACTGTTACTGATGAAATTCAAACATGCAAGGACACCTTCACTGGGGTCATGAAGTTACGAAAGCCTACTTTGGGCTGTAGTGACAGGCCTTTTTAAAGTCATTTGATGTTTTCTTTTGAGGGTCTCCTTCTTTGGGTTTTTTCTGTTCTATTATGTCCTTGCAAATTCTACTTCACAAGCTTAGGGAGTACAAATCAGGAGTTGACTATTGTTTTAATCTTGAATTAGATAGTCTTCGTTCTCTTGGTTTGCCATCTTATCAATTATGTAAGAGGTAGCGCTTCCGTATTCATTCAGTGGTTATTTTAGCTATTTGTTCAGTAAATACTTAAGTTCCTCTTACTCGTTCATTACTCTCTTGGGGTACAAAAGCAAGGGCTGTCTCTGAAAGAACTTCACTAAAGGGGGACAGAGAAGCCGGGAGTGAGAAACGCAAAACAAGGAGCACTGGAGTGAGCGTGGTGGTCAGGGAAGGCTTCCTGGAGGAGCTGTTGTTGAGCTAGACATGGACGCTGGGAAACGAGCCTTTTAGGCTCAAGAGATCATGGACAAATGGAACTCATGGCTTAGTCTGAGAGCTCTGAGTAGTGGCTGGGATCTACCAGGGTGCGTGACAAAGACTGGGGCAGGAGAGGGACAAAGGTCAGGTTTTGAACTGTGTGTGTTCTAAGCCCAAGGTACTAAATTCAATACAAAACAGTACAAGAAAAAATTAATTACTTTAGCAGGACAGGGTATTGTAATATATTTTTCTTTTTCAGGTAATTTGAAGCAGTGTAGAAAGAAATTACAGGGTTCTATACAAGAGTCTAATCCATTTGGTGTATGGATATGATGATATGTTTGGTTGGTAAGGTTTATTGAGATAACATTGTAGTGCCGTAGGTTGAAAATAATGTCCAGACGCCAGTGGCTTGGCTGCTTCTCCTGTCTTCTATAATCATGTTTTGGTTTGCTTTAATACTGAAGTAGAATGAAGGAAGGGCAAAAGTCCAGCAGGTGCATGAGATTATTGGGCTACTGTCACCTAGATTCTCCCTCTGTATTATTGGGGGCTTTCCCAGATGATTAAGAAAATTGTTTGGCTACCAGAAAAACATAAAAGTTAATACAGCATTATGAGTTTTAAGAGTGTCTTTGAATGTAGTGTTTTAAAACAGATGCTTAAAAACATTTGTTGAATGAATAGCCCTGTGGTATAGCTAAATGATCTTATTAAAATTTAATCATAAAGACCGATTATCTACAAGAAAAAGAATGCTATGCTTTTTCGTTGTTAGGTGACAGTTATCCTGAGAGACCTCACATTAGATGAAACTATAAAAACAATTATTTGATGATGCAAGGAAAGTGGATTAGGGACCAGAGACTGAGCAGTAGTGGAGTGATCTTTCCTTAAAAATTACAGAAATTACTCACAATTTGACCATTACATACCATCCTTCCCTATAAGAGTTTGTTAAAAAACAAACAAACAAAAATTACTCCACTAATTCTTTTTGGGGGCCAGAGAGGCAGGTAGATAAAAACAGCGAAGCTTTTTATTGGAAGCTGTTGTCCTTCACTTTCGTTGATTAGTTGGAGAATTGTCTGTAGTGTTTGATCAGTTTAATTTTACCGTGACTTTATTTACAATAAATTCTGGTTTGTAAATCCTGGTAATTTACTTTTTAGGTATAGCACAGTTAATTATTTTTCCCTTTCAGGTTATGCTTCCTCCTGGAGCCCAGCATTCTGATGAAAAAGGTGCTAAAGAAATTATCCTTGATGATGATGACTGTCCTTTACAAATCTTCAGGGAATGGCCAAGTGACAAAGGTAAAGGGTAATTTTATTTGTTAAAGAATTACTTATATGATACATTAAATTTCTGCCGGATATGTTAGTTGTTTAAAAGTGAGGATGCTGGGGAGCGTGCGTGGCAGGATTTTTTGGTTGTGTGTGTGTGTGGGGGGGCTGTTTGCTGTATAGTTTTTTAGCTCCTTCCTAGACTTGACAGATGTTGTCCTGAGGGCCACACTCCGCTTGTGTGAGTTTGGGGTGTAGACCTGGAACAGGCTGTCCTGCCGTAGGAGGAGAACCTTGTCTGGAAGGAACAGGATGGGGGTTCCGCACTGTGTCGGCCAGTGCAAGAGCACTGTTCTCTGTCAGTGGCAGGGTCCTCTCCACCCTGAGCGCTTGTGATGGGGACGGTGACCTGCAGCCTTAGAGATTGTCCAGGAATTTAGTCATTTCAAATGAGAAATCCAGACTTTTCACCATTCAGTTTCCCCTGATTATTTCAGAGCAGTGAAGGTTGAAAGCTATGTTTTGATGAAATCTAGTTTTCTTGCTTTCAGTTTCACACTGTAAGCTGTGTGTCCTTGAGTAGAGGCCTTTGCATAATGAAGACATACAAATTGATTGCCCATTCATCGTATCAGTAATGTAGACTGGTAGTTTAAATTAAAGTGTACACTTGCTTAGTCTACCTCTTTATAATATAAATTCAAATTGCTTTGAATTCTGAGTTAATTCAGTTGAGTTAAAATCAGGTCAACTAAAAATATATTTGTATATATGTATTTGTGTATGCATGTGGTGTGTGTGTGTGATTGTATTTATTGATCATAGGGTTACTTACCAATATGAACGTTGATTTGTTCTTAAACTGATGCTGTGTTGTTTTCAAGCATGTAATGTGCTTTGGTAGTTGTTAATTTAAAATAATCTTTGGAAATTGCTAGTAGAATTTTTCAGAACACAAGTGACTAATACTTCCTCGACTGAGTAAAAGTATAAATTGGTTAAGCCTTCACTCAATCACTCCTTGGGAGATGTTAAATTATATTTTCTTGGTAAATCTTAGAAGAGTTGACGGTGAGTCATTTGGCCACGTATGCTGATTTGAGTGTGCTTGATGATTGACAATGTGCACTGTTCTAGGGGTTTTAGTCTTTCAGTTGAAGAGGAGGCCACCAGACTATATCCCAAAGAAAACTAAGAAACATGTCGATGGGAAGCTGGTGAAGGGCAAGGAGAGAGCGGAGGGGTCGGGCTATGGCTCTGCGCTTCCGCCCGAGAAGCTGCCCTATCTAGTAGAGCTAAGCCCAGGTGAGAAATACTATCAATATACATTGTTCTATCCTCAAATGTTTATGCTTTTAATGAATTTTATTTAAGTATCCTTTCTGTTGGCTGACAACCCTTTTTTAGACCATTTATTTTTTTAAAAAGTTATTCTTATATTTAAAAAAAACCAGAACCTTAAGGTCACAGGATATGTATATTTATGCATAAAAATAGAGTTCACATGGACAAAAACGAATATTGAAAAACAAAATTTAAAATAGTGAATATGGAGAGTTTAAGGAGAAGTTTAAATGATCCACTTTTAAAATTTTTTTCCAAAAATAACCTATAAAATACTTAACCTAAAAAATGACAAACTGAAATGTACTCTTAGGGCAAATTTAATAGAAGCAAGTGTGTGTGTGTGTATTTACTATACTATTGTTTAATGTATGAACAGTGTCTGAGAAGGTATCTTTAAATTTAACAGTACATCTAAGAAATCCATCTGTAAGAGGAAGGATATTTGTTCGGTTTTAAAATAATAATAGACTAAGTTTATTTTCATGTTAGATATTTCTTTTTAGAGCTCTCTTAATTAAGCTAAAGGTGTTGTTCTAAGTTAGTCATGAGGTAGAGAGATGCGTTGACATTCCTACAGAAGTGTTTTATGCACATATCCCAATGTAGCATATAGATGTGACACACACACATACGTATATGTGTATATGACATTTTATCATTCAGCTAAGCGACATCGTTTTTGTTCATTTGGTTCAAATAGTAGTATGTAACCTATATTATGAAATGCTGTGAAGAACAGAGCATTGAGCTCTCCCGCCCAGAACTGCTTTTATTTTTTATTTTTTTGAAGATTGATTTATTTATTTTGGGGGAGAGTGGGGGGTGAGGGGCAGAGGGAGAGAATCCCAAGCAGACTCCCGCTGAGCACGGAGCCTGACACGGGGCACGATCCCAGGACCGAGATCATGATCTGAGCCGACATCATCAGTCAGACTGTCAACTGACTGAGCCACCCAGGCGCCCCCAGAAACGCTTTTAGATAAAGCTCAATTAGTAAGTACAGAAAAAGCTGGAAGCCAAAATGTAGATCATCTGTGGTTGCTTGGACAGGAATTAAGTTTTTCTCTTCTTTGATTCATGAGCGTTTATTTTTGTTGGCGAGATGATAACTAATGAATAGATGAGGTCTTACAATCTTATGGCACAAGTAGGACCTGTCGATACAGGAAAAATGGTATTGGTTTGACTAATAGTCTGTAATTTATAATCAGTGGCAATATGCTGCGGGTAGTAGTTTTTATACTTAATTATGTTTGAGGAGTTTTTTAGATTAATTAGCTGTTTGTGAGGAGTATGTTAGTGTTGCTTTGTCCCTCCGTTCTCCGGCTGAAAAATTCATTTAAACTTTCTCACTGTGGTTCGGAGACATGTCCCCGTATTGCTGTGCGGTGTGGCGTACGTGAGCGCGGGGGGCTGCTCATCTGCAGCAGTAACAGCAACTGAGGGCCAGCCATTGTGTCGGAACTTAACAAATTTTTAGGATCTTTGGGCACTGGGTCTGCTTTTTAAAATTTTGCATTACATGCTAGAAACTAATGATTGTTTTCTCTAAATCTAACTTTTTGAGGATTTAGGAATATTAGTCTAGAGAGAATTGATAATAGCAGCTGACATAGAATAATTTTCAAATGAATAATGGAGAGGTGGTTTGGATGGGTCGCAGAGACAGGATGAGAATTCAATCCTTCATCTATTTGACAAGTATTTATTGATACTTATGATGTCAGACCCTCCCCATCCTGGGCCTTTGTGATGGAGCACCAACTGAACAGATTAAACCCTCTGACCTTGGCAACTTCCATTCTAGTGAGAATTGCTATTTTGACTGCTTATTTCATATTTTTAGTTTCCCAGCTAAAAAAATATATAGACGTTTTTGTAGGCGTGGGAAAATAACAGGCCATAGATAAAAATTAATTCTCATTAATTCTCTAGTACTTTTCACCAAATACCGGGTTAATGCTCGTAACACATTTCCTCCGTTCGTGGCACTCAGCATTTACTGAGCGGCTGCTTCAGGGAAAGCAGTGAGTACAAAAGTGAAGAGGGGTGTTCCTGCCTTCACGTGGCTCCCATACAAGACATCGTCGTAACCCAGTGTGTGAGGAGCCCCTCCCGAGTACTCCGGGCTGCCAGCCCATAGCCCTGCTTGTGGCTGCACAGCTGTCTGTCCTGCACCTCGGCTCCCACTGGCGCCAGGGTGAGCAGTCGCTGGTGGGCCCGGAGGCTGGGCCGGGGTCTTTCTCACACCAAAGGCACGTTCTGTTTACTAGGTCATGCTGTCTTTTTCAGTTTTCATTATTATTATTATGAGTTGAGCACAGTCAGCATGCTGAATGAAATGGATTTCTTTTTCCATTTACAAGAAAATAATACCGGTAAATGTTGATTTGTCATGAATAGATAAGTGCTGTCCGTGCACTGGACATACTACCAGCCAAGCAAGTATCCTCCCGGTTGGGCCAAGGTGCAGGAGCTGTAGATGGGAGGTTTTTGAGATGGGGGTGTATGCTTATATTGTCTTTATTGTGTTTTGGAGAGACGGGGGTAAAAAGTCATTTTATTCTTTGGTTTGGTTTTGAATGTGTTCAGCCGCGTTGGGTGGTAGTCTTCTACATGGTTAACTAACTTGCTCTCCTGCTGCTTGGTGACTCAACTGTCGTCTTGGTGTTTTCCTTAACAGTGTGCATTGGTTTCTAACACACGCTGCCTGGAGCGCTGTTGTCTTGTCCTCACAGCTCCGAAAGCTCTGGGTGAAACGTGCTTTTCATCCTTTGAAAGGGGTCCCACTGCAGCTCACCCTCTCCTGTCTCTCTCCTCCTTCCCTCTTCCGCGTGTTCTGCATGGCCTCTGTCCTGCCGCCGCTGCCTTCACCTGGGCCCCGTGCATGTGTCTCTAACCCCAGGGAGAAGGGATCGCTTTGCCTGCTACAACTATCACCCTTACGAAGGTAATGCTATGTTCATACTGCTTTTCTAACTAGAGCACTAACAGAGCCTCTTGGGCAAAATAATGTTAAGTGGCCAGACATTTTATGTATTAGTTTCTTAATTAATACAAGTAACTTTATTCTAAGAAATGTAATGTGCCATCCTTCCTTGGTTGGCGTCTTGTCAGCACTCCATGTGCAGCATTCACTTCATCTCACAGAAGCCGAGTTTGCAGAAATGTCCAGCTCCTTTACTCAGGCAAAGTCTAGAGTGAGAAATTGGACTGAAGAAGGACAGGAGCTGGGTTCCTATCCTTCCCCTCCTTCCCCCAAAAAGGTTAGGAAGAAGGGAGAAGCTGGGGGAGGAAGAGGATGGGGGAGAGTGAGGGTGGTGGGTAAGAATGCACCCAGGACCCAGCGGCGGGTGGGAGGGGCTCCGCGCTCACACACTCAGCTGTAACGCTGATGGGGAAGACGTGTCCCCACCACTGGCATGTGTCTGACAGTATTTGGGAGGGTGAGAGGAAGACTCAGCCGTACACCTGGCGTTCACTCATATTGACCATCTTTTTTGTAGGGAACTAACGTATTACATTTGGACCAGGTTTTAGGGTGTTCCTTAGGATTCTCCTTGTTTTCCTGGTTGAAATTTGTTTCTTCTTGTTAGCAAAGATGTACTTTCTTACTTAGAACATTTTTCTCAAATTTGTCTATTTCTGTTTTTGTCATCTTCAGTAGTACAGCTAGTTTTTGGTTTTATGGAAATACTTTTTTGTTTTTATGTTTTAAATGTTATTTTTTTACATGTTGAATGTAACAGATGCTTTTCCATGCTGTATAAAGTTTACCCACCTTTTAGCATCTTGGATTTGTTTGTTGAATTATCTCCAAACTGATAGTACAGATTTTCATTGGATGTTAACTGAACTTGGAGTTTGGAGTTTTGTTCTTTTTAAACAAATACATAAATAAGTGATATTTATCACCTATTTTGATACTCATATATGCATAGAGTCTAAGACCTGTTTTTACTGTTTTTTAATTCCTGAAAAGGATTCTTTAATGTTTTCATGTGTTTGTTAATTTCATACTGTAAAGTAATGGAAACTAGAGAGAAAATGGCATTTCCTTTTTTTTACTTGGTGTGTATAAAAAATGCATAGAATAAACTCATCAAAACTTTGACCAAAGTGCTTTTAGTTTTCCATTTGTATTTTAGGAGAGCTGGTTTATTTGTTTTTCTGAATAGAGTTTGTGAAAATATGATCTAACTAAGCTCTGTACTTCATTCAGTAAGCTTCAGAAATTAGATAGTTTCTTAACTGTTATGTAGATTCACTAAACTGTGAGCTCTGTGGGGATGTGACTGTGTGTTCAGTTTCTCCCCGTGCCTGGGACACGGGAAACGCTCGGTCAGCGCTCTTTAAATGAACGAGTCCCTCCCTGTCCCGTAAGTGGCACGGCAAAAACAACACTTAACACCACATACAAACTTCACCCGGGGTTCACCTGGGGAAGCAAGTAGAGGCAAAAGCGGATTTGGAGGTATAGAATTGTTGTAAAAACAAAAGTACTCTTTAAAAAATGTTCTTATGCTATGTTCATAATGGTCTATTTTCCCTTAATATTTAGAATACTAAGGAAAACTTGCGGTTATATCTCAAATTTAAAAAAAAGCAAAAGCAGGAAAACGAGACACAGAACAATGTGAATAGTAATTTAGGGGTACCAGAGTTGGCAAATAAAATTCAAGACACCCAGAGGCATTAGCAGTTTTAGATAGAAAACCAATTTTTGTGTAAATCGGGTCCCAACGATTGCCCATTTGACTGGATGCCATGTATTTCATTTGTCAACCCTAAAGAGTATTCTAATGTTGGTGCAAAAAAAAAAAAAAAAAAGAGAAAGAAAAATACGTGTATTGAGTTGCTTAATTATATATGCATAAAACAGATTTTAAAGATTTGCTTCTGGGTAGGGAATTAACGCAGGAAAGGAAGGGTGCTTTTCATTGATTACTTCCTGTGCCTTTTAAATTTCAAACCACATGAATATTTTACATATTTTTAATTCTACATTATGACATGAAGAAAAAACCCAAAACCCCTCTGGTAGAAGCAGTGTTGTATGTGGGGGGGTTACTTAGATTTGTCTCTGCTTTTAAAAGTGCTCCAGATTTGTCATCTCTGGGGAAGGAAGGTGCGCAAGTGCTCTTGTTCAGTTGAGGAAGGGGAGAAAATACAAGGTATTGTTTTAGGCAACACTTTTCTGTGTTCATTAATGCCCATGAGATGGTCCTTGTACTCTTAATGAAGAGAAGGGAATGAGATTTTCCAAAAAGAAAGATGTTGCTTATTTGAAGATCACCTGCCTACATCTCCCCTCACTCCCCAAATCAAACCAGAGACCACTGTATCTAGTAAATTCTGTGGCCACCGTTTGGGTTATTCAAAATCTATCCATGAAGGCTTTATCTGTATTTTCTATTGCTGTGAAAGTGTAAGAAAAGAGGGACTGGGAAGGCAGCTTGCCTCTCCCCTGTGTGTGGGGAGGCTTCCAGTGTAGTGACGGGGGGAGGAAGGAAGGACTGGAGGGGAAGTTTGTATTTCCCCCTTTTTCTTTACACCTGTAAATCTGTTGATCTAGAAGAGTACATAATATCCATTTATTAGTCACAAGATACCTTTCAGAAGCACTCAAAATGCAGAGGAATATTAATGTGAATTTTTTCTTTCACCCCTAAACATGTATTTTTCATATTCTTGTATTTTTAACTTTGTTTTGATTGTTCTTCATCATTTATTTGCTTCTTCTGCTTTCTTTGTAATTCATTTGTGTGATTTCTCTGTAACCATATTGCTTTATTTTCTTCATTTTTAGCTACTAATTACTCACTGTTAATAAATCTTTGTTGAATGTGTACTGTGGACCAGACACTGTACTGAGCGCCAGAATCCAGAGATTGTTGTTTGTTTGTTTATTTTTTAATCTGGCCGCCAAGGAGCTCAGAGGTGGGATGGGGGGGCAAGTAAATGGAAATAATCCTGGAATAGGGTTAGTGATATGAAGATAAAGTAGTCCGGGGTGCTGTGGAGGATGGGAAGAACACAGAATGCTTCCTGACTGGGAGTATTTATTGGGACTGCCTGTGGTGTTTAAAGCAAGCAAAATAATCCACACTCCTGGGGCATTTGGACTCAGCAGCTCTAGAAGGGACCTGCCCACCTCTAGGAGAAGGCTCAGGTGGTTCTGATGCCTCATTTTGGATCAGGACGTGGAGGTGGAGTTGGGAGTTGAAAGGAAAACTGTTTAAAAAAAAATGCTTCCGTTGCCACCACACACGATGAGGATATTCCAGCTGTGAAGCATTGCAGATGATGAACCAGTTTTTTTCATGGATATTAGGCGTTGTGGCTTTCAAACACAGGTTACTTTCATCCAGACTTGACAGGTTTCAGAAATATTTCAGAAGTGGGAAATGTGATTAGAATGTTATTTTGTGTACTCTACGATTAACAACAATTGTAACAGAATTTTTATATTCATGGTGTGTTTTGTCTGTGAGAGTTCAGACCACACCACAGCTAAGAGATTTTAGCAGTCTGAAATCCACATACACTCCCAGTGTTTAACTTCTGAAGCTCTCACAGCTTAATTCCTGGTCCCAGTGACCAGAGATTTTAACTGGCAACTGAATAAGTGAATCAGCAAGTTATTGGTGCATTAAAGTCGGTCAGGGAGACTCTGCGTGGCCCTTTTAGGACTTTGCACACCCACGCTAGGTTGGCTCTCACAGCTGGGAGATGGGTCATGATTCACTTCACATTAGTTCTGTGAGGCATGTTTCCTTGTGTGTTCACAGCTCTGAAATCAGAATAAATCTCTGATTGACATCCTCTGTTAGGTTGAATATAGTAGGTGAGAAGTGAGGAAACATTTGGGTATGGGCGGATATCTTGGTGCTGGTTCTTCCTCCTTCTCCCCATGCCATCCCCAGCATAGAAACTCATGCACAGGGAAGTTAGACATTTCAGCAGTTCACAGAGGTATACAATGACACAAAAACAGAAAACCCAGTGTCCCTTTCTGCACCCCCCCCCCCCCCGTTCCACTCCACAAACCTAAGCACTTTTAATGGTAGTTCTTACTGGAACTTACTGTCGGGAATGGGCATTGGAATCACTTGAGATTATTCGGAAGGCATGTGTGTGGGCCTCATCCCCAGAGATTTGGGTCTGAAGGTCTGGATGAGCTATGAGATTGTACGTTGAAAACCCCCGTCTGTGATTCCGCTGCGCCCCGTCAGTCCCGGGTACTCTACAGGCGGCACGTTTGCTGGGAGAACAGTCTGCTCTGAAGGGAAGGTCTCGTATCTGCCTCATAGAATTGCTCTTCAGAATCAGCCACAAAAATCCAGGCTGCATGGTGGAGAAGTTGCTTTTTATGTGATAGAAAATGTTGGTTATGGATGATGATGATGTTAACACCTTAAATTAGATTAAACAGAAGCTAATGTGTCTATGTCTTAATTTAAATTTTCTATATCCAGTTAATTAAATTGCATGATTTAAATATGGAGAGTTCTTTGAAATGGAACGCTGAGAATTGAGAACTGTTATTTCATTTCTAAGATAACCTTTTGTTCGCTTGCTTTGTTGGCTTGTTTGAAATAACATGACGAGAACATCAGACTTGGCAAATGAAGCTTTGTTCTTCTTTCCCGCAGATGGCTCAGATTCCAGAGATAAGCCCAAGCTTTACCGCCTTCAGTTGAGTGTCACTGAGGTCGGGACAGAGAAGTTCGATGAGAACTCCATCCAGGTGTGCAGGCAAGCCGCGGCTCTAGCACCATCTGTCCTTACATTTGGGTAGGAAGGGGCACATGGTACAGGGCCTGCGCACGGCAGCAGATACAGGCATGGACACACGTGAAGGACTTTGTTGTTTTATAACTGTGTGCTCTGGGTCACTTTCCTGTGCCTCAGCACGACCGGAGCAGGCTGTGACATTATGTCCACTCTCCACCTCTGGAAACTGGACCTAGTCGTGGAGTTCCTCCGAGACTGTTGGCTTTTCTCCAGAAGGTGGTGAAAACTTCGTGGGTCTTTTTCAGGATCAGGGGAGGTAGCCTGCCTCTGGGTCTGATGCCCATAGCAGTGGGCGTTCCCTCGGCTGTAGTTAACGATGTGAGCCAGATATGGTACTCAGGTACTCAGTGAAAACAGCATAGCGTGTTCTTTAAATGAGGAAGGCCAGGGTTCCTTACCTGACTGAACTCAGCTGACCTCCAGCAGACCGCCCTTCCTCTGTGCTGTCATCTCCCAGTTGCAAATGATGGGTCGGGTTATTTAGTGTCATTTTCAGTTCTGACATCCCTTCCTTCAGCACAACAGTAAAACAGATAAATAGAATTCGTAATCCTAATCATCTGTACAGATTTATTCTTAGTTATCTAATGTTTAAGATGACCGTGTGCTTCTCAATTCAGATTTATAGTGTGTCTTAAAGCAAGTTACTTGATGCTAAACATAATGTGTTCAATAATTCTGAGACTATTTTGACAGTGTTTATTTACTTTTATACTGGGGGGGGGGTTCTACTTAAAAAGCACCAAAAATCTAGTTTATTTTATTATATTTATCATAAAAGAGGAACTCATGGTTTTAAAATGCTGGGTTTTTGTTTTTATTTTTAAGTAGGTTCCATGCTGGGCGTGGAGCCCAGTGTGGGGCTTGAACTCATGACCTTGAGATCAAGACCTGAGCTGAGATCAAGAGTCAGCCACTTAACCAACTGAGCCACCCAGGTGCCCCAAAAATTCTGTTTTTAAATACCATGTCCTTTATGATGGAAGTTTCTTTGATTTCATTTTAGCTGTTTGGATCAGGAATTCAGCCCCATCACTGTGACCTCACAAACATGGATGGAGTTGTCACTGTCACGCCAAGAAGCATGGAGGCTGAGACTTACGTGGAAGGACTGCGCATCTCAGAGACAACCATGCTGCAGAGTGGGATGAAAGTGCAGTTTGGGACGTCACACGTGTTCAAGTTTGTGGACCCGAGCCAGGACCACGCTCTGGCAAAGAGATCTGTGGATGCAGGCCTGACTGCCAAGGGTCCCAGACACAAGCCTGGGTAATTGCTATCCCTCAGCTTTAAGAGTTTAGGGTGGCTTGATTTATGTGTAAAGGAATCTGAATTCGGCATACATGACAGGTGGTTTCATTTTTAAAATTCAAAGTACGGTTTGTTGTTCTTGTTGATTTGGGTTGGTTGCAGAGGAAAGAAGAAGAAAGGGGTCTTGGCTTTATTGTAAAATTGAAGTTGTGGGCTGGTTTTTAAATTAGTTAGGGTTAGGAGTAATGAGACACCTTAGGAACTCTTTAAGGAATTAAAAATAGTTTAGCTCCACCTAGTGCCTTTCTGAGGACTTGCAGTGTGGGCCTATTACCAGAGAAGACAAATCCTTACTGATCATCTAATTAAACTGCTTGACAGGCGAGGGAGTAAGACTTCCTTTTTGGTAATGGTAATTTTTTAAGAGAATACGCTGTTTAGCCCCTTTGTCATCCAGCTCGCAGGCTGCTAGGGCATGGGTCTCGGGGCAGTCGTTGCCACGGCCCTTCCCACCCGCTGTGGAGGGCAGCCAGAGAGTCCGCTGAGTACAGAGCAGCGCTCTGCCCCAACAGCACCGTGTAGAGTGTGTGGGTCGTCTTCTCCCTGCTGCCTGTCCCGTTATTCTGTTCTGTGACCTACCTTTGCTTAGCCACCCAGAGTGATAACTCTCGGGCAGGTGCAAATTGTTAGTTTCTTCGTGTTGGTCTTTTGCCAGTTTTTCGGCATTGTAAACTCAACTGCGATCTTTCCTGGAGGGTTATTAGGTTATTCTGTATCCATCTTGAATCCTGGCCCAGAAAAGGGATAAAAGGCAGCTAGTACAAGTAAGACTTAGTATCTTTCCCAAGATGACACTTTGTGGATCATCACAAATGTTCCCCTAGGCACATGGGACGTGGGAAATGTCATGGGGTGAGACCTTCTGTTCCCAGCTGCTCACCTCCAGCTAGCTCCACGTTTCAGCCAAGGACCCGTCCGTCGGTTCCCAAGGAAAACCAGTGTGGGCCTTGACTTCTCAAGAAAGCCCATTTCTGCCTGAATAGTCTTCCAGCTTTAAACGGAATGTGTATCTAAACTCATCCTTCCGTTTTGTGTCTTGGAGGACCATTTGTTTTATATTCCCTTTTTAAGGTAGTATTTACTTATGAGCCACGTCCGCATTTCCTGCCCCTCATGGTGACCTCTGCGTGGCCCCTTTGTTTCAGCCAACAGTTCAGATGGTTTCCATTCTAATCCTCCGTTCTTCAGGCCTGCATCTTTCTTTCGGCACCAGACAGGGTGACAGGCTGAGGTGTGCCTGTCCGAGAGTCTTACTTGCCACTTACCTGTAGGATGTTTGGCCAAAGAAATCATCGTGTGGAATGGTTTCTTCTGGCCTGTTGCACATTGTTTTTCAAGCAGTACCTGCAGTTTTTCCCAATCATACTTCATTCCTGAGTGGTAGATCATACTTATTTTGATGGTATGTGTTGCAGTTGTAGTGATAAGATTGTCCCTGTCCCATCACTACAGTCCTTGAGTTTTGCCCGGCAGGGTTTTCTGGTTTTCTGTATGTGAGGTTCCTCCCCAGTTGTTTTTGCCATAATGGCTCCTGCTTTGGAGGCCTGCCCATGGTGTCTGTTTTCACCTTATCTCTGGCCAAAAGCAGAATCATACTAAGAACATGGCCTAGGTTTCTTTGATGGGAATGTGCTATGAAATTTTATGTTTATATTACATCTTTTCCTTACAAACCTAGTGAAAACTGCTCAGTGGTTGAATATACCAGTACTTATATGTACATCCATAAATTAGAAAGAACTTTCATTTTTTTTATAAACACTAATTTTGTTCTGTCATCAAACTATTATATGTCTAGGTAGATAACCCATGTTTTTTTTTTTTTCCACAGATGTGTGTATATATGTTTTTTTATTGAGGTATAATTGACATGTGTTAGTTTCAGGTGCAAAGCATAATGATTCAATATTTATATTTTTGCTAAATGATCACCACCATAAGTCCAGTTACCATCCATCACCATACATGGGTACTTTTTTTTTTCTTGTGATGAGAAGTTGTAAGATTAACTTTCTTACCAGCCTTCAGATACACAGTACAGTATTAGTAACTATAGTTTCCATACCATACATCACATCCCTGTGACTTACATTTATAACTGGAAGTTTTTGACCCACTTTCCCCACCCGCCACCCCTGCCTTTGGCAACTGCCAGTCTGTTCTTTGTGTCTATGAGCTGAGGTTTTTTTGTTTTGTTTTAGATTCCACACGTGAGTGAGATAATACAGTATTTGTCTTTCTCTGTCTGGCTTATTTCCCTGAGCACAGTGCTCTCCAGGTCCATCCATATTGTGCAAATGGCAAACTTCCCTTCTTTCTTATGGCTGAATAACATTCCATTTTATATATGTATATAGCTAATATACATTAGTTATATATATAAACAAATATAAACATGCAAGTATATTTGTATAAGTTATATGTATGTAAATGTAAGTAAGTATATATAAATATATAACTAATATATTTTTGATGGGAGTCTTTAGGGTTTCCTATAGGTAATAACCATGTAATCTGCAAATAGTGACAGATTTATTTCTGTTTAGATGCCTCTAATTTCTTTTTCTTGCCTAATTGCTCTGGCTAGGACTTCCAATACTGTGTTGAATCAAAGTGGTGAGAGTGGGCATCGTTGTCTTGCTCCTGACCTTAGAGGAAAGCCTTCAGGTCTTCATCATTGAGTATGATGTGGCTGTGGCCATGTCATAAATGGCCTTTATTATATTGAAGTACATTCTCTCTATACCTTCTTTGTTGAGAGTTCTTATTGTAAACGGATATTAAATTTTGTCAAATGCTTTTTCTGCATCTGTTGAGTTGATCATGTGATCTTTATCCTTTATTTTGTTAATGTGGTGGACCACATTGACTTATGTGTGGATATTGAACATCCTTGCATCCCTGGAATAAATCCCACTTGATCTTGGTGTGTGAGCCCTTTAATTTAATGTTGAATTTGGTTTGCTAATATTTTGTACAAGGTTTTTGCATCTCTGTTCATCAGGGATATTGGCCTGTAATTCTCTTTTCTTGTGCCCTTGTCTGGTTTTGGTATCAGGGTAATGCTGGTCTTGTAAAATTAGTTTGAAAGAGTTCCCTCCTCTTCTAGATTTTGGAGAGTTTGAGAAGGATTGGTATTCATTTTTCTTTGAACATTTGGTGGAATTCACCAGTTAAGCCATCTGGTCCAAGACTTTTGTTTGTTGGGTGATTTTTGATTAATGTTTCGATCTCCTTGCTAGTAATCTATCTGTTCAGATTCTGTCTCATCATGACTCAGTCTTGGTAGTTTGTATGTTTCTAGGACCTCATCCATTTCTTCTAGGTTGTCCAGTACCAGTTGTAAAGTCTTCTCTTTTAGTTTCTGATTTTATTTTATTTCTTTCTTTCCCTCTAGTAACCTTGGGCTTTGTTTTTTTTTTTCCTGGTTCCTTGAGGGGATACATGATGCATGTGTTCTTAATTGCAGATTTCAGGGTCTGTGTCTTCAAACCCTTAGTGAATGGTGGACCAGCAAAGTGGCACAGTTTGATGTTGATGGTCAGGGCGGGGCTTCTGTTGATGCATTTGAGGCACTCATTCACCTTTGCATGTGTGTATGCATCCAGCCTGCATTCGTGGGGCACCTGCGTCACATGTCACTGTCCTCTGGGCTGACGTGGCCGGGACATGGTTCTTACCCTCAATGGTTATACTTAGATAATGTCATTAAAGTCATCAATAAGTCATTTTGTAATCATTTACATATCCAGAATGTAGTACAAATGGGTCCATGTTAAACTTTAAAGTCTTGTTAGCTTTTGGGGAAAAAGTAAAGAGCTTTGCATGGTGTTGAGTAGATTTGTTATTTTAGGATGATAATCACGTGTGGAGTCAAGAAGGCTTTGGCTGTATTGCGTACATCAGTAACCATGGAGTTAGGGATTGGTGCGGTGTGTATGTAGCTTTGATAGATGATGGAGGGAGGTGAGCTGTCGTACTTCTGCTTGCTTTCATTATCAGAGACAAAGTAACTCAACTGAATTTCCCATTCCAACCATTAGAAACCAGGAGAACTTTCTATGTTTTGTGAATATCTTGGTGACAGAGGGTAGGTGACAAAGTGTTTAGCTTTTAGTACAAGCTTTTACTTTCTCAAGTTACTATTTTAAAGTATGATGCTGTTTTTGTATTACAAGATGATTTTATTTTCATAGTGATGCGGTAGGGGAGGAATTTGTACCTGATTTTCTAATTTGAAAAATTGTTTTGAACTTCTGCATCACTTGTGGTTTCATTCTATAGATTGGGCTTAAATACAAGTTTAAAGTTACCACAGTGCTGTGAAACTAGACTATTGTCTTTCAGATAACAAAAGAGATTGTCATTCTTTTTGATTACCTTGGGCAGAAGCCCAGGAAATTTAAGCACTTAACCCATCCTGTTGGTTTCCAGGTGTTTTTAGGGCTCTTTTTCCCTCTTTTTTGGGGCCTCTCTCTTGGTCTGGGATTAATGGATTGTATTTACCTTTATTTGTGCTGAAGAACCATAGCTTGCTTCAGGTAATTGACTCTTCAAAATGAGATTTTGTTTATTCTGAATTTTTCGTAATGATGGATTTAAAAGTTTGGTATTTTTAGATATTCTAAGAAATTGTTTAAAATAGAATAACTCTTGATCTGATTACTAACATTATACAAAAGTTCCCCATTTCTTTATTATAGCCTAAGTAGTGGTATCCATGAGCTTTTAAAAAAATCATCAGATTGGCTTTGGGAGGATGGCAGCTTCGCTCCCGTGCCTTATCCTCCGATGAACACGGTTGCCTTCCCTGGACCAGCAAGTGGGCTCATGAAACCACAGACATCTGCACTTCATTTATGTGCTGTTATGTGATAAAGCAGCTTGCTTTTTTCTTTTATGGTTCTTTTTAATTTATTGTTATTAAAATATAGTCTTAAAAAATATGATCCTGAGAGTATTCAGTATATAGCAGTAAGAAAAGTTCATAAAGTTTTCGTTCTTTAAAGATTTTATTTATTTGAGAGAGAGAGTGTGGCAGAGGGAGAGGGGAAGCAGGCTGCCTGCTGAGCAGGAAACCGGACTTGGGGCTCCATCCCAGGACCCTGGGATCATGACCTAAGCTGAAGGCAGACGCTTAACTGACTGAGCCACCCAGGTGCCCCGAAAAGTTCATAAAGTTTTAACAGCTTTTTTATTCTGCAACTTTATACGCTGAAAATAAAGCGATTTCTTGAGGCTCTTTGAATTGGGATATTTAGCCGTTTCTTTTGTATTATTGAGAAAAAGGATGTCTTATCATTTGAGAGTTATTAATTCTATGTATTTTTTTTTTTTTATCCTAAAAGAATTGTTCAAGAGACAACTTTTGATTTAGGAGGAGATGTTCATAGTGGAACAGCGTTACCAACAAGCAAGGTAGGTAATTTACATGACCTGATAGGACTATGTGTGGCATCATAGGACACCATGGATGAGTTATTGGTAATATACTTGTAGAACTGTTGCGAAGACAGACTTCACAGTGGTCTCTAACTGAGGGTTGTCCTAATCTCTTGTGCTGCCTCTTAGTGATACATAACAGGCCTAAGGCCGGGGAACTGTGCTTTCTCCTCCAAGCAGTGCATCCTAGGCTCATCCTCTGTCTAAGTAGCTCTTCTTGGCCAGGTGACCTCTGAAGAAAACAGACTTCCCTCTCATCCACCTGCCAGCTTACCTTCTCAGGCACTTTGCTTCCACAGTTACCCCTTATCTTGCATGATCAAGGAATTTGTGTCCTCATTTTGGTTATCTATCGCTCAGTAACAAACCACCCCAAAACTTAGTGGACTAAAATAAAACAGCACCCATTTTATTTACTGACAGTTGTGCAGTGTGGTTTGGACTCACTGGGGCTGTTTATTTGCTGGTCTTGTTGGTGGTGACCCGTGTTGCTGCATTCAGCTTCTGATGGGTTGGTTGGTGGCCTGGCGGGGCCTCCCCTCTCCCTGTCATCTCAGGTTCTCTCCCTGGGACCTCTTGCCCATCTCTCCCCGAGGGCAGCCAGATGTTTTGATGCCTCACAGAATCATGGAACTGACAGGCCTTCTTAAGCTTGGGCCAGAGCTGGTGCCCAGCTTTGATTCCCTCACCTTCCATTGGTTAAAGCCAGACACAGGCTTAGCGCAGATTCAGGGAAGGAGCTGCTCCGGGTACGGCAGGCTCTAGCACCTCCTGTTCTTAGACACGCGTCCTGGGCCCTCCAGCTGTTGGCCCAGTTTCCTGCTTCTGGAGGAGGAGGTAGTCTCTGCTCCGCTTCCTGTTGCTCCCTCTTCTTGCCTTGGCTCCCGTTTGGCTCCTGCCCCTTCATAGGGACTGTGTCTGTCCTGTGCTCTGCTGACATCCCGATTGCCCAGTCCAGTGCTCGTTTCCCTCCGTCGGCCTGAAGATAGGTTAGCACCATTTACTTGGGGCACTTTCTTATTTCAGCCTCAGGGTGTCGCCCTCCCGATTTCTCCCACCTCGGTGCTCAGTCCTCCTGGGTCTCATCTGTTGGTGGCACCTCCTCCACGTCTTCCTCCACTTGACTTCTCACGTTGGTTTTAGACCTAGGGCTCCGTCTCTCCTGTGTATATGTGTTCCCGAGGTGATCTTACGCAGTCGGGGAGCTAAAATACATCTAAATATTGATGACTCTTGACTGTGTCTTTGGCCCTGACCTCTGCAGACCCCAGAGGCTTGATTGATACAGCTGTGGTGATGTCTAAGACATATTTCAGGTTTAACGTAGCTAAAACAGAACTGATTTTCTTTCTCAAACATCTTTCTTTCGCTGATCCTTCCCCGTCTCAGTAAATGATATCCTCACCCATAGCGTTGTCCCCACAGAAGTCCATCACTGCTTATCCTGGGTTCCTTCCCTTCCCTCAGCCTCTGCATTCACTTGTTGGCAAGTTTTGTTTGCTCTTCGTCTGAAATAGTCCACAAGTGCCTGTCTTTCTCTGTTGCCGCCGTGAGTGGTCGGGCAGAGGCTCCAGGTGTCACGTGGCAGGGAATCTGCATGGCTTCTGAGTTAGCAGCCTTTCCTCTGCTGACCTGGCTTGCCTCTCTTCTCCCAGTGGCCGGGCTGGTGTTCTGAAAATAGGAATTCGATCCTCTTACTGCCCTGCCTTCACAGCCCCTTCTGACCTGGCCCACCTTTCCTCTCGGCTTAGCCTGTGCCGGCCACACTGACCACACACCTCTTTCCCGTCTGAAGGCTCGGGCATGTTTGCTCTTCCTAGAATGTTCTTCCCACTGGTTTTCATGCAGCTAGCCCCTTCCTAATGAGACCTCAGTTTACACATCACCTCCTTGAAGAAACTTCCTTGAGCATCCAGGCATAATTACACCTCACTTTAAATTCTCTGTGCCAGCCCATTCTGCCATCTCCCGTGCCGACCGTGGACTGTGAGCTCTGTGCAAGCAGGGGCCTCACCTGACGTGTTCATTGCTGTGCTGCTTGTGCTCAGAAAGCGCTCAGGGCCTTGAAGAGCCGCAGTAAAGAGCTGTTGAGTGACTGCGTGAGCAAATACTCTTGGAACCAAATGTAACTGTCTTCATAAAAAGTTGAGTTTCTTAGGGGCGCCTGGGAGGCTCAGTCGATTGGGTGTCAGACTCTAATTTCAGCTCCTGTCATGATCTCGGGGTAATGGGATTGAGCCCCGCGTCGGGCTCCACGCTCAGCAGGGTGTCATCTTGAGGATTCCCTCTCCCTCTGCCCCTCCCCTCCACGCATGAATGCTTGTGCACGCGCTCTCTCTCTCGTGCTCTCTCTCCAAATTAAATAAAAACTTCTGAAAGTGTATAGTTAAAACAGAAAACTTGGTAAATTAAGAAAAAATGTACAAAAATGAAAATCATTCATCCTCAATTTATAGTTGGCTATTGGTAACATTTTGATGGATCCTTCTCTGAGCTCTTTATGTTGCACATGTGTTCATTAATACACTTTGAAATAGGGGCGCCTGGGTGGCTCACTCGTTAAGCGTCTGTCTTCGGCTCAGGTCATGATCCCAGGGTCCTGGGATCGAGCCCCGCATCGGGCTCCCTGCTCTGCCAGGAGCCTGCTTCTCCCTCTCCCACTCCGCCTGCTTGTGTTCCCTCTCTAGCTGTCTCTCTCTCTCTCTGTCAAATAAATAAAATAAAATCTTTAAAAAAAAAAAAAAAAAACACTTTGAAATAATTAAATATCCCCACGCGCACACACACAAACCTTTCCTATGGCCTTTGGCTATGCTTTTGTAATCATTTTATTTGAAAACAGGCTAAAATTATTTTGTAATATGTTAGCTTATAAACATACCATAATTTATCCATTGCCTTCTTACTATTCATTTATAACAGTTTTTTGTAGTCTGTTGCCATCCATTGACCAAGGATTTTATTTCTATATATGTGTTTTATGGAAGTAATCATTGTGTGTGAATATATATGTTTACAGACATGGTTGTCGGGACACCCTGTCCTGGTGAACATTTTAAACAATGTAATCATGGATTAGTTCAATGAACTTTGGTGAATAGACAACAAAATGTTACACAACCATTACAGTTCTGTAACATAAAAATATTGTAAGATGTTTACAACATATGAAAAAGAGTATTTATTACAAAGTAGGTTGGATAACCTCATTTATGGAAAATAAGAAAAACCGTAAAGATAAATACAGCCCAAAGTTACTCTCTGGTTGGTAAGACAAGAATGATTTCTATTATCAAGCTCAATTTCTACAAATAAACAAATACAATGAGAAATTTGACATAAAATTTTTGCTACAGTGAATTTCTTTGTATGATTTTATTGATTGTGTTCTGATTATTTTCTTACTAATACAGGTTGCTTATCTGTTTTGTCTGCCTTGGGTTGGTTAGGGATGTGCCCTGCTTGGAAGAGCTTAAATGTACCGTATTGGGCCGCTCTAAGTGTGCCTTTTCTCTGTTGATGAAGGGCAAGAAATAAACCAGTTTCTGTATTCACTTCTTCATTGGGTGTTGAGCTATGATGAGTAGATTTTAAATCCTTTCTTAACAAGTAAAGCAAAGACCCTGACTTTTCATATTGTACATATTCTCTCAGCTCTCTCCTGAATTAGAACTTTTTGGAGTAGTTCCTGTTTTTACTGTACTGGTTGAGGAACCCTTGTGTATATGTACCACTTCTGCCTGTGTTTTAAAGCCCACATCTAGCTCTTTGAAAAGCAAAGTGGCTGTGTGTTTTATTGTTTTTTTGAAGACCGTGTGTTTTGGGGCGTGCCGCTGTGGACATGGCATCCCCAGCATTGCCGTGCCTTTTTCTTGTCCGTGCTCCTCCTCTGCATCCCTCTCCTGCCTTCCCCTGCCTGGCAGCCTTGCATCAGATCTTCACCTGCAAGAGTAAGTGAAAGCCTGGTTGGTTTGCTTGGTTAAATGCTGTGTCTTCCCCTGGCTTAGAGCACCACGAGGCTGGACAGCGACAGGGTGCTGTCCGCCTCCAGCACGGCGGAGCGCGGGATGGTGAAGCCAATGATCAGAGGAGAACGGCAGCAGGACTACCGCAGGCAAGAAAACAGGTAGGAGGTAGTGCTTTTTTTAATTATGAAAGAAGTGAAAGTATTCCTAGAAAGGGCTTGGGGTAAAGATGATTGAATCTACTGAGGCTTGCCTGACATTTTTAGAATGCTGTTTTCTTTCCACATCACTGCACTGGAGAGGGCTTCATGAGCAGTGGTGCTCCTTACCCCAGTGCCGCCGCGCCGTCTGTCCGGTTGAAGTGGGAGGTGCTCTGAGTTAAAAAGGTTTCTGTTTTAAATGTGCTCTTCTGTAAAATGTGGAGAAAGGAAGTTTCTCTAGGATGTTAATATTTGATAATTTTTATATTTAGATAATTTACTCATCATTTCACCCATCCGTATACAAAATCCTTCCATGTTTAAATACATGAAGCCAAACATGACTTCAGGTGGAGTTTTTAGGATTTAGCGAGTGCCACGTTACTGTGTCTTATGTTCTGCTGAGAAGGGTAGGGGTAAATATCTGTTTCTTCTGCCATTGTTCTTGCCTAGTGTTTTTGAACAGAGAACTTCTGCCTTTTGTTACTTCCTTTTCTTATGATTTTTAAGTACGTGTTACCTTAATTAGAATTCTACTTCCTTGTGACTTCTTAACATTGTTTACATATTGAAAAGTGATGTCGGTGCCGCACACACTGAAGTAACAGGTGACGAGTTCCGAATGCTGATGAGCTTCAGCCGCAGTGTGATGTGGTTCGAGTACTTGTCCAGCAGGTTTCTGAACACAGACAGCAGTCGGGCAGTAGTGCAGGAGTGCCGTATCACGGACTCTCAGTACCAGCGGTGGAACTGGGGTGTCCTTCTTTTCGTGCTATTCAGATTTTTGATGAAGCCATTCTAACTGTTCTCTCTCAGATCTGGTAACTGAGGCAGGTGACTAGCCCAAGGTCATGTATCAATTTGGTGACAGGCAGCTGATGTAGCTCTTTAATTTTCCATCTTCCAGTAGAGGGCGCTGTGTGTTTTAAGTTTTTAATATCATTTATCACAGTAATTCAGTTTGTAGATTGATATGGGAATCTCGGGTTTTTCCCTTGTTTTTATCCTGCACTTTTGGTTATTATTCAAGATTTTTGTTGGCTGTGTGAATTTTTTTAGATGTAATAATAAGTCTACTTTCTGTGTCTGTACTTGTTTTTGGTGGTGTATTCTAGAATAAGATAGTCCAAATGGTAAACTAGCATCGTAAAGAGTGCCTCTATTTATTTATAAGGTGATTGAGAGCAATGTATCATAGTTCTTAGCCCATAAATATTTGAATGAGTGAATAAATCAAATGGGGGACAGGAAAGAGCAATTAGGATAATTCTTTTAGGACATGCAAAATTAATCAGTGTGTGTGTAAACTATATATATATATATAGTTGGTAGGTAAATATAGTAGGTTAGTACAGTGTCAGATAGCCATCTGATGGTTCATTGTCTGTTCGGATTGATTTTATCCTGTGAGTAGAGGTTTTACTACAGGTCTTATGGGAGCTGTAGTATGTACGACTTTGTTGGTACTACAGCGGTGATGGAAACAGGTGATTCTGCTATTTTTGGTCTTTGTTTTTCACATATACAATGTGGGTGTAAGCAGTGCTTCACTTAATTGGTATATTCATAAAAATCTAAGTTGTCTTAATAAGTATGTTTAAAATACTGATGTTAGGGGCGCCTGAGTGGCTCAGTCGTTGAGTGTCTGCCTTCGGCTCAGGTCATGATCCCCGGGGTCCTGGGATCGAGCCCCGCATCGGGCTCCCTGCTCCGCGGGAGGCCTGCTTCTCCCTCTCCCGCTCCCCCTGCTTGTGTTCCTGCTCTCACTCTCTCTCTCTCTCTCTCTCTCTCTCTCTGTCAAATAAATAAATACAATCTTAAAAAAAAAAACTACTGATGTTAGTCAAGGAAAAACATCTTTTTGAATAATGGAGTGCCTTAAGTTCTCACTGACACATTTTTTTTTTTTTTTTGGTGAGAGATTAAATTCCTTATTTTTACCAGATGTGTTAAATTGAGGAAACAATTGGTAAGGTTCATCCAGTTTATTGTATAGATAGTAAATTGAAAGTAACTGCTTATCTGCAATTTTAGATGTCTATAAATACAGGAGTTAAGAGAGACATGTTAACATAATTGGGCATTTAAATTCTATTGTTTATAAGAGCCTTTTTACACCTGAATTGTTGAGTTAAATCTAAATTGTTTAATCATAGACAGGATAAGAAACTGTGAAGCATATAATTTGATGGAAAGACTTTTCTTTTTCCTTCTCACGATTAAAACAGTTTGAGGTAACTTGCTGTGTTTCTCTTTGTTGCTCCTTCAGTGCCAGGGGAGGTGGGGTGGCGGGACGGGAGCTGCTGGGGACCAGTGACTTTGGTCTGTGGCCATCACGGGCTCTTCTCCCTCTCGTCTCCTTTCTTAAAGAAGTTGTCACAGGAGCCCATGTAGTGAATGAGCGGTCACAGCAGTGACTCCAAACCCTGAAATCGGGCAGATTCGTCACCGTTTATCCAGGATTGGTAGACTTCAGTGTTCCTGCTGAAAATGACTGTCATTTAACTCACAAATTCATGAGCACCGATAAGGCTGTTGCCTCGCCCTTCCAGCAGATGTGAAGCTGTGTTTGAATACTGACCTCAGTTTTGTCTGAGCCCATATTTACCTCAGTAGTTCTTTCATCCCGGTGTAAGTCACTGTAGCCCCACTCTTTACTTTCCAGTTAAGTTTGTGGGAAGGCACAACACATGTTTCTTTGCTTTTGCTGTCAATTTTAATTTTCTTAATCTATTCGAAGACAGATTTTGTAAAATTTTTCCTGGTCATCTGTAAAAGCTGAGCTAAATGGTAAAGATTTAAACTCTTTAGGAATCTAATTATTTGCCAGTTTGTTTGGGGTGGGGGGTGACTTACAAATGTTATACATAAAATACAGCTAGTAGCCAACTAGCTTAGAGTAATGATTAAATTGCTTGAAATTCTAATCACATGTCTACATGAAAGAGTAGTTAAACTGAACACCATCCATCGAGAACAGTATACATCTAAGGTAAGGAGATCTCAATTGGATTTGTAATTATTTTACACATTTTAGAAATTCTGTGCTTACTAATGGCTTTCAGATGTTGTTTGACCACAGTACACAACACAGAATCCTGTTGTATATTGTGCCCCAGTGGACACATACCTACATATGTATATATTTATAACTGAAAGAAGAATTTCACGGAACAGTGAACCTTCCACCCTACCAGTGGGGGCAGGGTGATCCACTGTTTGGAGAACTCTTTTATAGAACTAGAAATGTACCTAACCTTTGAGGTACTTTGGCCCAGAATACCTGGAAATACATAAACATTAGTACAGTGCTAATTCTTCGAAGTGTTCCAAATACTAGTTGCTCTTGGTTTATATTTCTCGGCAGTGCCTTGTTTTTGTAGTGTCCGGCTACATGATGAAAGGTGTCTGGAATTGATGTGACTTTAAGAAAAAGTGTGAGTAGGATTACTTCTTCTGAAGGCGGGCTTCCCTGTGAGCATCGAGGAATGGTAATACGGAGTGACTGCAGGGGCCTGCGGGGATGATCTTCTCTGAGCTCTCTCGGAAGCCAGCGGCAGCGTCTGGCTCTTAGGAACTGGTTCGTTATGTGTGAGAGCTCGGTTCCAGGCCCACGGTGGTGTAGTTTTTCTTGTGTCTCGTAGCAGTGGCTTTTCACTGTGACTCGAGCCGTTGCTGTAGCAGGTGCGTGGCAGCCTGGTCGCCCTCCTCCGCACGAAACCTTCATGAATAATAGAGAATCGCGGTCAGATCAGTTCTCAGGATGGAAGCAGATACTTCAGGGAACTGACCTCTGTGAGGAGTACGGATATGATCACTCTCAGGATGCTCGTCTGAATGTTTGAACAGTTTCCATGTGAACAGGAGTCATTGGGCTGTGTATTATTTGTAAGAACCATATGGAGACTGTAAAAACAGTTGCCAAAATATGCATAGATTGTTAGTGATGTTATTAGCCACATGACCTGTTTTTAAGAGATGGCCACTTTCTTCTTTCAGAACTCAGGATGCTCCTGGGCCTGAACTGTTATTGCCTGCAAGCATTGAATTCAGGGAAAGTTGTGAGTAATTTCAGATTCCATTGTTAGTGAATTATTTCTTGTTCCATTTTCCTCCATCTGATTTTCATGGGGTTTTTTTTGTTCTTTTTTTTCTTTTTCTTCTTTTTTGAAATCTTTTCACAGCTGAAGATTCATTTTTATCTGCCATTATAAATTACACTAATAGCTCTACAGTCCATTTTAAGTTGTCACCTACATACGTATTATACATGGCATGTCGGTATGTGTTGTCCTGCCAGTACAGACCGGAGGTCAGCCCCGCCGAGCGCACTCACAAAGTGATTGCGATAGTCAACAGGATGGTGAGCATGATGGAGGGGGTGATCCAGGTAAGCCTCCGCCTGCAGAGCCAGCTCAGTAAGTGTGCCCCTTGTCCTACTCCAGGAAGCCAGTGGCTTTCGTGTTCCCGCCTGGTCACATGTTGGATTTGACCTCCACAGTCTTTTCTGAAATGCAAGTTCCATAAATAGCATGGACAATGGTACAGCTTTAAAAGTTGAAAAGAAATGTAAACTTGTTTTCTGTTTCTTCCTACAAATGTTAGAATACGGGAAGGTAATCTGAATGTGGGAACGTAATGATCACGGTAAAGATCCTTAAAATGGCAGTGGTTGTGAGAACGTATCGAGACTTGTGGGGATTTTTTTAGAATTAAAAACAGTAACATGTTGAGGTGAATTTCACATTAACGTAAAATTAACCATTTTAAAGTGACTCATTCAGTAGCATTTCGTACATTCACAGTGTTGTGCAGCAACCACTTGTGGTTCCGGAACATTCCCATCACTTTAAAGTAAAACCTGTGCCCATGAAGCAGTTTGTCCTCATAACCCCTCCACCAGTCCCTGGCAGCCACCTCCTTAGAATCTTCTCATGGTTACAAAGGCATGCTCTTTTCTAGTGTGAGTGTATGATGTTGGTAGTAATTATGTGGATTTTTGATAGCACTCATTTAGGTGTGATGGACATCACGACATTTCTCAATGATGATGAAATGTTGAAAATCTTTAATAAAACTGTGGAAAGCTTAAGGAACTAAGAGTATTCTTTTTGTAGTATGGTTTGTTTCTCTTTAAGTACTCTTCATCTGTAGTTGGTAAAATTGGCATAGCAGTTTTCCAAACTCACAGATAATTTGAAGATTTAATCTTAAGTCCTTAAAAGTAAATGTAAAGATTTTAAGTTTTTCCAAACCACTTATCAGTGCTGTTATTCGGCCACGAAATATAAAACTCTAGTTACATATTATGAAGCAACATGATTAGATGGTTTGGTTGTTTTCCTCCTGTGAGGGTAGCTTGAGCAAACTAATCTGTTGATTCCTTCAGAATTGTTTTAAAAAGTCCAAATTTTTCAAGAACTGTTTCTTTTATGTTTGAGGGGTTAGCCTATGAATCTAATGAGCTTACAGTTCTTTTACCCAAGTGAGGAAACAGCTAAAAAGGATTGTCATTTTACTTGGATTCCATGTTTTTGTTCCTCTCTTACTAATTTATAAAGAAACAGATTTCCTTTTAGTTCAGAGCCATTGTCTGTCTTCCCTCATGTTTGCGTTTCTAAAGCCTGTTTCAGATTGTGAAACTCCTGTCATCAGACTACTGCCGATAGACTTTTTCTGATTGAATTTGAACTAGTCAGTGAGATCATCATTATCACAACAGGTCTTTTAAAACACATTTAGGGTTAGTATGTGATTGGAGGAATCTTAAAGTTTTAGGAAAGAATCGTAGTAATGAATAAATGCTTAAATTTGTAAAAACCTACTTTCAAAAACCGATTTACTCCGTTTTAGTAGAGTTATGTTTTTTATACATTAAAAAATTTTTAACTTTTATTTTTATTGTTTCTGTTGGTCTTTTCTGTCTCTTTCATCCTATTAAACCAGAGGATAGACACTCATCTTACATATACCTTTAAGTAGTCAGACACACGATATCATTACAAGACGTTAAGAAGTCCTTCATTTATAAATCTTTTAAAGAGATCAGTGTGTTCCTGTGTTAATTGTCACATTCCTTTATATAAATTCTGGGAATTCCCTCCCTTACTGTGCCAGTGTTAAGAACGTAGAACTAATCCTTTATGTCATGTACTTCTAAAGCTGCTTCAGAGCCAGGAATGAATATGTAATTTGGGAATAACATAACTAAATGTCGTACCTTCATGTCGTACCTTCATGTTAGTGTTTTGATTTTTTTAAACTATCATGATTGTTTACAAGTTTCTTTCTCTCGTTCTGCTTGATTTCCCTTCGTCTGTTTTTCTCCAGGAAGTAGACCAGGTTGATCAGGTAGGACGTGCTGCTGGGAACTGGTCCTGGCTATGTCGGCTTAGCTGAGTTTCTCGCGCTGCTTCCATGTCAAACACAATACTCCAGCAACCGGACTGGACGGTTCATAACACTCATTCAGCAACTGAAACATGCAGTACTAAATCCTTTTTTGACTGTGCAACCTTTATCAGCATTTCATAATTTCTGCTTAATGCACTTCAGTGTGGATATGAAATGACAAAAGTTCTGTTTCTCCTCTTTCTTGTTTATCCTTGGTTCCTATTCTTTGGATCTCATCTGAAGTTGCCTGGCCTGCACATGTGGTCGGGAGATGATGTGATAGATCAGTACTTGATACCGGGTTGCTCGGCATCCGAGCCAGTGACTACGCGTATCAGGGTGGCTGTGGGTAACCATGGATAGACGCGTGTGTACTTCACAGATTACCAGATAATGCACAATCTCCAATTGGGTGTTGTAGGGTTTGATACCTCTGTTTTCGGCCCTGATTCCATACATGGTAGCTAACTGGATCCATGTGTCTGTCCATGAATCCTAAGAAGATGTTGCAGTTCCATTGCTGTGAATGTATCCAAATTCCTTTGCAAATATCTGGTATCTGTGCTAAATACCTTGGTGACAATGGGAAGGTACTGGTCTATCTCCAGCAGCTTTTCAAGAGCATTCCTTTTTTTCTTTTTTTTTCATTCTTTTTGTTTGTCTTTGGGTCGCTTATGGAAATGTGTTCTGTCTACAGAAACAGAAGAATATTGCAGGGGCACTTGCCTTCTGGATGGCCAATGCATCTGAGCTGCTCAACTTCATTAAACAGGACCGAGATCTTAGTCGAATCACATTGGATGCCCAAGACGTTTTAGCACACTTGGTTCAAATGGCGTTTAAGTAAGGAGCACGTTTTTGGAGATTGCACTATTCTGTAGAGATTTTTTTTTAAAGGTTTTTATTTACCCTAATTAAAGATGAATAGCGAGAAGCATGAATAACTATGTGCCAAATGTGTTGATTTAAGAAATTGAATTTATTAGCTGTGTTTCAGGAATCCTGAGAGTAAAACTATTGTATTGTAAACGGAAAATATTTCTAAACAGTATAAACTATTTCACTAGTGCATGTCATGTCTGACAATAGTAGTGTGTTCTGCTGACGTTATTAAAATTGCCTACGTTTTTTCAGATACCTGGTTCATTGTCTTCAATCAGAACTGAATAATTATATGCCAGCCTTTCTGGATGACCCTGAAGAGAACAGCCTACAAAGACCAAAAATAGGTTAGGATGCCCTTTTTCTCCTCCCTCCCTGTCTCTCCTCTCTCTCTCTCTCTCTCTCTGGGCTTTCCTTCTTCCCTCCTTCTGTTTAACTTCATTTTAATATTTCACATGCATAAGAAGGAGGTATTTTCAAAATAAATGAGATAACCTATTGGCTTTGGTATTCTTCAGTAAATCGTAACTGCTGTCTGTTCTCTTTCAAGAACAGCTCTGGGTTGGTGTGTCATGGTTTTTCAGAAGGTGTCTTGGGGGGAGCTGCAGTGTGTGTAGTTACCAGCCGTGTGTGGTTTCACACCTCACTGTCATCTCCTTTCTGAAGAGACTGGTGTCTCAAAAGCGACCCGGTAGGCATTCTTACTGTAACTGCCATTTTCTGAATTCACCGTTCGTTCAAAAGACTCTTGCTTTCGTCCCGCGTCTCTGACCAGATGACGTTCTGCACACGCTCACGGGAGCCATGTCTTTGCTGCGACGCTGCCGAGTCAACGCTGCCCTGACCATCCAGCTCTTCTCCCAGCTCTTCCACTTCATCAACATGTGGCTCTTCAACAGATTGGTGACCGATCCCGAGTCGGGACTGTGCTCGCACTACTGGGGGGCGATTATCCGCCAGCAGCTGGGACACGTGGAAGCGTGGGCAGAGAAGCAGGGCTTGGAGCTGGCAGCTGATTGTCACCTCAGCCGGATAGTGCAGGTGGGCTTCCCGAGTCTCACCTCCCCACCGTCCCTGGACTTCGTCATCGGTGGCTCTCATTCTTTCCGGGGTCAGAACTCGGATTCAGCCAGTTCAGTACCGCTCTGGGGTGTTGCATATGCACAGCTAAAGAAACACTGGCGTGTTGGTTTGCCTGGGTCGCTGTGGCGGACTTCCACAAGCTCGATGCATCAGCGACAGACGGTTGTCTCCTAGTCCGGGAGGAAGGAAGTCCAAGGTCACGGTGTGGGCTGGGTGGTTCTCTGCCTTCGTTTTCACAGGTGTTCTCCCTGTGGGCATGTGTGTCTCCACACATCCACTATTTATACGGACACAAGTCATGTTAGACCTGCTGTCCTCGCTCACTTCCGTCAAGACCCTTTCTCCAAGTAAGGTCGCGTTCTGTGGTACACGGGGTTGGGACTTCTGTGTATGAATTTTAGGGGACACGGGTGAGCCCGTAGCAGGTGGTAAGCACTAGAGTAAGTGCCCTTAAAGGGTTCTTTTCTGAAACCAGTAGGTGTATTTTGTGAAGCTCCATACTGAATGGATGGATTCCAGTTTAAAACTGGGTAACACTTTGGTCGTTAGCATACGGAGCCAAGTGACCACAAAGCAAAAACCCGTAGTGGATGCACAGAAGAGAAAGAGAAAGGGGTCTAAGCATAGCACTCGGCAGTTCTCACTTCCCAAAGGACCAGAGCAGGAGACTTGAGAAGGGGACAGAGGAGCACTCAACAGCTGTGTGCTAAGGGCTCGGCCGGTTCTCAGGGAGCCCCTACGTAGCCCACACGGGACACAGGGGTTTTACAGTCAAGGAAATAAGATCTGCAGCCTCAAACTTAGGACAGATTTTTTTTATTATTATTACAGTGTATAATTTTGCATTTTTTCTCAATTTCTTAAACTCTTTTAAAGTAATTGAGTATAGAAAGAGGCTACTATCCTCCTCCTTGGATTGTATCAGCTGGCTATAAACAAGTCATTACAATGAAACTTTATTCAGACCCCAGTAATTGGTAATCGGAATGGTTATGATGTGAATGTTTACAGTTTCTAAAAGAATTTTTAAAAATGATTTGTGGACATAAATGAATCTCATTTATATTTTTACATAAAATATAAATGTCTATACTTTAGTAAAATTAAGAAACTGGCTAAAAACCTTCACTAGACAATGCTTTTTCAGTTCAATTCAATGTTAATAGAAGTGTGTTTCCCTAAAAAACACTCTGCATTTCAAAATCAAATTAGCAAGTTACTACAGTTTTAAATGTTACATAAAGGGGAATGTTTATGAAATACTTTTGAATCATATCTCCTGTTACTTATTCTTTTGAACAGGCAACCACTTTGCTCACAATGGATAAATATGCACCTGATGACATTCCAAATATAAACAGTACCTGCTTTAAGTTAAATTCACTGCAGCTCCAAGCCTTGTTGCAGAATTACCACTGTGCGCCCGATGAGCCTTTTATCCCCACGGTGAGTGGCACACATCACCCACAGAGCATGACACGTGTTTGCACAGGGAAATTTTTGGTTCAAAAAAGTGAGGGAGAGTCGACGTTTATAATTACTTTATTTCTTTAATAAATAAGCTACTTAATCATCTCATAAGATCATTTTTCTTGTTGATATTTGAGTTTGGATTCGGTACAAGAAGTACAAAATACACAAGCATTTTAGGTAGAAAGGGATTTAATTCAGGGAATTAGGTTCTTGGGAAGTCATTGGAAGGACTGGGGGAGAGGAAATTAAGTTGCCCTGGTTCCCAGGCTCTCCCCGGGACCTGAGGCTCAGAGGCCCGAGAGCTCCTGCCACGGCCACAGACACCCATGTGCTGCAGACACAGAGTGCCCCCTCATATCCACCGCTCATCCTCGTGTGCCGCCAACAGCAAGCAGCGCGGCGAGGGGGCCCCCCGACCTGGGCAGGTGCAGCTGACTGGTGGGAATCGAGGTTTGGCATCATGAGCGGCCTAGTCCACAGCATGGGCTACAGCTGCTGTGTGGAGGGCGAGGAAGGCTGCAAGTGCTTGTCGCCGCCCGCGGATAAAGTCCGCTCGAGGCAGGAGTCCTGACGAGGGAAGTGCATGAGGTGCATGGGTTGACCTCTAGTCCTGACTTGGTGCCAACAAGACGTGTACGGAGTAGCCCAGGATAAGAAACCAGCAAACGCCCACCGACAGAACAGCGTGTAGAGGTCTTGTCGCCGCTGAGGCGTGAATTTGCACGGCAGATGACACGCACTGCGCCGTGTGCACAGAAGTCAGGCACGAAGTAAATAGAGCCTCCGTCTGTACGGGTTTCACGAGCAGACAGGTGGGGGCTGTGGCCGGAGAAGCCCGGGAAGCTGACCCAGGGAGGGAGACGATGACGAGGGGCTGCTTCTCCGTCCCTTGAACCGGGGGCAGTTGAGGTGCCGTGTTCACTTCCTCAAGCTTTACAGTGAAGGTGTGGGAACTTTCCGATTAGCTGGGAATAGGTATTTTTGTCCCGATTTTTTACATTTTCCACTGTGAGCTTTTTCTGTCATTAAAAATTCTACAAAAATAGGATTATTAGCACCTGGATGTTAAAAAATTGCAGGGAAAAAAATGACTACTTTTGAAAAGGGAAACCATTTTCTTGTGATTGAATAATTTCTTTTTAAGGCTGCAGATGACTTGAGATTAATTATGACTATCTTGGTTCATATGTTTGAAGTGTGTACTTCGCAGGTGATCCGTTGCTCTGCAAAGTGACATTAACACACTGAGAAATCCGTTCCCGCTCGCAGCCTGCCTGCGTGTGTGGCCACACTGTGCACGAGGAGATCTGAGTGCCAGTCCGTTGGCATGCCGTTCTCACTGTGCGTCTGTGTTCTGACCAGGACCTGATCGAAAACGTGGTGGCTGTGGCTGAAAACACGGCTGATGAGTTGGCGCGCAGTGACGGGAGGGAGGTGCAGCTCGAAGAGGACCCCGATCTGCAGCTGCCTTTTCTTTTGCCAGAAGACGGCTACTCTTGCGATGTTGTCAGGAACATTCCAAATGGTTTACAAGAGTTTTTAGACCCTTTGTGCCAGAGAGGTGAGTCTCACCTACTGGACCTGGCGTCTGAACTATGACCCGAGCCTCGTACGTGTGTGTGTGTGTGTGTGTGTGTGTGTGTGTGTGGCAGTCCACACGTGTGGAGCACACACCGTGTATGTCTGGAGAAAACCGTGTTCCAGGACGTGGAAGTAAGCGTTTCGCAGTGACGGGGGGTCAGCAGTGTCCCGCAGTGTCCCGCCATGAAGTCCCTGGGGGGTGCTGTGACCGTCCCGTGGGCACTGGCTGGGCTCACCAGCTGCCACAGCCACCTTCCTGCCGGGCCCGCGAGGAAGGAGGACCTTTTGTTGCTCCTCCCTCCATTTTTTGTGGGCCCGGGAGCTTGGCTCACCCCTGGAACTGAATTGTCCGTCGTGTTGCTACCAGCAGAGTTGGGGGCAGCATGAGTGCTGCGGTCAGACCCTCCCAGCTCGGACCCCAGCTCTGTCCCCTGTGACTTCCGTCTGTAAGATGGGCACGTGGGCAGCAGGGGCTTAGGATGTGGTGAGGACCGGGCCAGCTGCCCCTGGGGCGCTTAGCCGCGGGGTGCCTGCCGTGTGTGCGTGAGCCAGACTGCAGCTGGTCCTGCTGGGGTAGGGGGAGCCCGCCCCCCCGGACTGCAGGTGCTGAGGAGTGTGAGGGCAGCGAGCCCCCCGGTCTCATCCTACACCCGTTCACATGCTCTTGTTGGACTGTGCTGATACAAACACCACACTTACGGGGTGCCTGGCGGCTCGGTCGGTTAAAGCGGCCAACTCTTGGTTTCGGCTCAGGTCGTGATCTCAGGGTCCTGGGACCGAGCCCCGTGTCAGGCTCCCTGCTCCGCGGGGAGTCTGTTTGACATTCGCTCTCCCCCTGTTCCTTCCCCACCAAATACCACACTTACACCTGAAGCACAAGCTTTTAAATTAGACCACAATTCAGTCCCAGTCTATGTTTTGTAATGTGGAGCTCAGATGAATAGAAAAACAGATTCAAAATTCAGGAGTTTAAACAAAAATAATAGAAAAGTTAAGGTTTTATGTTCATCTACATAAGCGTGGTGAGTGTGATTTTTCATTTCAGTGACTTTCACATGTTACAATAAATAGATTTTTATGTCTTTAAAGGTTTCAATAGTTTAAAATTTCCATTTCCCAAAGCCTTGTTGTAACAGAAGGGTAGTGTGTTAGTTCATCCACTGGCAAATATGGCCGTAGCCAGCCGGGAACGCAGACCCCATCTCCTGTCCACACCATCCTCCGAGCAGCGGAGCTGAGGCACGTGCGTCTTCGAGGAGCCTTGTGTGAAGGAGACGGGGGCCGGGACAGGAAGCCGGGCTCCTGTCTGGGACCAGCAGGGAGGACGGAGGTGCGGGCTGCGGTGACATCCACGAAAGCTTCGGTCAGGCATTGGGAGCCCCCGGGTCAGGGCTGCTGTCGGGGGAACCCTCCGTCCCCGCAGAGGGGGCCTGCGCTGGTCCGTGGCACCGGCGTGTGGCCTCGGTGTGCCGAGCCCAGGGGTATCCGCTGCTGCGCGGGCACCACCACGTGTCACACCTGCAGGGCCATGCCTGTCAGCTGTGTGTCCCCAGCACCCACGCAGCCACGTGTGGGTTACAGCGGCAGTGCTCTGGCAGGCTGCTTCCCGGACCGCTCTCCCTGCCCCCACCCTGCGAGGCCATCGGGTGCTTGGCAGCCCGTCACTGCTGGCTCTCCTGCCCGCAGCCCTGCCCCTTCAGCCCCAGGATCTGAGCGCACAGCCTCCGCTCCCAGCCTTGTCGTTCGTACTAACTGCGACTGCGCGGCCCCGTGGGCCTTTGTGCCCTCCCCCCCCGCGCGTGCCCACTGCTGCACTCACACTCGTGCCAGCTAGCCCTTTGTCTAGAAAACCTTCGCCGCCTCCTGACACTTCAGCCACTTTCCCCACAAGTGATTCTGTGTTCTTTCGGGATGTTTCTGTGACAGCACTTGAAGCACGTGTATCCGTCTGTTTCTGGGGTCTAGCTGCAGTCCCGGGGGGTGGGCTCCCCCTACCCCTCAGCACCTGCAGTCCCGGGGGGTGGGCTCCCCCTACTCCTCAGCACCTGCAGTCCTGGGGGCGGGCTCCCCCTACCCCTCAGCACCTGCAGTCCCGGGGGGTGGGCTCCCCCTACTCCTCAGCACCTGCAGTCCTGGGGGCGGGCTCCCCCTACTCCTCAGCACCTGCAGTCCTGGGGGCGGGCTCCCCCTACTCCTCAGCACCTGCAGTCTCGGGGGGCGGGCTCCCCCTACTCAACACCTGCAGTCCCGGGGGGG
>NW_022589712.1:1744088-1870486 GCF_004348235.1 Phoca vitulina | reverse complement strand
CCTACTCCTCAGCACCTGCAGTCCCAGGGGGCGGGCTCCCCCTACCCTTCAGCACCTGCAGTCCCAGGGGTGGGCTCCTCCTACCCCTCAGCACCTGCACTCCCCAGGGGCCCAGGCTCCTCCTACTCAGCATCTGCAGTCCCAGGGGGCGGGCTCCCCCTACTCCTCAGCACCTGCAGTCCCAGGGGGCGGGCTCCCCCTACTCCTCAGCACCTGCATTCCAGGGGGTGGGCTCCCCCTACTCCTCAGCACCTGCAGTCCCAGGGGCGGGCTCCTCCTATCCCTCAGCACCTGCATTTCTGGGGGGGCGTGCTCCCCCTACCCCTCAGCACCTGCAGTCCCAGGGGGCGGGCTCCTCCTACCCCTCAGCACCTGCAGTCCCAGGGGGCGGGCTCCTCCTACCCCTCAGCACCTGCAGTCCTGGGGGGGGCTCCCCCTACCCCTCAGCACCTGCAGTCCCTGGGGGGGGCGGGCTCCCCTACCCCTCAGCACCTAACGTGGGGCCGCTGGGCGTCGAGTGCTCAGCACCGAGTCCTTGTGAATGCGCACACGGGAAGACTAATTTACTAGCATTTTTCAGATCTGTGTGTGTGATTTGCGATGTGCACACAGCTGTCAGTTTTGTAATGTGTGCCATCGAGGAGAGGCTGGCCAAGTTGGGAAGAGTGAGCTCTTGCCTCGTTGGTGAAGTTTACTCCGTGACTTCCCCTGAGGGTCCCTTGAATGATTGATTTCAGAACGTATGTGCTATTTCATCATGGTCTTGGCGTCCCCACGTTATTCCATATGTGTCAGATGGTAACACAGCCTATTACAGAGGTGCCTTTACAAGACTTACAAAGAACTGGGTGTTTTCTTGTATGACATCAGTGTTTTTAATTCTTCACGCTCAGTTCTTTGTAAGCCAAATAAAGAAGTACTATGTGTTCTCAATTTATACTCCTTTTGTTTTGTCCTGTAACACAGTCGTGTGAGAGAAGGCTATAAAACCAGCACAGACTCATACCTGATCAGAGATGCATTCCTTCACCTAAGAGAGCAGAAAATGTCTGTCTGATGTGTGATCCAGCCTTGACATTTGAAAAAAATAAGAAAATAATAAAAATTGTTCATTTCAAAATCATGATAATCACTTGAGTCCCCTCAAGTGGGGGAAAGAGAAGTTGTAGGTTGTATTTTAATGAAAATGGATTGAAACAGTGATTTAAAAAAAAACAGGCTCTAAGTTTATATCTTTATTTTAACTGTGTTTTTGTGACGTCTCCTTTTCCCCTTACTGCAAAAAACCTCATAGGTGCCCAAAAATAATGGGCAGCCTCCCCTCACTGGTGGAATCCTAGAGTGGGAGAGTGGTGCCCAGTCCCAGTTCTGAGGACTAGCTGAGGCTGTGTGTGCTGGCGAGAGCGGTCAGTGTGACGTCGGGCACGTCCTGTGCTCCGCGTGGTTGTTTGGCTGCTAATATTAGTGAGAGCAGACTGCTTTGGAGAACATTTAAGAATTGTGCAAGGCCCGTGTGATACGACTTTGTCAAGAAATTCCCGAGAAACACAGAATAAGATCTGACAAAATGAAGAGTGACATGTTATGAATCAAAAGGCTTATTAGTTTTGTACAGATGTCATTTCTTCATGATGGGAATGTCATAGATACTCTTTAAAACATTATAAAATGATTCTGCAATTTATTTGTGTGAAATTTAAGTGACTAGTAAGGAAATTTGGACAGAGTCATCAGAAGGGGCCCATCCTCCAGGTCAGAGTCCTGCCTGAAAACCGTAGAGCCCAGGGTGTGACCTGGGCAGACGCGTGTGCTGGCGGTGGTTCTGGTCTCCGCTGTGCAAGGCATTCTGGGTACTGTTGAGCGCTTGGTCAGCAAGGAAGGAGTTACCATGCAATTCAGTGATTTCTCATAGAAGTAAGGAGAAAAGTTCTTTAAAAAAAAAAAAGGGGGAGACCAATTTCACTTTTCAGCTTGCTGTTGAATTCCATTGGACGAAAACAAATAATGATTTTAAATGTCTGATAGTTCAGTTTTGAGAGGGAATGAATGTACGTAGAGCAGGAAAAATAAATGTCATCTTTAGATATTAAGCAATTGACACGTGATGCTGCTTCCCTTCTTGACGATTATGTGGCTGACATGCTGTGCTTTTCAGTTTTATAATTTGCTTGTTTTCTCCTCAGGATTTTGCAGGTTAATTCCTCATGCACGCTCACCAGGTACTTGGACAATATATTTTGAGGGTGCAGATTATGAGAGCCATCTTCTACATGAGAACACGGAGCTGGTAAGTATTGTGAGGGTGACAGGCCGAGTACAGACTAACCTGTATTCCTTACAGTTTGAAAATGTAACGTAAACTCCTTCTTTGATTATAGTGAGCATTGTTGTGATAAAAATATTTTAAAATCACCTTTAAACACTAATTTTATTTTTAAAAAATCTGAAACCATGATTCTAGGCCGTGTCTGTACACTTTTGTCCATAAACAAATGGTATTTTTTAAAATAAAGAATATTTCTACCCACAGCTATACCAGCCTTAATATTAATACATATTTTTTAAAAGATATTAATACGATAGCATTACGAATTTTATCAGAAAATGTTTTTCTAGGGGCGCCTGGGTGGCCTCAGTCGGTTAAGCGGCTGCCTTCCTCATGATCTCTGGGTCCTGGGATCAAGTCCCACATTGCGCTCCCTGCTCAGCAGGGTGTCTGCTTCTCCTTCTCCCTCCGCCCCTCCCCCTGCTCTCTCTCTCTCAAATAAATAAAAATTAAAAAAAAAATTTTTTTCGCTGGTAGAAATATTTTCGCCTTATAGTTGGTTTTACCTTGTTTTAAATACGTATCAAATCACTTGCTGATATTTTGTATCTTCTGGAAGAGAAGTCAATCCTAGTATTTGCTAGCTTCATACATTTTATGGAAAATTCTGCTTTGCCTCCTACAGAGAGTTTTAAACAACAGAGAATGTTTCCCTGTGCCCTAGAACGTGACAGCAGACACAGCTGTCCTGTACGACATAGACTGCCGTATCTCCGATTAATAGAAACAGATGAAATTTTCCCTTTTTGAACTTTGTTATTGAGTTTCATTTAAATATCTTTCTATAATTGCCATTTTCATCTTTAAGCCACTTAAGGGTTTGAAGGAGCGAACAGATGTGACCGTACTTTTGTCGAGGTTCCTATGGGTCAGGGTCAGTGTGTTATGTGTGATTGATTGCATGTGGCCACTTACTCACCTGTCCACCGATTCTCAGAAGGCATGGAATTGTCCAGCACGCCTGACCCGCCAAGAGTTAGAGATTCTGGTGTGCGGAAACAGCCAGATACCTTGTGAAGCTTCAGAGACTTCCTTGTACCACCTGAAAATATTAACCAGTAGTCAGTCAAAACTGGGTGCCTGTTATGTACCTAATTTCTAAGAAAACATAGTTTGTGTAAGGTGGCAATACTTAAAGCATGTAATACGTGTTTTGTATATCAAATTCCAAGTAATTATTTGTGATGACTGAGTAGCCTGCTTTAGACTGGAGTGTGTGTCCTCCCGTCTCCAGCAGCTGAGTTAGTGGACGGGAGCTCTGTCCCATCGGAGAGCCGATGGCGTCTATCCACTGACACACCGACAGTGTGCCTCTCGCGCTTTCTCTCGGCCTTGCGAGCTTTTTGCCGCATCCCGAGTGATAGCAGTTCCCAACTCTCAGATTTTATAGGACAGCAAGTCCCTTCGTAGATGGGATCACGCCTTCTTCATCTTCCTAGTGTATTCGGAGATCCTTCAGGAGCTTTCAAGTCTTAATTTAAAAGAAAAAAAAATGTAATGTCACCTAATCTTGCTTGTTTTCCTTAAAGCGTTCTCTCACTGACCTTGGTTCTAACTTAACAACCCACACGTATAATTACCACTTGTTGGCAGTGTGCCTTCGTACTTAACGTATCTGATTAAATTATCCCTTAGTGTGTATGCGCTGGTGATTTTCCTCTGTGGTTTTGTTTATTCTTTGGGTGAGCTGTGACGTGTCTAACATGTAGCCTCAGTGGGCAGTTCCTCATTTGCTTAGGGGTCAGTTTGAGAACTGACCTCCGCCCCTGAGCCGTGACTTTATTACCCAAAGTACTTGGAACGGTGGTGCCCGCATCCTGGGGTGGCCTGACCTCAGATGGCGCCTGCATTCTCCCAAGAGACAGATGTGTGATCATCTTTGTTATGACTCTTTTGCTGACCTCCCCATAGATGGTGGAAAATAAGTTTACATTTCTTCTTTAAAAAACACCTAGTAATTTATTTTGAAAGGTAATAAAGTAACAATTTCATTTCATTTCTATGATTGGGTTTTTCTAATCTGATAGTAATGGAAGTGTAGTTTTGTTTTCTAAATTAAGTTCTTTAACGTTTAAATAGCATTTATGACTAGTTTCATCTTCGGGGCTCTTGAGTCGAGAGTTTTGATTCTTTTCCCGGGTTACTCCATGAGCAGTATCTGTAATCCTTGCTTGTTGTCTGTTCCATTTACCACATGATTGTCTAAGCTAGAAACACTTCATTTCAGCCATAAAATAAACCTTTGTTTTTGTCCTTCAGGCTCAGCCTCTGAGGAAAGAACCTGAAATAATCACTGTGACTCTTAAAAAGCAAAATGGGATGGGCCTCAGCATCGTTGCAGCAAAGGTAGGGCACCGTGGGTGATGTGAGCTGTCACACTCCATTCCTGGACCTTGACTCAGTCAGTGCTCGGCCGAGTGTGTGGGAGCCCTTCGCTGCCCGAGGACGAAGTGCGCCTACACTTCTGTTTCTCTTGGGGGTCGGTGGTGTTACATGAAAGAGGCCACGGCGCTCAGGCCCAGGCAACGGAGGGACGGCGTGCTGCTCTGAACACAGGAGCCGTAGAGAGCGTGACCTTGATGTGGAGCCAGGGGTGCTCCTGAGGAGCAGGCGGTCAGAACTTGAGCCATGGCAGGCACAGGAGAAGAGGATCCCTTAGCCTGAGACAGGAGCTAGGTCTCACACATGCTGGGAGCGGGCACTGGACGCCTTCTCAGGTGCTAGTACGCGGACGCGTCCCCACACACTGGTTACCCCGGCAGCCTGCTGCCTCCCCTGTCCAGGCACTCTCTTCCAGGGGGTGTGCCGTGGGGCCTAGGAGGTCGCACCCTTCCCCTGGGCTGCACGTGGGCCCGCTCCGTACCGAGTGCCGCAGACCCACTTGCAGGGCGTCGGGAACGAAGTGCGTCCCGGCTAGCCTCAGAGTGAGTAGTTGGGGACAAGCAGGGATGGCACGAAGCCGGGTACAGCTAAGGGAGAGTGGAGTGAGGGAAGTGGTGCTCAAGTGATTCTGGAAACTCCTGATTGACGGCTGAGGGGTTTGCACTGTGTCTTGTAGACCCCACAGAGAAAGGAAAGGGCCATGATGGAACTGGCATTTCAGGAAGCTGTGTATGGGAAGGGCGTGGTGTGTAGGATGACTGGAGGAACCTGGGACCGCAGGTGGGATTCCAGGTGGGAATCGGCTGGCGGAGGCGAGCCTTTGTCAGGTGTGGACTCGATAGTCTGCTTCTGAAGCGCCAGGTTCTGTGGGGTTGCCCAAGATGGGCCAGAGGGTAGGTCCAGAGCCTGTTAGCCCAGCTCGTAGTCCAGAGTCCCTTACTCCTGATAAGGCTCATGCTCGTGTGCCATATTTCCAGACTATTCTAACTTAATGGACCCAGAACTCAAAACTTTGGGAGTTGTGAATGGGGAGGTATTAGATGTGGACTATTTTCTCTGCTTACCAACTGAATCAAATGCTCATTTTTAGGGGAAAAAAAAATACCAGGATGAAAAATTACCTTGCCACACTCAGATACACAGGAAAACTTTAGCCTGTGTGTTTCCTATTATGTGTTTATGTATATGGATCTTTTTTCCGGTATTCATCTTACTTGGGATTTGAAGTACTAACTTGTGGGATGGCAGGGCCACCGTTCATCAGCACCTCCGTCCTTTCCAGCTTAGAAAGTTATGCTCTCTCTCGGTACAGAAAAACCTGTTTTCTGAAGATTGAAGTCTGATTTATGTAAGCGTCTTTGATCCTTTCCTGTAACGTGTAAAGGCATGGTGTACAAAGTGAGGCTGCATGCGGGCCCCTGCCGCCCCCTCTGGCCTCTGTTCTTGCCGGGAGGCCAGGTGTCAGGGGGTGGTTAGGACAAGGAGGTGGGCTGAAGTCACAGTCACGCCTGGATTCACTCACCTACGCCTGTGGGTGAGAGGCAGAAGGGAGGGCACGGCTCCAGGCCTCCATCCTCCCCAGGAATGGTTCCTGCTAAGGGTCAGATGGCAGGCAGTGGGGAGAGTCCTCTCACTGCCAGGAAGGGTCCCTCCACCTCCAGTCTATAGACTGGAGCAGGGGAAGGAGTGAGAAAGCAGTGAGTGAGCCTAGAGGACAGGACCTCAGCTGAGGCCCCGTTAGCGGGTCTCTGTGTGGAGGTGCTTGGGCCAGGACCAGTGAGGACAGCTGGCCCGCCTGGCCTTCACCCACCACCGTGGCTGCTGGCCACGCGGCTGTGCTTCTGTCCTGGTGGTGGTTCCCTGCCCTTGCTCACCTCTTCCACTCCCGCCTGTGCTGACCCCCACCCCCTCCGGGCTCCCGTGCCTTCTGCGTGCGTCTGCGTTCACACGAGGAAGCGTGGGGAAGACGGTGTTCTCCCTCCAGGCAGTGGGAGGTACTTCGTCATGAAAACAGAGTGACTCTGGGATCCTCGCTCTTACAGAAGTGTTTGTGACTTGTGCTAAGAAATCGTGGTAGCACGGTGACTGGCTTCCGTTAGCCTCGCGTCAGTTGGGAACACGCAGGATTTAGCTTCCGGTTGTGTAGTAGTCTTAAGAGGAGCTCTTTTGTTCCTTTCACTAATAATAGAGTAACAAACTCAATGTGCAAGTAGTAGCTCATTGTTAGGGTGCTGTTTATTCCAGGAGAGAATACCAAGTGCCTGCTGTGTAAAAATAAAGTATAATTTTCACTTTTTAACCTTGAAGTCTCTAGGTTTCTGTTAGTGGTGTTTTTTGTACTGACACATTAAAAAAAAAAAAAAGATTTGGAGATAAAACTGGAAAATACCAGTGTTAGCATTTCTAATTGGGATATAGGATTATAGAATTGGGGCTTCATGGGGACTAGGAGCAACACAGGAAGTTAGGTAGAAACCTTACCGCCCGAAGCTGAGACGGAGAGCGTGGCGCCTGAGTCGCATCTACGGCAGACCGGCTGTAGCTGGTTTCTGAAAGCAGCCCGCTCGCCTTCCTGCCAGCTTCCCCCGTGGCGCCTGCCGCAGGCCTCCCGTCAGAGCCCGGGAACCCAGGACGGGGCACCTGCTCAGTGTCTTCGGCAGGCCAGCTCCTTCCTTTTCTAAACTGGGAAGGTGGCACCCTTGCCAACATTTCAGGGATTTCCACACTGTTTTTGTTTCTGGTCTTTTTAAATACTTTCCACAGTGAAAGTATAAATTTAGAAGCAGAAGAAATTTTTTGAAAAGATATTCCAGGGCACCTCGGTGGCTCAGTCGTTAAGCGTCTGCCTTCGGCTCAGGTCATGATCTCAGGGTCCTGGGATCGAGCCCCGCATCGGGCTCCCTGCCTGGCGGGAAGCCTGCTTCTCCCTCTCCCGCTCCCCCTGCTTGTGTTCCCTCTCTCGCTATGTCTCTCTCTGTCAAATAAATAAATAAAATCTTTTAAAAAAAAAGATTTAATGCTAAGGTGGTTAATTCATCAGCTTATTAAACAGTAGATTTAATAAAAGTAAGTGTGCACCTGGATCTCGTTGTAGTTTCTCCCACTGAGAATATCTTTATCGGTACATATACCCTTGGTCATTTGAGCTGTGAGGCAGAAATAAGTAGGGGAGAGTGAATGACATCAGAGGTTATTATCCAGGGGTATTTATTGAATGTCTAAACGCCTGTGGAGAGTGGAGATAGTGAAGGCCTTCTTGAGGAAATGCCTTTTAAGCCGCAACTTGCAGGGTGCGCATGTGTTAGCCAGGTAGAGGGTGGTGGGCAGAGAACTTGAGGAGAGGGGCCGCGGGCAACGGCGCAGCCGTGTGGCTGCAGCACAGGAGCGGGGGGCAGGCCTTCCGAGGTGCGTCTGGGAGACGGGGAGCTGGGACCGCGGCTCGCACAGCAGAGTCGGCGCGCTTCTCCTGCGAGGGGCCGGGTGGCAAGTGTTCTCTGCTTTGTGGGCCTTGCGGCCTCTGCTGCGGCCACAGGGCGGCGGCCAGTGCGGGAGGGTGGCTGTGCGGTCTTGACGGGGTTGTGCATGTGAGTATCGGCCAGAGAAGTAGCCGTTGAAGGGTTTCAGATAAAGGTGCGACAGGATCAGAGTGGGGTTTTGAAAGTTTATTGTTGGTCCTTCAGAGAGCACGGGTTCGAGGGGCTCAGGAGTGCAGGCAGAGCTGCAGTGGGGGTAAGCCACCAGCAGTTTGCTGATGGAAAGTGCTGGAGGCACCGGCCCAGGAAGCGGCCGCAGAGGCAGGTGGTCGGCCGGCCGGAGGAGGGGTAGAGCAGTCGTTGAGGTCGGGCCCTCGGTCTTGCCGCTGGAGTATCGTAGGTGCCGATGCATGTTTGCGGAACAACAGCTTTCCGTGTGATGGATGAACTGGCTGTGGTGGGTGGAAGAGAGAAGTAGCAGGTTGCACCGTGCTTCTGTGCTCAGCGTGGGGCGTCTGGAAGTGGCATGCACTGAAAGTGGGGCTGGGGCAAGGAGAGAGTCAAGTGTTCAGTTTGCGCAGGCTACCTTGGAGATCTGGGATGCCGGTCTCGCTAGGGGAGTGAGGATGTTGTGGAGCAGACAGAATTTGGATGTCAGCACACCGACAGATGCTCTAGAGAAAGTAACTCAAAGAATACGGTCTGTTAAGTGCACAGTGTGCCCCTCGAAGACATGAACAGGGCGTTCATGCCTGCTCTTGAAACGGGACAGGAGTCTCGAAGTTCCCCATTGCTTCACGTAACCTGTTTTTCTCCGACTTCTTTGTTTTTTTTTAAAGATTTATTTATTTATTTATTTATTTATTTATTTGAGAGAGAGAGAATGAGAGACAGAGAGCATGAGAGGGAGGAGGGTCAGAGGGAGAAGCAGACTCCCTGCCGAGCAGGGAGCCCGATGCGGGACTCGATCCCAGGACTCCAGGATCATGACCTGAGCCGAAGGCAGTCGCTTAACCAACTGAGCCACCCAGGCGCCCTTCTCCGACTTCTTTGTAATGTCTTTGGTACTAGAAAAGGAACATTCAGCAATAAAAATCAGAAGTCATTTAATTTACACTCATTGCTAAGGCAGCGCGGTGAGGCTGATACGTCGCATAGGTCTGCATCACTTATAACAATAGAAAGAGATTTGTTTTCGGGATTTCAAGAATGTGTTTTAAGTGCCAGGCCAGCCGGCACACGGTGGGGGGGTCAGCACGATTGGGAGCTGTCACTTCCCTCTTGCCAGGGCTCAGCTTGCTTCCTCTGCTGGTCCAATGCCACAGGATCTGCATGTGCACCTCACAGCCTTGGAGCCGAGCAGATCACGCTGGACAAGCCGCGCCGGCCGCACGGTGCCGTCTGTCATCTTGCTCTCTCCTTGCTGCCGCATGGTTGGCAAAGAAGAACCTGGAGGCCCCAGGAACTCTTACTGGTGTCTGTGTAGTTTGTGTTTTCTTTAAGCTGTTGTGGTCTTTGTATCTGGCCTAGTCTTTTTTTGATTTTTTTCCTAATTAGTGTGTGGCTAGCTGCTGTGAGCCTGGATGATGTTTTGATGTTAAGCTCCCTGACGCCCCTTCCACAATGCGGTTCAGTTTTATGAAATCCAGATGATTTGGAATAGTATGTGTGTGCAGTTTACTTTTTTAAAACATTGCTTTTGGGGAAGTTTAGTATGCTCCTTCTTACCCATCTGTGGGACAACACGATGCTTCCTGTTTAATTTGGATTTTTAAAATACAAACAATTCCCTCTTTATTTTCCTAGCTCTTTTTAAAGTTTAATAAAGTGTACCAAGTGAAGGCAAGTCAGAGCTGACTGGTTACGTAAGAGTCTGAGCGCGGCACTCGCTGCAGCCCGTGCTGATAAATGCCGCTCGGTGTCCTAATGTCCAGCTCGGAGCTGTGCGGATCCGGGTCCTCAAAGACCAGCTCTGTTGGTTGCTGTGGAAAACTGAGGGAAGCAGACAGTTGTTTTTTTCCTCAGTTTGAGAAGTTGCTGTAGTCCTGAGATCAGAATGTGGTTCTCTGTTGTCGGAAGAACAGGATCGGTGGTGAGTTTCTTGAGGGTGCTGTTGTGGACGTGGATGTTCTTGGGCAAACTCTTAACTGTGATCCTTCCAAGAATGCTGCTGCTTCCATTAGAACTTGTTTAAACCTGCCAATAACTAACTTGCTCATGAAGCAACCGTTTACTGTAGCTTGTAATTACACACCCAGGAGTTTGTTGCTCTGTATTTTAATGTTGCACATTCTTAAGGTTCATAAAAATAAAAGGTTCCTATATCCTTTTTGCACATACACACAAAAAAAACCCCATAAATGTACTCCTGCTGATCATAATATGGTGAAGATTGCTTAAAGTAATGCTGAGTGCCGTTGTAGAGCTTGCTGAGAAACAAGAGTGCCGTAACTTCCTGTGGACGCGTTAGGTAGCTTTGACTGTCTCTAACACCCGTTTTTGCTGAAAGTGAACCTAAAAGTGACCATCTTAAAGGTACTTAGGATATTTTACTATTTTATTTAAAAATGAACAGTTGAATAGTGTCTTAAAGGTGTTCTAGTTTATACTTTTAGACTATATACTGATTCTAAGTTTTTAAATTTTAATTAGCTTGAAACACAAGAAAGATTCCTATGCCTTAGGAGAAGATGAAAACAGTGTTTATTAATATACCACCTTCTCGCTGTTTGAAGAGTAAATTCCTGACATGAACTACAATTAAGTCCTTTGAAGAATTTGAGACCTTTGTTCTCACATTCTTTAATCACATTCTTTAATGTCCTTATTGTGACCACATGGGAAAAACCTAGTCAAAAAGATGAAGTCAGGAAATTTTGGTTCCGTTTTAAAATCAGTTTCAAGGTACCCAGTGTGACTGCAGAATTTCTTCCGTGGAAGTGTCAGAAATAATTTTCCATTAAGTTGTATGAAGTGACTAGTGCCCTCCATGGCTAGTGTTCGTGAATTTGGAAATAATGTTTTATATTTTTGTTCTAAAAGCAAAATAGTAAATTATATAAAAGAATAATTTTTTACCTATCTTATAATAACGGTCTAAGCGCTAATTTCTTGGATTGATGGAATTACTGGATTTTATTATAGTATTACCGTAATAGAAACATTAAATGTTAATGCTCTAAAGCAGAACAATTTCACATGATAGGACACACGGTAAGGAATGATCTTTATGTGGCTCAGTGGGTGCAGGGGATCGGTTGTGGATCATCCCAGTCTGAGGAAGGTCCAGACTGCCTCAGCCTCGCCCACTTGCTCTCAGCCAAGGCTTGGGAGTCAGGCCTCACCCCTGCAGGGGGCGCACCTGCATGAGCCGTGGACAGAAGCCAGGAGCTCGCCTGTATTGGTCGCAGTCCTTTCATTCCCAGACCACTCTGAGATCTTGGGAAAGCCCTCCACCTCTGCCGTCGTGCAGTGCACACACTGCGGGCCTCCTGCAGCCCATCTGAGAGACCCAACTTAAGAGTCCCCTATTTAGGTCATTTCCTTCATTTTATAAAGAAGGAAAGGATAGATGCGATGTGTTTTGTTTTTTGTGGTTTTTTTTTTTAAGATTTTATTTATTTATTTGACAGAGAGAGACACAGCAAGAGAGGGAACACAAGCAGGGGGAGTGGGAGAGGGAGAAGCAGGCTTCCCGCCGAGCAGGGAGCCCAATGCGGGGCTCGATCCCAGGACCCTGGGATCATGACCTGAGCCGAAGGCAGATGCTTAACGACTGAGCCACCCAGGCATCCCTGGGATGTGTTTTGTGTTCTCTGCAAAGGGTAAGCCGTGAACAGAGCTGCACCTGGAGGCTGGTTCACAGAAACCAAGCGTAGCCTCCTTTACGGCATCCCACCTGTCTGGGAGCACCTAGCTTATGCTTGCAGCACTGTTGAGGGTGGAATGTGTATCAAGAACGAGTTTTACAATCGATTGTTTCAGAATTAGGTAATTCCTACCAAGAAGAGAGAGCTTTTCAATGTTTTTAAAACCTTCTTCTGAATTTTAATAGTTTACGAATCGGAACTCCTTGTCTGATGAGAAACAAAGCCACTTTCAGACCCTGAGAAAGGAGCACGTGGGCAGAGCGCTGTACTGAACATCCTGATGAGTTTTAAATGCTGCTGGGCTCTCAGGTCCTCCCAGCCCACTGTTGTTCTGGAACCTTCAGTGAAGAGCCCAGACTGGGTCTCTAGCCCTGGAAACAATAGGCTTGACTCTCTGCTGGCGTATCTTCCTTCCTCCTCCTGCTGCCTTTTTTTTTTTTTTTTTTTTTGGGTTGTGTGCTAATGATGTTTTTATGCTGTTAGTCATACATACTCCCCCACACACTCAGCTGGTCACTGGGTGTTCGAGGAGTAGGTTCCTCTGACTGGGTTTCTGTGCCCGAGGTGAGAGGACCTCACCCTCTGTCTTCCCGAAGGTGCGCCATCGAGAGCCGGGACCAGCTGTCTGGGGGCAGCCTTTTGCCTGTAGTCGGTCCTCACGCCGCACGTAAGCAGCTAAGCCGCGAGCGCGTCTCGTCGAGTTCTAGGGAATGTATGGCGTGTGTAGCTGCTGAGTTCTTATTTCTGCCTCAATCTTTCTATTTGGGAACCTCTTCTGTTAACTTACTGCCATTCTTCTTCTGCCCTTTTCCACAAGGAAACCCCAGCACCCCAGTATACTTCTGCTAAACCTCTCCTCCCTCTGCCCTGCCCTCCCCTTCCTCAGTGATCCCACCTCCCTCTCCAGCCCCTTTTCCCTTTGAAAGGAAAGACAGGCAGATTCAAGGTGCACTAAGATCACACATGTGATCTCTGTTATTTCATTTTAATTGCTTTTCTAAGGACTGAGGATCTAGCTCTTTGCGTCTCATTTGCACGGCCTGGCTGGGGCATATTTGGTCCCCACTCTCTACTCTAGGCGTCGGGAGTGATGTTGGGGAGCACAGACACCAGAAAAGGGCAGCTCTGGCACCGTGTAACTCTCAAAGTGTCTTCGGAAGGGAAAATGTGGCTTTGATACTTAAAAATTTACTTCTCAGTAGTTTAATTAAATTCCAAAATTGTACTTAGTCATTCATAATTCCTGGTGCCTTTGAAATATATAACTGCTTTCCAGGAGACCCTTAAAAAGGAGTTTGAGGGGCGCCTGGGTTTCCTCCTTCTCCCTCTCCCTCTGCCACTCCCCCTACTTGTGCTTGCACACTCTCTCTCTCAAATAAATAAATAAAATCTTAAAAAATAAGAAAAAAAAGAATTTGATTTGTTAAATGGGGAATGAATAAATCTGAATGTTTCTGATTAATCTTTTAATTTTACAAATAAAAGACTAAAAATACAGAAATATCTTCAAATACCAGCTTAGGTAGTAGCTTTAAACAAGTAATCCTTAAAATTATTTAGCCTTTCCATTTTAATGATTATGGTTACTCTTCCCATGGTTGGAAATCAGGGTGCATAATGTTATTTATGATATATATTATATTGTGATAAAGTCTTGTTTTTACCCAGTTATCTGTATAATTATAAATTTATTGCTAGTACCTGTGGTTACTAATAACGTAGAGTATGAAAAGTCTGTAGTTTTAGAATAGTGTCATCCAATAGAATGTGTGAGCCACAAAGGTAATTTTAAATGTTCTTTTAGCTTCATTAAAAAAAAACCCTGAAATTAATTTTAATAATGTATTTTATTTTACACAGTATATCCAAAATGTTATTGATTCCAGCATATAGTGAATGTAAGTCATTAGTGATATATTTAGATTCTTTTTTCCATACAAAGCTCTGATATCTGTGTATGTTGTATACTTAGTACACATTTCGGTTTGGACTAGCCACATTCCCACATTCTGAGTGCTCAGTAAAGCCACGTGTGGTCTGTGGCCACCATACCGGACAGCACAGTCTTCATAGTATCTAATGCCATTGCACCAACATTTGGTTAATGTTTATATAGCTCATATTTACATTCTTTTACTGACAGATAATGTTACATTGGTATGTAGCAGCAAAAACTTCCTGGACCCCATTTTCCTTTCTTAACTGGAAAAGGAATGGACTTGGGGCGCCTGGGTGGCTCAGTCAGTTAAGTGTCTGCTTTCGGCTCAGGTCATGATCCCAGAGTCCTGGGATCGAGCCCCACGTCAGGCTCCCTGCTTGAAGGGGAATCTGCTTCTCCCTCTCCTGCCCCTCCCCTCCCCTCATGCGCTCTCTCTCAAATAAGTAAATAAAACCTTTTAAAAAAAGAAAAGGAATGGACTTGCCGTACAAAGTTCAGTCTTCCTAGGCTAGGTTAGTGTGTGCATTATTATTCAGAAATAAGACATAAGTGGCTTAATGCTTCTGAAATAATTTTGCTTTATACAGTTTTTATCATAGTGTATAATCTTATTTTTATTCAGATGAAGTGGGGCAGGTAGTGAAAGCTTCGTAAAGTTAAGGAGTTATTGCCGCCTGACGGGTGGTAAGTTTGCCTCGGTGCTGAGCTGTTCCCAGTCCAACTGGCATTAGCAGGGAGGAAGCAGCACCTACATGCTCCTCTGTCCAGCCTGTCAAGGTGGACATTCCAGACCAGGGCTGCTGCAGCCAGGTGGAGACATTGGGTCCCCTTGGAGATGGCCAGAGATTGTGGTGTTCTGGGTTGAAAGTAACTACCCATGTTGATTTTATGTATATACACACATATGTGTATGTGTGTGTATAGTTAGAAAATTCCTTAGACTTCTGGGGCGCCTGGGTGGCTCAGTCGGTTAAGCGTCCGCCTTCAGCTCAGGTCATGATCTCGGGGTCCTGGGATCAAGCCCCAAGTCAGGCTCCCTGCTCAGCAGAGAGTCTGCTTTCCCTCTCCCTTTGCTGCTCCCCCTGCTCGTGCTCGCTCTCTGTCAAACAAATAACATCTTTAAAAATAAATTCCTTAGACTTCTTTGATTTCTGAGTATCCATCTGTAGATTTGTTTTTCTATAATAATAACCAGTGGAACTGGTCATTTCTCTGTACAACAATTGTACTGCAGTTTTTTATGTCCAGATTATAACAGTGAGCTGCACATGAAGTATAGATAGGATTCAAATAAGCAGAGGTGGGAGGGGGCCAGAATGGGAGGATGGAAGGAAGTTCCAGTGGAGTAGATCTGCTAAAGGGACCATGTCTTCAGGAGAAGGTTAAAGGTTAGCAGAATGGCAACATGTTTACAGAAATGTAAGCAGTGGGTCTGTTAAATAAAGAGTATTTCTAGGTAAGTAGTGCAAGGTTGAGACCACATTAGTAAGATTCAGATGCTAACCAAAGCTTGGATACCTCTTTAGAATATTCTAGATCCACATTCTTCACTTGTGTATCACCCTCCCCCAAGAGTATTTTTTTTTTTTATGTATTTCATCATGCACTGTCAGTGACTTAATTATTAAGTCTGTTTTTATGACCAACTTTAAAAGGACCTTTTAGAAGCCTACTGGGTCTTTGCAATTGAGGTCTCTAAGAATCATTGTCTCGTAATTCCTCAGGTGAAGATGTCCTTTTCTGAGTAGCAGATACACTGATAAATTAAACTTGGAATTAACGTGATTGTAGCTTAGAACTTAGATAAATTCCCATCGTCCATTACCCAACAACAGTAATGGAAGATAGCTTCTTTGGACACAGTATGTGTGGTGCCATAGTCAGAAATGCTTAGGGCTCCTACTTGTTAAACTAGGAACGTCCCAGTGTTACCAGCTCAGTCTGTGATAGGTGCATCAGCTGCTTCCTAACCCACGAATATGATACTGATGTACTCATTCAGTGGCTTCTGGACTGCCTCGTGTCAGGGCTTGAGAGGACGCTGTCGACCACATGGTAGGAGGAGAGGAGGCAGCAACCGGGAGAGCGGGCGGGGGAGAGCCGTCTCTGCTGTCAGCTGGAATACAGGACAGGGGAGCTGTTCCAGGAACATAGCACATAGGTGAGAGAGAGCTTGTATCCGTCCTGAGGTTGGGAAGGTATGTGGCTTGGTGAATAGTGGCAGGTGAGCCCGGGAATCGAATGACGAAAGCGTTTTGGCAGACAGATTGCATCAGACGTTCTGTGTGGAAAGTACAACGTAAACAAAGGCAGGAACACGGAAACAGGATGGAATGGGGGCACGTGAAGGAGCATCTGGATCAGGCCTAGCGTGTGGTGAGAGGGGCGAGAACCTGACCTGGGGTTCAGGGGGCGTGGTGCTGTGCATGGGCGGGCAGCTGCGCTGGTCTTGGGTCAGGAGCCCCGCAGGGCATGCTTCAGGAAGGGGTTCCTGCGGCAGGTGGCACGGAGGGGACCAGCAGGACAGTGACAAGGAGGGCTTGGTCAGGACTGTTGGGAGATTTATGCTGGAAACTTCTGCCTGAATTTAAAGATGTGACGGTCATGATTCTGTCCAGTATCTATATTACATGGTCAGTTTTACTTGAATGTTTGAACGTAGACTTCATAAACCTCACATCGCATGTCGGATCCTAAACTGCCTCTCGAGAGGCGCTGCGGGGTTTCCGGTAATTTACATAGTACTTGCAGTTCATGCAGAGTCTCCCACGTGGAAGCCTGGATCGGTTGTGCAAAATGGAACGTGGGGCCTGGTAGCTCCCCTCAGGGTGTGAGTCCTGGTCTGAACGAGAGGCTGAAGGCAGAACGGGGTATTGCAGTGCAGCTTCCGTTCATGCTGAGTGTGGAGCTCCCCTGCCCAGAGTGAGGATGGTGACAAAGGAGCTGCTGGCCGGGCAGCAGAGGCTGTGTGAGCAGGGCCTTGACGGAGGGAGAAGCAACAGTCTTTTTCTCTTGTTCTTTTCTCATTCCATTTTGTGATTTTTAGACAGAGTCCTCTTACAGTTTGTCTAAATAAATGTTATTTGTTTCATTATTAATAATTTTTCTTATAAAGAGTACCAGAAATGGGGGAGGTCAATAAGTTTTGAAATGTATATATTTGGGGGGCGCCTGGGTGGCTCCATCCGTGAAGCGTCTGCCTTCAGCTCAGGTCATGATCTCAGGGTCCTGGGATCGAGTCCTGCGTCGGGCTCCCCTCTGGGAGCCTGCTTCTCCCTCTGCCTCTGTGTGCTGCTTCCCCTGCTTATGCTCTCTCTCTGTGTCAAATAACTAAAATCTTTTTAAAAATTTAAAAATTTTTATAAAAATGTATTTGGTATTTTATTATTTATATCACTGTTACTAAAAATATGCTATTAGTATTACTAGTAAACATTTTTCTTTCCAAGATGGTAGTAATTAAGCATCTTCTTAGGACAATTTTTACGGTCTATACTACATCATGAAGATGTAAGTGCCCACCCATTCACACTAAAACTGTATCCTGAAATGCTGTGAGCATTGCTTTGCTCTTGGTCAGACAGAGAACACAGGAAACAGGTAGTTATGCTTAGAACCTTTGAGAAACAGTCTGGCCTCAGGTATTAGCTGTAAGGAAATGCCCTGCAGCATTTGCAGAAAAGGAAAAGAAGGGGATTTTCAGTGCCCCAGCCAAAATTATTAGACAGCCACAGGGAAGACTACTGTGGAATATAAGCTTCATGAGGGCAGGGGTGTTTGTCTGCTTTGTTCACGGATGTGTGTGCAGAGCTTAGGATAGTATAAGGAAGCATTCAGTGAATATTTGTTGAAGGAGTAAAATTGTCATTTAAATAGCTGAGTTGTTGAATTAAGCAGTCAATCGCAGATTACATAAAAGTATGGAATATATTGGGGAAAAATCATTTAAGTAGATGACATGAGAAGGAATACCCTATGTCATAATAACAGATGGGGTTGGGATGGGGCTGGTTTAGAAGTAATTCCCCCGATTGAATGTTAGGTCCCTAGGTTCAGGGAAACCCAGGATTGGCCTGGGCGGAGTCAGGTAAAAGGTGTATCTATTGCTCTATTTCTCTCTCGCTAAGTGACATGCTAAAATTCAGGAAGTTGCCATTTATTGAGTGCCTACTATATGTATTTTTTATTGTGGAATTTCAAACTTAAAAAAAGTACAAGCTTTGCCAACTATCTCAGTGCTGTGTCTGGGGGAGGGTGGTGGGGAGCAGAAGGACCAGGCAGAGGTGTCAGCGTGCACTTGGTTATCCTGTCGTACTGGAAGTGCTGGATGATTTGTAAGGGGCGTGCGTCTGTCTGGTAGGCAGTCGGGTGTCTGGGGCTGGGCAGGAGATGTGCAGCGAGGGGATATGGAACGGACAGACGCCAAGGAACATTTGGAGGTGAACAGATGGGAAAACCTAGACCAGAGGGTGGGGAGCTGCAAAGAGAGGACTTGATTTTTTACCTTGTATAGAACTTTTATAAACTCAGCCCGCAGGAAATGTAACCACACGAAACTTGAAACACACGGTTTCCCAAAATTGAGTTGTTTTGTTAAATTGAGACATTCTATGCCATTTTCATAATGAGATACGTAATAGATGGTTTTAGGCTCATGAAACAGTGGCATGCTACATGCTGGATTTTCCCTGAGGGGAGAGCTCCCCAGTCAGACTTAGTCTCCAAACCGGCTCTCTCAGCGAAAGGGAGGCATGAAGAGTTTTCCGGTGGGAATTATGTACTTCCAGAGTGTTGTAGAACATTTGTTTCAGTAAGTCATTTATTGAAATCACTGTATCTACAACTCTCTGGGATACCGTTTATATTTTTTATTTATGACCCAGTACTTCATAACTATTGAAATTACCCTGAGCTAAGACCCGTATCCTTGGTTGTGGAACATGGGCAGTGCTATCCAGGTGAGATTTCACGCATGCGATTGCTTCCTGCGGTCATTCCAATAAGTTATCCATAATGGACTTTTATGTCCTGGTTGGAATGTCCAAGTAGAATGTTGGTGATTCTGTACAAGAGTTGGATGTGTTCCTGAAGCCTGTTTCACAGAAGCTGCTTGTCCTGATGTGCATTCCGTGTGGATCGGGGCTCCTAGCTCCATATTCATCTAGAGTTAGAATACATGATCCTTCAGTTGAAACGATGCACAGGATTTTCTACAGAATCCTCCCTTACTACCTAAGTCCCCCTTCCTGGATGCCACAAGAAGTTTTTTCTTGTTTTAAAATACAGCTTTGGAAATAATAAGGGGATATAGGCAGGGCGCCTGGGTGGCTCAGTTGGTTAGGCGACTGCCTTCGGCTCAGGTCATGATCCTGGAGTCCCGGGATCGAGTCCCGCATCGGGCTCCCTGCTCGGCGGGGAGTCTGCTTCTCCCTCTGACCCTCCCCCCTCTCATGTGCTCTCTCTGTCTCATTCTCTCTCTCTCAAATAAATAAATAAAATCTTAAAAAAAAAAAAAAAAAAAATAAGGGGATATAGGCAAATATTGGAATATAAAAATACTATAGTAAATTGCTTTTGTATCTAAGTGATTAATAGTATATGTCATGAGGGTAGCTTTAGCTCACTTAAACTTAGCCATCTCATCAACTGGTTTATTAATAATCGATTTTTCCAGAGTAAGTACTCTTTGATTTAGGAAGATAAAATAGGTACATTTCCTGTTTGTTCCTTTATATTTACCAGATAGAGTGTTAATTTTATTAGTACTAATTTTCATGTAAAAGCAAGAACCAGGACTTTTGTTGCAATTATCTATGTACTAGTTTTATTTTTTTAATTTTTGTTTTATTTTACTGAGTATTGTATTTTTTACTGTGTATTTTCAAGCAGTGTTGCCTTGTTTTTGTTTAGGGCGCTGGCCAAGACAAACTTGGAATCTATGTCAAGTCTGTTGTAAAAGGAGGTGCTGCTGATGGGGTTAGTGTCATTTTTAAAGATGTAAGTTCTCAGTACGTCCTCGTCAGCAAATGACCTGCTATGACCCACTGATGTGTGTTGTTATAAAACACCATGTAGACTGTTTGCTGAAAAAACAAATGTGAGCTTCCTTGCCATTGACTTTCCTCTTCCTCCTCTTGCCCTTGGCTGTCCCCACCGCCCAAAACACATGCTTTTGGGTGTGCACAGGATGGACGCCTGGCTGCGGGAGACCAGCTCCTCAGTGTGGACGGACGAAGTCTGGTAGGACTCTCTCAAGAAAGGTATCATTTATGTATTTGTTTAAAGCTGAATATTAACGTGTTTAGGGATGTTTCACGTTTGGAATTAGAAGACAAAAAATAATGCTAGAAAGCTGTGCCCTTACTCTTCACCTTTCTAAATGTAAACCAGTGTACATGACACCTCATTTGTTAGCAGATTATAAATATGTATTTTGGTTTGGAGCAGTTTCTTTGAAGCTTAAAAAAAAAAACATATTCTTGGCACGTCCTGGGAATGTCTGAGTATCATCTTACTGTTCTTAATATGACAATAGGAGATGTGTGCTTAGTTAATCTTTAAAGGAAGGGAATGGGCAGTAGGTCATCTGTCTGAAGGTCAGAACTGTTACTCAAAATAGCCGTCGGTTGCTCTGGTCACAGGCTGTCGTTGTGACATTTTCTTTATGTTTGTGCTACTCTCTTTTTCCTAGGGCGGCAGAACTCATGACAAGAACAAGTTCTGTCGTAACACTAGAAGTCGCAAAGCAGGGAGCAATTTATCACGGCCTCGCCACCCTGCTCAATCAGCCGTCCCCAATGATGCAAAGAAGTAAGAGCTCATTGTAGAGAACTGCATGCCGTCTCTTCCTTTGACCACTGCCAATAATAGCTGGCTTGTATTGATCACTTACCGCATGCCAGGCATTTTACTGTCCTGACCTTATCTTCGTAGCCACAAAAACTCTAGATTAGGTGCTACTGCTTTCACCATCCCAGCTGGGGATGCAGGCACTTCGGCAAGATGCCCGGGAAAAGTAGCCAAGGGCAGCGTTCAGTGTCTGGCCACGTGGTGATACACTATCTTCCCACCCTCCAGGAACCCCCCTGGGACTGGCTGGCTGCTGGAGGGTTTCCGTCCATCCTGCACTAGGCACTTAGTCGTAGTCAGCGGGTGATGCGGGATATAAAGTCTTCAAAGAACAAGCAGGATTCTCTACTGAAACAACGTATATGAGTGTGTGTATGAATAGTATATTCAGTCCTGTGTGTGCAGGACATGATTATCCTGTTACATGTAGTTCACTTTAAATTAAAAGCTCAATTATTCGGATAAAGTAATCTGTTGGTGGGAACCATGATTTTGTACCTACGTCAAAAATCTCAGAATAAAACCAATATAAATTTAAGGCTTTTTAAAAAGGATTAGTTCAGAAATCACAGAGAAAAACCCATTAGGACTCACATTATCTTTTTAAATCATTATACACTTTGCATTTACTTTGTTAACTTTGTGCACAGCCGCTCGGTCTGGCCTTGGTGGAGCTCCCTTCTTCATCAGTCAGTGATCCGGGAGCTTCCACCAAGTCCAGGACCTGAAGTCGACCTAAGGGTAGCACAGCGACAGCAACCAAAGCTTCTGAGAACCTGGGTCTGCTGTTTACTGGAATAAACAGCGTATCTTCACACAACCATGTGTTGTAGTATAGACCTCAACTCAGCATATTTCTTACTTTTTTCAGGACAGTACGACATGGGTGGTCTAATGTCACAGCTTAGGGTCATTTCCGAGAAGCAAACCAGACCATGAGTTAGAAGTCAGAGGGAAGCTGTTAGAGCAGAGAACACTGCCGCACAGGGAGACGTGAAAGCCAGAAGCAGAGCGTGGACGGTCACGCCAGCTGACGGCAGTGCCAGCTGTGTGTTTTAGAAAGGGAGGGAAGTACGTCTTTTAAAAAGTTACTTTAAAAGTAGCCTTGTGACTTAACAGGTGGAGTTCATGAGAAAATAAGGTTGGAAAGAGCACCTTTTCCCATCAGTGCCAGTTAAATGTTGCTTTTAAGGTTCCTGAGAAAGATTTTACTCTTAGATAAAAAAAATTACCTATTTCTTCGCTAAAAATAAGGTCTTACAAAATTTTAAATCTTTATAGATTCATCTTTCTTTAAAGACTAAATAGGGTGTTTAAAATCTTGAATAAATGAGGAGAGCCTGAATGCACTTTGATTTCAGTTTCAGATCGTCGTGGCTCAGGTAAACCCCGACCAAAGAGTGAAGGTTTTGAGCTCTACAATAATTCAGCTCCAAACGGGTCACCTGAGAGCCCTCAGCTGCCTTGGGCAGAATACAGCGAACCTAAGAAATTGCCAGGTGACGACAGACTGATGAAGAACCGGGCTGATCACCGCTCCAGCCCCAACGTGGCAAGTAAGAAGGGTCACTGTGCTTGTCCTTCCCTGGCCTGGACATGCTCAGTCACCGTCAGTGTTGGGGGGACACCCCGTGCTTGCTTAGTTATCAAAGCAGTAGGATTACCTGCATATCCTGGCTAACGGAAATGTGCTTTTCGTGAGAGATATCAAAAGTAATGTTCTTCCGATAGAAAATGAAAACGAGGTTAGAACACTCTGATTCAGTGGATGCTCTAGAGAGCCATTGATCCTGTCGCTAGCAGGAGTTGGCAGGCTGCCAGCAGGAGCTCAGATGGTTTTTATACTTTTAAAGGGTTGTTAACAAGAAGAAGAATCAATAGAAGGATATACAACACATACAAGGTTTGCAGCACCTAAAATATTTATTGTCTGTCCCATTGCCAGAAATGTTTGCCAGTCCCTGGTCTGTCGATGAAGCTTGGTAGCTCTGGGCTCTGATTATTCAGGAGGGAGGAGAGGGTGTGATGAGCCCTGATCTGTCCCGTGGCCCCTAGCGGTCTCTGCTGACTCCTCACTGGCAGTTTGAAGATGCGGGACACATGGTCACTGCCCTTAAAGAGCTCTTGTCACATGACATGGAATAAACATTGTGATACTTGAAAAAAAAAACAAAAAACTTGCTTTTCACTGTCTCTTTCCAACAGATCAGCCTCCTAGCCCTGGAGGGAAGAGCACATATGCCCCCGGAACAACAGCTAAGATAACATCTGTCTCCACCGGGAACCTCTGCACTGAGGTGTGAGAGTGAAGCGAACATCCTCACTACAGCCAAAACTCAGGCCTCCCGCAGAATCCCTAAACTGTCTCCTCATGCATTTCCTCTGCACATCAGCAGTGTTTAGAATTCCTGGGGGCTTCTTCATTTTTAACATAATAAGGAAATTAGCTTTAAGTTAAGAAGTCAGGGCAAAATAAAAGGTTTTTCATTATTCTCCGTATAGGATCAAACACTTTTAATTTTTAACACAGTTTTAAATGTATCTACTGTATTTTAAAACAGATCTTTGGAAATTAAATTAGTTTATGTACAAATTGCCAAAAGCTCACTTTTCTTTCTTCTTCCCATTTTACAGGAACAGACCCCTCCACCGAGACCTGAGGCCTACCCCATCCCCACTCAGACGTACACCAGAGAGTATTTCACCTTCCCAGCTTCCAAATCCCAGGACCGGATGGCTCCTCCTCAGAACCAGTGGCCAAATTACGAGGAGAAGCCACACATGCACGCAGACAGTAATCATTCCAGTATTGCAATTCAGGTTAGAGAGAAGGAGTCCATGAACATTCGCAGCCGTCAAAGATAAACCAGTTTGACAGGGTAAAATCTGGATGATTTCAGAGATACAGTCGATATTCTCTGTAGGACAGCACTGAGACTGGTACCTTTTTTTTCTTTCCTGGTTTCCTGGTTAATTGAGGAAGAGTGGATAGGAAGGAATACTAAATATGAAAAGGAATGCTTTATTCCCTTGGTATTTGATTAGTGAAGGGTTAGTAACAGTACACCTTCATTACAGTTCGTGAGGCAGGATTCCTGATTCAAGGAGTGAGAAATGAGTGATGTGTGTTTTTCTTTGCACCAGAAGCTGTCCGGGCACTGGGATGCAGACATAACCGTGGTCCCCGCCAGTGAAACTAATGATGTGTTAGGAAATGAGACAGATAAAGTCAGTATAGTGTAGTAAGTCCTGCTGGAGATCTGGGTCCCCACTGAGAGGCAGAGCTACCTTTCAGTCTCGGTGTGACTAGCACCCGGGCTCCCGCATTATATTACAGCTCTCTGAACAGAAGAGCTTTTCAGACCACAGAGATGTGCCGCTGAGCAGGAACCAGGCTCGGGGCAGGGGGCAGTGGCAGGCCTTTGCAGCCTGGAACCATACAGCAAGGGCTTGAAGTGATGAGCTGCAGAATTGGGGTTTTATCCAAGTTAGAGAGGGGAGCATCAGTCTTGAGTCGTTGAGCTGGGGAACATTATCAGATGTGTTTTTCTGTTTGGAAAGATAACGTTGCATTGTGGAAGACTGGGAGAAGACATCAGACGTATGCGTAGAGATAGGCACAGTCTAGGATATGTAACAAATACGGATCCTGGATAGTGAATTCTGGATGTGGTGCTTTAGTTGAGGTGGTCGGAGGAGCCCAGTGATGGAGGCACAGCTGAGCTGAGCCGGGAAGGCCGGGAGAACAGAGGAGGGCTCACAGGCACGGGGAACGGCACGAGTAGCCGTGAGGAAGAGCCACATTCTCTGAGGGCAAGAAGTTATCCTGAGGTCACAGATGTTGTCATCTTGTCCCCGGGGCCCTCCTGCCTGTTTCCTAGGGAGGCCTGATCACTCCTTCCCCCCCCCCCCCCCAAATCTGTCTGGGACCATTGGATGCCTGGCTGGAGTTGGCGGAGAAGGTCTTCCTCCAGATTTCTCTTTCACAGTGAAGTACTTGTGTGCCCTGCTTCCTCTAGCGTATTTTGTTAGCCCTTAGGAAAATCTCCTTCCCCTGTGTCAAGAGCATCTACACATTTTCTCCTATTTGACGGGAATACCATTATTAAGCCTCTAGGTTCATAGTGTATGTCTGCTGTTTGCTTCTCCCTCACCTCGGAGATAAATGAGCCAGAAGGGGAAGTCAGGATGCTGAGAGGTCAGCGTGTCGATGGGTTACTTATGTGGATCTTGACATGACTGAGCCTCAGGGCAGGACTTAGCAGGGGAGACATGGAGAAATGCAACGAGGGCACCAGGGGGCTCGTGAAGTCAGGAAGAGCAGGGCAGTGATCCAGGAGGCTCGGTGTGGCAGCAGCAGGAGAAGCTGGTGGAGAGTCTGAGGCGGGACCGCTGACATCTTGTATCTTAATAGAAGTATCTGTTCCTACAAATAGTAGGAAATTGAATGATACTGTTGGCCTGAGCAGCATCGGTTGACCTGCTCGTGTCCATCTTACGCCTGTGTTCTTCAGTGCAGTGCTGTAAATGTATGTTCTCATCCTGATGGTTTTCTTAACGATGTCTTCTCTTCTGTAGTTGAGTGTGTTGTAAGAATAGTGTATAATAAGACATACCAAATACTTGGTGATCAACTGTTGATGTTTCCGTAAGGCTTCCAGTCAGCAGTAGGCTGTTAGTAGTTAAGTTTTGGGGAGTCAGAAGTTGTGTGTGGGGTTTTGACCACCCAGGGTTCGGTGCCTCTAACCCCCGCCTTGTTCGAGGGTCTGGACTCGGCCCAGCGAGCAAGAAACTGTTTCTGTGGGCACAGTACAGCTGTAGCGAAACGTGGGCAGTAAGTACTCCATTCTTCTCACAGGCTGCTGTTTTCTTCAAGTGATAGTTCATTTTTTTGTTGTTGGCTTATTTTTTAAGGAAAGGGAACAGCTTATTTTCCAGATTTGCATCTTCATTTTCTATTTTGCATATTAAAAGGATAGGAAAAAAATGTTTGACATCATAGTGAATCCATTTCTATCAATTGAAACAATTTTTAGACATGCCATTGTGCAGAGACTAGCCCTTTGGAAGAGTGTTCATGTTGGTCTCTTCCACACATGCACACTGTTTTGTACCTTTCTGAGACGGGGACAGAGACACGCGGATGCCGGCTCGTCCTGGCGTGTGCCCAGCCCTGTCGGAGTGTTCCCAAAGCCCGTCGTCAGCTGGTGGAGCCGTGGCTGGTGTGCTTAAGATTGGATCCTGACTCTTAATCAGAATTTTACTACGGGAGCGTAAATCTTGTTGCTCCTCATGTAATTACACTAAACACATTCATCCTCTCAAAGTCAGCTGCGGGAGGAACCCCTTTGCAGATGCGTGCGAGGGCCCACGGACGGCTGGGGGGGCCACGCGTGTCCACGAAGCACCTGCATGTATGTGCCTTGTATGTTTGCCAGGGATGCAGGTGGGACGTACAGCTCCTTCCTGTTTGTAACAGATAAATTCCCTGGGAGAGCACTGACCCCCCCCCCCCCCCCGGACATGGTGCCCCCCCCCCCCCCAAGTCGTGCGTCCCGCAGAGCTACGGAGCTGGACGGTCTCAACCTCTGTTCAGCACTCTCTTAACAATTTCCCCACAGTGTTTTCTCCCCGACGATAAAACATTTACGCGTTTTTAGTAATTTTTTTCTAAGCGGCTGAAATAGAACAGTTTTCCTTTTTCCTTTTTCCAGCGTGTTACCCGTTCCCAAGAGGAACTTCGGGAGGATAAAGCTTACCAGCTAGAGCGGCATCGGATCGAGGCAGTCTTGGATCGCAAGTCTGATAGTGATATGTGGATCCATCAGAGCTCCTCCGTGGGCTCCAGCACCTCCAGCCAAGAGCACCTGGACCACTCCTCCAAGTCAGGCACCCCCGCGTCCACTCTGACCAAAAGCGGCCCTGGGCGCTGGAAGACGCCAGCTGCCGTGCAGCCCGTGCCAGCGGCTGTCTCCCAGCCTGTGCAGACAGACCTGCCCCCGCCGCCCCCGCCGCCCCCCACGCACTATGCTGGAGACTTCGACGGAATCCCCATGGACTTGCCTCTCCCTCCACCTCCTGCCGGCCAGACCGGACCTGCATCTGCTCAGGCAGCGGCTGCAGAGCGGAGGAAGCGGGAGGAGCACCAGCGGTGGTATGAGAAGGAGAAGGCCCGTCTAGAAGAGGAGCGGGACAGGAAGCGCAGGGAGCAGGAGCGGAAGCTGGGCCAGATGCGCTCCCAGTCCCTGAACCCGGCCCCATTTTCTCCTGTGACCGTCCCACACGTGAAGCCAGAAAAGCCTTCTACGCTCCAGAGGCCCCAAGAGACGGTCATTCGGGAGCTGCAGCCCCAGCAGCAGCCCCGCACGATCGAGCGCAGAGACCTGCAGTACATTACAGTCAGCCAAGAGGAGCTGTCGTCCGGAGACAGTCTGTCCCCAGACCCATGGAAGCGGGATGCCCGGGAGAAGCTGGAGAAGCAACAGCAGATGCACATCGTGGATATGTTGAGCAGGGAGATCCAAGAGCTCCAGAACAAGCCTGAGCGCAGTGCAGAGGAGAACGACCGTCTGCGGAAACTCATGCTGGAATGGCAGTTCCAGAAGAGACTCCAGGAGTCCAAACAGAAGGACGAGGATGACGAGGAGGAGGAGGACGATGACGTGGATACCATGCTGATCATGCAGCGCCTCGAGGCTGAGCGGAGAGCAAGGGTAAAGGGGAGAAGTGCTGTGGGCGTGCGTACCTGTGCGTGTCGCTCGTGGGGGTGGCCACGCCCAGGCTCCTGGAGGGTTGGCAAGGGCCCTGGCCTGTCGCGTGTTACTGTACCTACCGCTGCTAGCTGGCGTCCTGCAGGGTGAGCCAGGGTTAGAGGCTTAGACGTTGAAAAGTAAATATCATCCACATGGAACTTTGCTGTTTTAATTAGCAAACTCGTAGTTGTCCTTCTCATTAACACTTCAGTAGAGAAAACAAGTTAATAACCACTAATTTGTTAGTAACCAGTAATAATCCTCATCAGGGGTTGGCAAAACTTTTTCTTAAATGGCCAGGAAGTGAGTATCGGAGGCTGTGTGGGCCATACGGGCTGTTTTAACGGCGCAGCTCCGTGGTCAAACGACACGAGCCGCCTTAGACGGTACCCGAGCAGCGAGGGTGCGCCCCGAAACGTCCTTCACAGGTGGCAGGACGTCTGCTGACCCCTGGTCTCGATGATCAGCGAGGGATGGTGGGTAACAAAGAAGACTTGAGAACTTCAGAGTTACGGGTTTAATGTCATTACCAGAAAGAGCACTCTGCAGAGTGCTCATTTGGTTGATGAGGCAGATACTTATCAAATTAAACAACTATATTTCAATGGTGTAAGTATAAAGATTACTGAGAATTTAGGATTTTATTCCGATTTCTCCATTTGATAAAAGTAACTTATTCCTTTGTATCAAAATAAGTGAAATTTATGTTAGTTGAACGCAATAGATCATTAAAGTGCCAAATTTAAGATTCTGTGTTACCCTGTCAAGAGAACTGTTGAGGGAGAGGCATTTGGCCGTAGCATGTTAATGAGTTCTCTACAGTGCAGGCTTCTGGGGAGAGACAGCCTGGAGCATGACTTTCGGATTTTGTGTCTAACTGCAACTTTGATTTGTTGCTGTCTACTAGAGATCTAAACAAATTAACTATTAGGGCAGACATTTCGGCCTTGCCACGTCGTGATGCAGCTTAACCTTAGATAATTATTAGTACATAAAGCCAGCAGTCTGATCCCTTTTCGAGTTTGCCCTGTGAATTAATTTTCCTGAAACATGTCACACACTTCTTATTCACATATTCTCAGCAAAAGGTATATGGAACTCGGCCACAAATTCAGCTGGAACACTGAGGTATCTTAAACAAAGGCCCAAATCTTAACTGTGACATGATTTTATCAGTATTATCCGAGTCACCAGGAATAAACGTCCTTAAAAACAGCTCTGCTTACCATCAGTATTGTTATATTTGAAAGAGCAACTGGTGGATCAGTAATGGGTCACTTACAGGGTTAGGATTCTTTGCGCAGTTTCCACTCTGGGGTCAGGACCCCAGGCCCCCGTGTACCCAGTGGCTGAGTGCTCAGTGCAGGGTCCTCTGCTTTGGCCCATGCCCCTAGTGACAGGGGGGTCGTCCCAGGAGCTGCGTGTGCTCCCGGCCTCAGATCTCTCACCCCCAAAACAGGAGAGCGTGCCATTCGCTGCCGTCCACGCTGAGTGTGAAGCCGAGGTCTCTGGTAAGTCAGCAGACATCATGAACCTCCATTGTGGTAACTGCGTCCCAGAGTGGGACGTTAGCATCTGCATTGTGACATGGCTGCATTTATTCTTTACAGTGGATTTTTATTAAGGGTCTGTCAGATTTTCCAGGTTGTTCAAACAGTGACTATTTCAAAGCCTTTTAGTATGAATTATGACATTTGGAAAGTTTTTTATGATAATTTAGTTAGAAAAGTATCTGTGTATTTATCACTAATCATACTTAAGATTAATATCTTAGTCTCCCAAGTAATGAGCTCAGGGAAATTATACTTTTTAAAGTTTCTTCCACGTATCTTAATAATGAAACTCAAGTGTTTAATACGTTTGTGGACCTTTTCCTATTTCTGAGTTCGGGAAGCTGGTCTGTAGCGTTTACTGTTCTCGTTGGGTTGTCCTTCAGACGCAGATGAAATGCGGGAGCAGCCGACGCGCCGGTGGTGGTGGAATACAGGTCTAAACTTGACTTTTTTTCACACTTCATCTTTCTTTTTTTTCCTCTCTGTTACCTGCAGCAGACTGCTCTGCCAGCAATCTCTGTTCTAGATTTGGTATGTTCTCATTTCTTTCCTTTGGTACTTTTTTCCTGTCTTGATTTTCTTTTTTTCTCTCAGTGGTGGTGGTTTTGTGTTTCTAGTAGACCAGTTCCTAGGGGTGTCCTAGTGCAGGATAGTTCGTGCCTCTCAAGAAGCATGCCTGCAGTGTGTTTAGATTTAGTTCCTCTTTGCTTTTCCCCCTTAATTTTAAGTGTTACTGTTTGTTTATGGTTTTTGACCTTTTCTCAGTCATAAAGTTGATTCTGTGTATTCTTACGTAGTCATAAATACATGAGCAAATGAAAGAACTTTTGCAATGACTAATCTATTTCATTATTATTACCTTGGTAATAGATTTTGAATAATCAACTATTAGAAACTCAATTGAATTGGTATTCACATTGTTTTGCCAATTAAGATGTAACTGTCTAGGATATTACTGTTTATTGGTAGAATAAGAAAGCTTTTCGGTAAACATTTATTCTTTGTTTTCTTTAATATTTCACATGGACTTCAGTTTAGTTTATCAGCCGTACCAGTTTACTGTCTGCCGAAAAATGCCAGGGTCCTTTTCTGTTGTAACTTCAGCGGGTTTGACGTCAGTAGTGGGAAATCTGGTTGGTCATTCAGTATCTGCGGTGCGCAGGTGCTATTATTACCTGTGTCATTGGCCAGAGAATTACAGACTGGTTGATGTATCTGTTATATTAACGAGGGCATTTTTTGTTAGTCGGCTTCCAAATGCATATGGGCAGCATCAGACACCAGGACTGTGGACAGTCCCTGAGTCCAGGTCTGACTTCGCTGGCCTTTTCAGCAAACAACAGCCCTTTTTCTTCCTCCTTTAAACAGTGTGGCGGCACTGTCGCTCCAGGGAGAAGCCTCTCGTGCACGCAGCTCCTTGAACGGCCGAAGGGCAGATTATTTTAGCTTTCCTTTTTTTTTTTTTTTTTAATAGACAAAGATAAAATATATATGTTCTCTCCATGCTTCTGTGTGGTAAGGTGTACCTATGGCAGGGGGTTTCTTTGTGTCAGGTGCTCATTCAGCACCCGCTCCTGGGGGGTCCGTTACCCCCGGGTGCTGACCCGACGCACTGGCTGGCTGTAAGGGGTTCCCCAGCTCTGTGGGCCCGGCCAGAACCCACTACGCAGATGACGTGACAGGTGAATGATACCTAAGGAGAAAGGATTACACGACGATTCGTATTTTAAAGACACAGTTCAGAGTTTTTATTTCTTTAAAAGGTAATTATTTTGAGTATTAATACTGACTTTTTAACCACCACATTTCTGAGCATTTCTTAGCCTGATTCCCCTGCGAATATTAATGTCACTGGCAGCAGTCAGTATCTGGAGAGTCCTTTTGTCAGAATGGGCAGGCTGTGTGGAGGGACCTCCGTTGCTAGGTGTCAGTCCTCTCCCTGAGATGAAGGGTGGTGGCGGCTGTGACCGGACGGGTAGGAAGCGCATGCCGTGCAGTTTTTACAGCGTGCCCTTCGTACGGAACGCCACGGGATGTTTGTGGGGATGACTGGGCTCAGCGGAGCAGGTCTTCTGCTCCGGAGCAGCCCCGTCTCAGCAGGCTTGGCTCTGCTCGCCCTCTGCTCTTTCAGTGGGCCGCCTCCCGATCCAGGATGCCCATTTACATTTCTAGCCCGAGCCCTCTCGGAGCAAAGACCTGTACACAGTTGGCCATGTAACACCTCCACTGGCAGTCAGATAAGACTTTGCAAACCCCAGCGTGTTCCACCCGAAACGCCTTCTCTCCCCACCCCCGCCCACCGTGCTGTTCATCTCCTCTGCCTTCAGCCTTCCCCACTTCAGTAGACTCTCCTAATTGCCCCCATCTATGAACCTTAGGAACCATAACCCCCCTTCCTCTCCGTTGAGAAATTCTCCTGTCCTTACTTTCTCAGAATCTGACTCCTGGACACCACACTGGCCCGAGCCACTGCCATTCCCTCAAGTCCCTTTTCCACCTTTGTTCCCATACAGGCTGTTCTCAACACAGCAGCTACAGGGACCCTAGTTAAAAACGTATGACTCAGGAGTGCTCAGAACCCAGCAGTAGCTCCCCGTCCCTTAGAGAAGCGTCCTCAGTCTTCCTATGGCCACGGAGTGCTGTCGTTCCATCCGTGCCTTCCCCCGCCCCAGCCTACCCTCCCTGTCGCACCTGCGCTGTGGGGTGGGTGCTGTCAGCCTCCCGGCTGAGGGCCAAGGGCCACCGGTCCTTCTACCCAGTGACGGGGTGTGCAGCACGTCATACCTCTGTTGCCCTAGGCTGCCAGTTAATTACATACATGACTCTCTTGTTCCCTCATGACAGCCCTGTGATGTGGGTGGAACAGAGGGGCAAGGCTGGTGTGGAAGAGATCCACCTTACGTCATAGAGACAGTCAGGATCCTAACCAGAGTTTTCTCCCTTTATGGTTATTTTAAAGTCTGCTGCACAAAAATGTCTCCTGCTCACGAAACTCTTGCTAGGAACCATCTTTCAACTAGTGACAGTCTCAGTTGGCTGGTCTCAGGCTTTGTCTTGGTACCGTTGCAATGGCTCATCCGCTGACTCAGATGACCTGACAGCTCAAAGGGAAAATTCTTCTACCTTGGGGTAGTGCCAGCGAAGGGACGTTTTCAAGGATTTCGGTGGCTCTCCTGTTTTCCTCCAGGCTAGATCTGCCCTCGTCCCCTGCCCTCCTGTCTGGTCTTCATGTGGGACGGTAGGAATTGGGCAGACCCGAGCGACCTGGGCATAGAAGGGGCTGGACTGAAAGCAAGAGTCATTCGGAAACCCAGTTGCAAGGTACCCTTTCGGAGAGGTGGGCTGCTCACTGCCTCTTCACACGGGAGTGCCTGGCTGCAGGAGCGGGCAGTGGGAGCCGAACGATGGGCCATCCTCCCAGCAGTGAGGAGGAGAGTGTGTTCGTAGTCAAACCAACTTGCCCATGTTGTCGAGTAGAACACAAAATTCACATGCTTGTGTCAGATATGACAGTTGCGCAAAGAGAACTGTGGGTGCACATCGTGGGCCCTTTGAGCCGCACGGCCTCCTTGGGGGTGACTTCCTGTCTCTGCCGCTGTTGGAGCAGCTAAGCTGTAGGTCCTACAGCTCCTGGCAGAGTTGTCCTTCTCCTTACACTGCAAAGGCAGAGGCACGGGCCGCACTCAGGGAAGGGAGCTCGCCCACTGATGGAGTGCCCGACATTGTGCGGACGGCTCTCCTAAGGACGGCGCCCCGTCCTCAACGCCCCCGGCATGGGGCTGCCAGCTAGCTGAGGACTTGCTCTGGACCCGAGTCGGGCCAGCGCCCAGCGGTAGTAAGGAGCCTGATCATAGTGGTTCCTCATGGGTGGGTATTAAAATTTTTAGGGTGTTTTTAATGGGTGGGAACATAGGCAGAAAAGTCTTGCCCAAGTTCTTAAGGACAATCTGCTCAACAGACTTTTAGTGATATTTTCAGTGAAAATGTCAAAAAGTAAGGGACACCTTGGTCCTCTTTTGTATTCCGATTATCTCGGTGTGATTGTCTCCCTTAATGGGGCTTTTACTATAAATTTAAGATACAGTTTAGGGTCTTGTGGTATAAAGTCATAAACACATAGATTTCAACATGATTTTTTTTTTTTTTTTTTAACCTGAAAATGTCTTTTTTAGAAATAGGGACCACCAATGTAGCAAAACTGGTTCAGGCTTAGAGGACTGGCTTTTGAAATCCCAGCTTAAGTTCTTGGTTTAGAATAGCTTTAGTCTGGGCTGCCTTGTGTTCATTCTGTAAGAATTCTCCTTCTGTCTACTCAGATCTGTTCCCCTGAATATAACCTACCAGACGTCTTTGATACATGTCACTTGGCATTCCTTTCCTGTAAAACAGTGAGCTCATCTCTATTCATTTAACTCCAGTGTTAACATAGTTTGTCATCGGATCTCAGCCATGAAATTTGTAACAAGTTGAGCTGCCCCTTAACTGGTAATGACTGTCAGCTCAGTGTACCATTCTGAGCTATTATTTGGAGTAAATTAAGTGATTGGATTCTCTTTTCTGTCTTTAATGGTTTTGGGGGAGGAGGGTAGAGTAAAGCAGCGTACATATGAAGAACAAAACAGTCTGTGTTTTGAAGATGAGAGGGCATGAAGCAGCTTACCCCCACAGTGGAGAGAGGCTGCCCTGGTCCTGACTGCACCGGCTCATTGGTCGACTTTAAAAACAGGCACTAATGAACCCAACCCAAGAGATGTCTCCTTGCTTACCCCATCCAGATTTAGAAGAATGAAGGCTTTTAAGAGAAAGAGTCTGTTTACCGATTCATAAGGTGTAGCATTCTGTACCTGTAATTATGAGAATTGTAACTGTTCTCATTTCTTAAAATCATACTCCTCTTTAATTTAAAAGAATGAGTGGGCTGTTTCAGTGGATACTGGTTTTCTTGCTCAGACTTGTTTTCAATTAGGTCTAGAAAGTATAACATGATGAATTAGTTTGTGCTTTATTGGGTAACAAAAACTTCTTTCACTAATGCAGTTTTACATTCTTCCATAAGTTACTCTTCTGTAGAGTATTTACTGTTCTCAGTGGCTGTTTATTTTGACTATTTCTCATAACTTGGACTGATGACTATAACATGCTTGATCAGTCTTCACGCTGCTGGCTGTGAGCCCTCCGTGGGGGACTCTCCCCAGGGCAGGACGCTGGACAGTTCTCAGGAAGCAGCACCTGCCCCTGCTCCAGAAGCCACCCTGCCCTCCCTCCTGGCCTATTTCTAGATTGTACTGAAAGAGGAAGTTAAGTAAATTTGTCTTCTTGACGAGGCAGTTTTCATTTTTTTTCTAAGGTGTCTTAATATTGCTTGCTGACATGAGAAAAAGTCTAGTGACACAAGTTAATTTGTTACTTTCCACCAGATGCAGTGTTTTATTCCAGAGAAATCAGGCAAGAGTGAAGTCGTTACGTTTTTGTTTAAAAAAATAAACATAAATGCAATTTAAGTCCAGTTCAGTTTCTATTTTTTGCTATGAACAATTTATACAATAACTAGTAATTCTGTAAATACTGAAACGTACCGTGAGCGATTTTATGTAAGGGATTCCTGCAGTGGTTTTAGCAGTTAAACGAGGTGGCGTTGAGTTACATTTTCATTTTTTACATTTTGAATCCACTGCTCTTGATGCCAAGGGTGATGCAGGGCTGTGGGCGCTGCTCCAGGCCGGCTCTGTCGCAGACGACAGCAACGGAGAAGCAAGCTCCCAGAGTTACCTTTGTCCTGGCCTGTAACAGCAGAAGGGCATTCTCTGTTCTGTTCTGGTCAAAGGGACCCTGAAGCCGTAGTACTTAGAGAAATCTGACCAGAAGGATAAAGGAGCCGGAAACCAAAACAGGCTACATCGTAGATTTTTGAAGATACCCTGAAGCATTTGGATGGTGTGAAGGAAAGATAATAAATTTGTTTTGTGTTGTTTCAAAAAGGCAAAACCTGAATGATGAAAAATAGAAAGCAAACCATCAAGTGATGAATTTTAGACCCACAGAAGAACTTTTTGACTAGTAGTTACCTGAAAATAGAATACCCTGTCTCGGGGAGGTAGGCAGCAGGTTCCCAGACACCAGAGTTATTCAGACAGAGTGGATAATTACTTGGCAGAGATGTAGCAGGAGGGAGGTAGAGTAAGGTTCCTTCCAGATTTTAGGTTCAGGTTCTCTGACTCAGTTTGGGGGTATTCCCGGGCTGAGAAGGAATTCTCAAAGTCCAGGATGGGGTCCAGAGAGAGCGGATGGCCACAGGCCGGCGTGCTGGAAGCTTGGTGCCCAGGCAGAGGCGGGCTGCTCTGCACGGGGCTCTCCGCAGACCCACGTCCCGCTGCAGTCGTGAGCTGGGGCCTGCACCCCGCCCCGGGGAGGCCAGCATCTGCGTGCCACAGCTCACAGGAGCGCGGCCAGGAAGCACAGGGGGTTGAGTGGGTTCCAGAGTTCCATCAGTTGAGGGTTTTGTCTGTTGCTGGAGTCTGCTGATTTACAGGAGCTGGTTAAACTTCTATTTATTCTAATACAAGAATGATGCTTTTTTAATGTGTGAATGCATGAGACAGAGTCCTCCTCCTTTGAGCCACAGTTAATGGGGAAATTAACGGACCTGTGGGGACCACGCTTTTAGGTAACTTATTTTTGAACTACAGAGCTCTAAGGTGTGTGTGTTTTACTGTCTTTCAGCAGTGCTTCTAGCCTGGTATCTTGTATTTGACTGTGTGTGCCTGTGTCCGCATGTGCCCGGTACACCTCGTGCAGGTGGGTGAGCAGAGCGGAGCTTCAAGGCGCTGTGTTGTTAGTTACAGGATGAGGAGCGGAGGCGTCAGCAGCAGCTGGAGGAGATGCGCAGGCGGGAGGCGGAAGATCGCGCCAGGCAGGAAGAGGAGCGGCGCCGCCAGGACGAGGAGAGAGCGAAGCGAGATGCTGAAGAAAAGGTTATGGTCCTCTAGGGGCAGCTAGCACTTTACCAGATTAGCCTGAACCCGTCGATGGGCTGGGGAGAGGGGCTAGACCTGACCTGTATCCTAAGATGTACAAGACAGAACAGGGCCTGGATCCCCACCTGTGTTATCGGACCCAACACTTGAGCCCGACCCGGCCTACCTACCTCTCTTCCGAACTGTGTCCAGACTCTCTTACCCTCTGAGTCTTGTCTCTCTCCCACTTTTGAACTCATAGGCCTGGTTATGATGAGTGAGCCTCTTCGCAGCCCGCCCGCGTACTCCGGGCTCTTCCTTTCCTGGACGTGGTCCAGCTGGTTACTGTGAGGGGGATGCTTGTGCGCTAGGCGGGCAGAGGGAGTGCGAGCCGTGGGAGGCGCCAGGAACGTAGTAACACAGTCCGTTCACACTCCGCACTTGAGATTGTTCACTGACATCACTCACTGCTGGTTGATGGCTTATGAAAAACACGATTCAAGGAGAATTCAACTAGGATCTAATCTGATAAGTATCCTGAGTTACTACTTGGTTTCCATACGTGGATTTTTTTTTTTTTTTTTATGAAAGTAATCTTTTAAGTTGAATTTTAAAATGACAACTGATTTGACCTATTCCGCCTGTGGCCTGTGGCCTCCTGCTGTGTGTGCCGCCTGGGCCCTCCCGCAGGGCTCGCCGTGCTGGATGCGGCCCGGGAGAAGCGCATCTCACCGCTGCTTCCCTTCTGTGAAGGCGGAGGCCGGGAGCGCCACAGCTGCTGATGGGGAGAAGTTCAGTTCTTACTCATCACTCCTCCTCTGATAGTCCAGTGAACTGTATTCATAGAGCACCCTCCTCCTCCCCCCAAAACAGAACTTTAAGGAAGCTTTTTGTAGCAATAGAATCTATGCGGATATATAACAAATGAAAAGCAAGATTGACAGAAACGATGTGACTCATTTCAATGAAAGTAGAGTAAATAACGCTAGCACACGAACCTGTATGGAAATTAGCGACTTCTGCGTCTTCTAGACCTTCACCATTCCTTAAAGTTGTCATCGTATTATCTTCAAAAGCTGTGTCCCAGTAGATTTGCAGTTTTCTGAAGGAGTCTGAGCTTTCAGGGTTAGGTCTCCCTTGACTCTTTACTTTGTGTCATGATGAGTCAGAATCAAAATCAGTTTTCTGAAACGTGAGCCATGCGGGTCCCCCTTGGGGTGCATGTTGTCTTGCTGTTCCTTGGCTGTGTGCAGCCTCTGCGTGCCCGGGCGGCCCGCACAGAGCCACCGCCGTGCACGGGAGCGGGAGCGGGAACGGCCCTGCCGCCTGAGCAGCGCGCCTTCTGTGGGGACGCTCGGGCACTACTCGGGTTTTCCAGCGTGTGTGCTCACAACTCACGATTTTGTCAAATACGCTTGTGTCTTAGGAACTGCTTTCTAGAATTGAGTGCGCACTGTAAAAAGAAGCTGAATAACCTATTTTTTATACAGAATGTCCACAGTTGTTGGGCTTGCTTTGTTATAGAAAATGTGCCATTCATTTGTGGTAGAATAATTGTGGGGTCATGTACTTGTATCTGCTCTCCATGTAACTAAAGGGTATTTTGGTTTCCTCCTAAAATGTTCTCCATGTCACACTAAGATTCCTGACAACTTGATGTAAAGGCCACAGGGATCGTTCTGAATTGGATTCCCCAACCCCAAGCAAACACTTACTTTGTGTAGAAAATAAGGTGCAAAATGTCTTTCCTTCAGGATGTCTCCACACAGAGTGAGAAGATCAAGTGAGGAGTCGGTGTAGGGCCGTGCCCGGGGCCGGCACTGGTCCTTGCAGTTTCCTCCCTCAGAAGGGGAAGCGCTGAGCACCGTTGTCCGGTGCATGCGTGCTCCGGAGGGAGCAGGGAGGAAACAGGAGCGTACGCGGTAAAACGGGGACTCGAAACTTGTATCTTCATGCCAGCAAGGGCCCCAAAATGAGTTTTCGTGTGGTTGAATGGATTGAGAATTCCCTCCGTTCTGCAGCACCACACACCCAGGTTGAGGCACGTCCTTCTGTCTGCTCTTGGAACCCCTTTCTTACACTCAGTCTTCCCATGTGTTCTAGAACTTTTGTCAATCTTTAACAGAACCGTGCTGTTACCTTTTTTAATGTGACAATAATTTCAGCTCTGTCAACTGTAGTCTGTGCGGATGTATGTCGGAAGAAAATGTACAGTGTGTGTCCAAATATATTCGAATATCGTGTTGCTGTTGTTATTAACGCCTGGCTCTCTAATTTTCTGTCTGTCAGGGAGTCTGTTAAGATTTGAACTATAAATTAAGAACTGTGGAAAGCATATTTGTTAGATTGTTCCCTTGGGAAAATGAGTAATTTTTTTTTTTACAGTTGTTGGTTTCTGTTAACTTCCCTCTGAATAACTGGAAATAAACCAGGTGACTTAATCGTCCTTCTGGTCGAGGAAGGGGAAGGGCTGCTCCCTGGACTCCCGGGGTCAGTGAAAAAGCATGCGTGCCAGGTTGCTGTTCTTGCAAGTACCAGCTGTAGAAAGCCAGTTAGAGCCTGTTTGGGTTTCGTTTTGTCTTTAAACCGAGCAGGCACAGGTAAGTTAATACTCTACAAGAGCAGAAGGAGAGAGAGACAGAGGAGCAGCAGGGAATTAAGGGTCTGGAGGGATAATTGAATGGGGACAGTGGTGTCGTAACGGGAAGCTGGAGCCTGCGAGGACCTAGAGCGCACTGGTTCGGTGCTTTGGAGCAGTTTCGTGCCAGAAACCCCACGATAGGACGAACGTGCCCGGGAGTCTCCAGACTGTCTCCAGGCGGATCTGCCCATTTCTGTCGTAGACTGTTACGTTGAAACTTTGCTGTCCCCTGGACTCGTGATCAGTGTGGAGACGGGGGGCAGAGAGTAAATGCGCCCTTTCGTGCACCCGGAAGGCCCCTCCTGACTCTGACCTTTGCGCTTTTGTCTGTTCCACGTGCAGAGGCGACAGGAAGAAGGGTATTACAGCCGCCTGGAAGCCGAGAGGCGCAGACAGCACGCAGAGGCCGAGCGCAGGTTGCTGGAGCCGGAGGAGCCGGGTCTGTGCAGACCCCCGCTTCCGCGGGGCTACGAGCTCCCATCCCCGTCCCCTCCGGCCGCCGCTCCTCCTCCCCCGCCTCAGCGGACCGCCTCCTCCCTCCAGGCCCAGACCCTGTCCCCAGACTCTCTGTACACCGCCAGGCTCATCTCGTACCACGAGGGGGAGGAGGAGGAGGAGGACTGCAGTCTGGCAGGTCAGGATAAGCGCTCTTGCACGAGGAAGCCCCACGGGCACTTTCTTCTTCCCGCCGCCGTTAAGCCACAGCAGCCCCCCTGCCCGCCACGCCCGGCCTCCGACGGCACCTTCCTCTCCAACTCATTCCAGCCACCCTCGGCCCGTGCCAACAGTACTGCTCCCAAAACAGGCCAGCCCCCGCCCCCTCCAAAAAAACCAGGCTTCTACCAGCCCAGCCACTCGAAAGGTAGAGGTAAAATGTGGGATTGCAAATCAAGCCCTCTTTTATCTTCCTGATTGGAATCGGGACCCTGCACCCTGCTGCTCTGTGGGCCCCCTCAATCAGCACTCGCTTTGGAATTTGATTTCGCCTGATCACTGTCTCAGTGTGGTGATCTCCCCCTACCTCCAATTGTCCTGTCTGTGCTGAGAGTCGTTTTGGCAAGTACACCAGCTCCCCAGTTGCTTTCTACCTGCAGGGTTCTGTCCCTCGGACCTGCCAGCGGTGGCTGGCCCTCCGGGACCCCCCAGTCACTTGAAGTACTGTTGGTCTTGGCCTCCATTCTCTGCCTCTTCAAATAACTCTTATGTTTGGTTGAACACGTGCTTTTTTCACACATCTTGGTGTCTGAAGATGAGAGTAAGACATTCTTCCCAGCAGTGTCAGGGTCACATGCTAAGTTCTGTTCTCCAACATGAGTAGAACTTTCTGTTCTGGCTTACGCACCACATGGCAGTGGTTTACCAGATGACCCCTACTTTCCGTGGTAGTTTGGGTGGAGTAGTTGGCGCTATGCTGAGTTGATGGTCCTGCTGTAATGTGAGCTGCCTCACGCCAGGGACATAGAACCCAGTCGTTGTGAAATGACTCCTTTTCCCTCTTGCTGGTTTCGTTCCTTCCTGTTAACGGACGTTCCCGGCATGTCACAGTCCTGGTACCCAGACCCTGACAGGCACGCAGTTGCCTTGAGTTAATACGAGCTCTGACGTGACGGTGGTCCTGCCCACAGGCGCAGCCGCCGTAACCAGTGTCCAAGACTGCACTGGAAGGGATGTTTACAATATTCAAACTCCAAGTTCCTCTTAAAATCTTAATATTAGAATGCTGGCAATAAACACTGTCAGATTTAGTGGTCTTCATGGGCACAAGGGTCTTCTAAAATGCTCCTGGTGCAATGCCTGGGACTCAGAATTCTAAAAGAAGATGAATGATCAAAAACACGCGTGACCTTCGCTCTTCCAGAACAAATGAGTTCTGCCAGGTTCTCTTCCCATTGGCGTCAGAGCTTTGATCCACCCCGAAGGCTCAGCATATGATACTGAGACTGAGTCACTCAGAAGTCAAAATTAAATCTTTTTATAAAATATCTGTTGTCGGTGTCTAGAAAGACTTTTCTGGGACAACAGTAGTTTTCGAAGTGAGATGGCCTCAGTCTCCTTGCATCACGTTACAAGCTGCAAACTTGAGGGGTTGTGTGTCATGACACAGACGAGATTTGCTAACGCGATGTTGGGCTAGGTTTTCATTTCTGACCACCTTGGCTTTCACTCATACCACTAACCCTTATTTTATTTCACACCGAAAAGACCACATAGGAGCAGGTTATATCCTGCGTCTGATGGCTCGTGCCTCTTTGAAGACTTCCTTCGTAAAGTACAAAGCTGTCTGCACCAAATGCAGAGCATTTCTGACCTCCTCACCGCCATCCCACTAACACGGCCGCACCCCCGGGTTCAGCTCACGTTTCTTGTGTCGTGAGCACTCCGCATGCGTCTGCGGGTGGGCTGGTTTCTTCCACTGGGTGCCTGAGGAGGAGGAAACGGGTACGAATTGGAATAAACAGTGTCTCATTCTAGCATAGCAAGGTATTTTTTTAAAAAAAAAAAAAAAAGGTTCTTTAACTGGAGCTCTTTGAAAATTACTTGAGATGTGCAGTATTAATTCATATAGTCCACTGAAAGTATTTAATATTCTGATTAACTTTGAAAACTTTGAAGAATTGATTTTTACCAGTGGAAGAAGCAAGTATCATTCTTACAACAAAACTCAAAAGATACAATGCAACATTTTCTAAAACAGCGAAAATTTAGAATTAAAATAGAAAAAAATTCTACTCTGCCGATAATTGCTGTGGAGGCCTGCTCTGGGTTGCTCCACGTTGGAGATAGGGGTCTGTTTCATCTTTTGAGTCTTTGTGGAGGATGACTTCCCACGTGGCGATCACGGGGACCCTGGCAAAGGACCGGGAATGATGCAGTGCCCCGAGGAGCCCCAGCCAGCCTTGCGCTGCGTCTCAGCCAAACAGCTAGGTCTGCACAGCATGTTCCTGCATCCAGAGAAGAAGCTAGAAATCATTTTTATGCTGCTGTCTAAAAAGGAAAATTCTACTGTTGAGATATTGTAGTGATTTTGTGGCCTGTCTAATCCAATACCCATGCTGTCCCCGTTTGCTGAGTATTTTGAGCATTTATTGCTCCAGCTTGTATCATTGTAAGCAAAACGCTCTTCAAGCATGAAATTTTTTTTCTTGCTGATGTTATAATTAACAATATATGAGTGCTGACATAATGCACTATGGTTTTAATAATATATCATTAGTGGTAATATTTGGATGCATTTTAAAATTTTTATCTGTGTCATCTTTTTTGATCTTTAACACTGGCTAGAGAGGGCGGTGCTGTTCCCAGGCTGGCTGCCGTCAGTCACCCCAGGCGTTGGGCCAGGCGCAGGCCGAGCCAGGGACCCAGGCTGGGCATCCCACAGGCTCACGCACTCCTCCTCTACACTGCTTTGGGTCTGGTTTTGAGTGAGTTTGTATTTACAGCATTTATATCAAACACTAGGGCTTTTTCTGTAACTCATTTGTTTAAAAAGTTTTGTTTTAGTAATTATAGCCATTTATGTAGCAAAAAAATTCAGGAGCTGCCCTGAAAAGAGAAACTCGAGGCATGTGATCACTGCTTACTGTTTGGGTTACATTTGCTCTCAGTTAGTTTGTAAGGAAACCCTTTGCGTCAGGAGCATCTGACAGTCTCATTTGAATTAGTCTTCTGGGGATTTTTCATATGAATTCATGGTAATTATGCATCTTCACTGATTTGAACCTTTTGGCTGTCGCTCCCTGAGGACATGGCTGGCGTGGCTGGCTTGGGGCACCGTGCACCTGCGCGGCCTGGTGATTGGGTTACTTGGGCCACTGAGAGACGCGAGCTTCAGACCCACGGGGCTCCTGTCAGATTTTCAGTACTCCTCCGTGGGCACTGCATCTTGATCATGAGTAAAGTTTTGGAAATTGTGCAGGCACTTTAACTTTGATTTTTTTTCTTTTATGGAAAAGGACCAAACTCTTACATGGGATCGGCTGGGACAGCTGTTGGTGCCCATGATGCTTATCGGGATCCGAGAGAGAGACTGTCTAAAAGGTATTTACAGCTGTGCTAGTTCTGTAGGAGGCTGGAGTGGAATTTTAGAGACTTCATTATCATCTCAGACGTTTCTCATTGCACAAGTGGTGAGCCTAGAGGCTCTTTTATTTTGCATTGTGTTTCAGACAGTGATGTAGGTTTCAGGCTTAGTGGTCAGAACTCCAGAAGGAGGGGGACATGATGCTGTCTGCTTCCACCGACGAGGGTGGAAGATTCTAGGGCAGTGTCCAGACATCCTGTTAGACTGCCTAAGGCCAACCCTGACGATGCACAAACAGTAAATGGGCGTCGTGTCTCCACTGAGCACCCTCACCTAGGCCGTAGTCCAGACGGTTCTTAGAACACGGACATTGAGCTCATCGAGAGAATCTTTAGTATCTTACACTAACTCGTTAAGGTAGGTATACTGATAGATGCCTCTCGGGTCCATGTGGACTCATTAAAATTACATGTTTTTAAGCTGTACCTCTTCAGCTAGCTCACCTATTAAGAATCCCCGGCCTGCTAATATTGAAGTGACCGGCGTTTTGAGAGTTGGACGTGGCTGGAGAAAGTTAACAGTTTAGTCAGGAGAACGTTCTGCCCTTTTTGCTGCCTAGCGACAACCCCAGTGATTGTATTCATGGGAAGGATTATGGCAAATTTAACAAGGAATGAGTCTCCCTCATGGAAGAGTGTACTTAATTGTCCATTGTGTCAGGTCACCTCACTTTGAATGGCATTGGTGTTGACAGCTTAGTTCCATGTGACCAGTGATGTTTGCATTTGCTCTGCTGCAGCCACGATGCCGATGTACCTGGAAGTTCAGGAGCCCCTGAAAACTTGACATTCAAAGAGCGTCAGCGTCTGTTTTCACAAGGTCAAGATGTGTCCAACAAAGTAAAAGCCTCTCGTAAATTAACAGAACTGGAAAATGAGCTGAACACAAAATGAGACGGGGCCGAGGTGCCCGTGCGCCCCAGGGGCCTGTCGGCGCGGCTCTGGAGGACGGGCTCGGGGCAGGGGCCGCGCGCAGCCTGTCCGCGTCCCAGAAGCACCGTTGCTGAGACGGCCGGGATCCAGAGATGGTCCCGTTCCAAGACGCTCTTTTCATTCACCAGGAGATGATCATTTATACAATGTAAACGCTGTCTGATTTCTTAATCTGACTCACATGAAGATAAGTTTTTTGTTTCCTTTTTTAGCGTCTGAGTGGCAGAGGGGAGAATGCAGGGCAGGAGAGCACAGTGGGGACACGTCTTCGCCCTCGCCCGGTGTGGCGCAGAGAGGCTACATGGCGCTGTGGCGACTGGGCAGGGAACCGCCTGACCTGCCCAGACCTTGTTTGTGCTATTGAGTAGCAGCTGCAGACCGTGTCCCCTGAGGGCGAGGTGTCCCCTTCCAGGAGAGCGAACACCTGAGCGTACCCTGCACGGGGGCTCAGTGCAGAGCCCGCCCCCCGCCTTGCTCACTTGTCTCCCCCCCGGGGAGGGGGGTCCCAAGGCAGCTCAGACCCACGCGGCCCAGAAGGGAGGTGGTGCCTGTCAGGACCCTGCCCTGCCCCCTCTGCTTCCATCCAGGGACAGCCCTCCTGCTATATTCTAAATAGGTAATTTAAAAAAAAATTCTCCAAGAAGAAAATTTTGAGGATTTAAGCTTAGGATATTTTATTTTTATAAATGCCAGATTATTGTTAGACTAATAAATCATTGGTGATTTTGAAGATGGCAGTTCAGTTAGGGAGTTCACTAAGTATCTCGACTATTCAAGAGAATCTATAAAAGAGGATCTGTTTAGCTGGGCCGTGTTGATGTGGAGAGATGCGGAAGTATGAGAGGGATGGGAGGTTAGTAGTGACGCTTGACACGGCTGGGGCTCAGGGATTCTACCTTCGAGGAAGGACCAGTTCCATCCACGTGTTGTCTGGGAAGGAAGGCTCGTGGCTAGCAACGTCACACACCTCGGACTGCAGTTTAAGCGATTTTCTTACATCGAATAGAGTTATTTAATTTTCATTTTTGAGTCATTGGGCATCGCAGTTGTTTCTTCAGCTGTGACCGTGTGGCTGATGCTGGGGAGATGGATCTCATGTCGATTTCTACTGTGTGCCGTGGAAGTGCTAACTTACTTTGTGATTATGAGCAAATTTTCTACTTGACAAAACCCTGCTGTGGGGTCTCGATGATTCTTCTGTACCAGATTGTTCTCTTACAAATATATACGTTAGAAAAATACACACACTTTCAAATAGAAGAGGGAGAGGCTTTTTAGCCTGAGAAATCACTTTAATGAGAGCTGTATGATAAATCATTGAAATGCGAGTGTAAATATTTTTACGTCTATCAGGGTTCTTATTTGGAAGTGTGCTCTCACCTTTCCCCTTGTTTAAGAGAGTCACATGGTTCTAAGTGTTTATGAAGGATGTGGGTGTTTGCTCTGGAGGTTCCAGGAAAAGCAGGCCCCTCCCAGATAGCTCGAGAACACTGGCCGCCTTATAGGGACTAAATTCACACTTTCTTCCATGAAAAGATGCAGATGAATTACTTTTCTGTTAATATATAGAGAAACAGCAACTACGCATAAGTACATGCAAATACATGTAAATACTGACATGCAGGGCTATTTGTGTGTGTGGTCATCAGGCCCGTGGGCAGGTGGGCTGGGCCACCCTTGGGTGATGAGGTCAAATGTGAACACGTGCTTTTCATAACTGCGTCGCTGGGGACACCACAACTGCTGTACTTTCCTGTTTCTACTGTACTTCATTTGCAATCTATTTTTAATAAACTTTGTATGTATTTAAGTGTGTTTGCTGTTACTGCAGTCGTGCGGGCAGAATTACATCTGTGATCTGCACCTTTGCCTCCCGTCCCCTTCTGCCTGTGACATCATTCACGAGAGGTGCCCCGAGGGTCCCGTCTGTGTCAGGCGCTCGTTCTGGTTTGTCCTGATCGTGCAGGCTGTCGGACAGAGGCCGCGGGCCACTCTTGCCGCGGTCCCCCATGCTCCCCTGCCCAGCCCGGCTCCACGACCTGCTGGGCGCGTCAGCCGACCCCTGGTCACACAGACTCACATGGTCCCTTCATTGCCTCTTGGATTCTTAAGCACACCCGAACTTACTAAGCTGTGTGGATTGGATGTGCTGGCAATGCATCAGCAGCGAAGACCCGCCCGACGTGGCTCATGGGAGGCGGTCACGAAAGCACACAGGTGGCGCGAGAAGGGAGCCGGCGCTCTGGCTGCACCCGGGGGGGCCCTGGCTGCACCTGGGGGGGCCTGCCTCTCCCCGGTGCTGACTCCTGTGTTCCCTGTGCCCAGTCCGCCTTCCTTTGTGGCCCCGGAGCAGGCGTGCTGGGTGAAGGAGCGGCCCAGGAGTTCGAGAAGGGCTTTCCTGAAGGAGGGAATGTCTTAGGGCTGCAGAAGCTCAGGGAGGCCTTTGGGTAGGACCAGCTGCTTATGTACTGGAATGAGGATATTCGCTGGTAATGTATTTTTAATGCCCAAAAAGGTGCTTTAGAGTTTAGGAGGACAGAAACTTAGAGACTGACTCAGGTTGTCTCAAGGACCGCAGTTGTGTTGCTCCTCGTGGAAGTAAGGAGTCTGCCCTAGCGAGGCTTTCTGTGGTGGACGTCACAGCAGCAGGCCCTGCAGGGTTTTCTAGCGTGTGCCATGGGAAAATGATCGCCGCTCTGTTGCTCGGGGAGCTGACTTGGTTTTGGGGGGGGGGGGGGGCAGAGGGACAGTCTAAGCTCCACCCCCAGCTCGGGGCCCCGTCTGGAGATTGTGACCCCAGCGGAAATCAGGAGGTGGCCACTTAACCGACTGAGCCACGCTGGTGCCCTGCGTGGGAAGCCGAGTCGTACCTTCAGGGTCTCCATGCCCCTGTCGCCTGCAGCAGGGAGTCTCCCAGGAGAGGAGATGCCGAGTGACCGGTTTCCGTGCACAGCTATTCATCGTTTGTTCAAAGTCATGGCGCCGCAAAAGATGCGAGAACAACTCCAAACATAAAAGTCCATTTCTCTCCCACTTTATTTCACAAACACAACTCACGAGTGCCTGCTCTGTGTCAGCCAGTGGGGACGCGGGTTCCAAGTGTCCCACGGCCGATGCGGGAAGGCAGGCGTCCACAGTTACGTGAGCACAGTTCCTCTCTCGGTTTGTACACAGCAGGTGCACTGGGCACTCTGCCCAGGAGGACCCCATCTAACTCCTGCTGGCACGCCCTCTGCGGAAATGGCTTCCCTCCTGAGAGGAGGGGCTGTCGCAGGCGAAGGAGACCCCTGGGCAGAGAGGCTGCCGCCCGCAGACGGCAGGAGACCTCGGCACGGCTCGCGGGAGCCAAGGGCACCGGGGAGGAGGGCCTCACGCTTTGGAGGAACATTCACGGCCCCCGTGCAGCTGCCTGCACGGGGCTTGGTCGGCGGGGAGAGAGCGCGGGAAGGGGTGGGAGGCCGGCCTCGGGGGCATCACGGGACCGCAACACAGCACTTAGGCCAGCCGCTAACCAACCCCCGCTTCATCCCCTGGAACCGCTCTCCACATTCTCCCCGTAAAGGCGATGGTCCAGCGCCCCTAATCACTTAGGACATTCCGTTCTTGAGCAGCCGCGTTGGAAGAGAAAAGGCAAACGGGAAGTAAATTTCAGCATATTCATACTCAGCCCAGATGTCCGAAAACTACCCTGGCACTATGCGGTCGGCACAAACCGTGCACACGCGGTAGTCCGCATCCTTTTTCCTAGGAAGCCTTTGAAACCCAGCGTGTCGTTTCCCCGCGGCCCGCAGCTGGGGTCAGCCTCAGGGAGGACTAGGCTCTGCCCGCAGCCGCGACCCACCGTGCTGAAGGCGCCAGTTCGGAGGAAGGCCGGTGGATGTGGCACCAGCAGATGTCCTGAGACGTGCCTCGGGCAGGTGCAGTGGTGGGAGGGGCATGGCGGGCCGGCGGGCAGCACCCTGCCATCCGGCCAGTGCGGCCGGCCTGTCCCCGTGCCCAGGCCCCCCGGGGCGTCTGTTCTAGCAGTGGTCACGCTGTATCCGTGTGCACAGCACACACACGTCCCACATGGTGCCTCACGTGTGTGCATCACCAGTGCGCTGGAGCTCCCCGCGCGGGGCCCCTCCCCGCCGTGGCCTTGCCAGCCCCCAGCAGCACAGAAGGAGGCCTCGCACCTCCCGGCTGCCCAGCGAGCCCCGACTCCGCGCCTGTCTTTGTCATTTCTGTTTCAGCAGCTTCGGAGGAGTGCGCTGTCGGGGAGGATGCGGCTTATTCGCAGCGCCGCGGCGCCTTGCCCTGCCTGTTCCTTCGGATCCGTTCAGTGAGGCAGCAGACGCTGACTTGAGTTCCTGTGTGTGGACCCCACAGATGAACGTTCCTATGGGAAAGGAAGCCATAGTCACTTGGCAGATGTAAAAAGGGAAGGACAGAAGTTAAGTTCGTACCACCCAAGAGGCTTGTCGTTTATATGGGATTTGGAACACCCACAATATTTCGGAAAGGGTCTTCAAATGCAGCCGCTCGCTCCCCTCCCCACGCCTCCCTCCTCCCCCGGCATTCCCCTGACCCCGTCGCCGTGGAAACCACGGGGCGCAAACTGCCCACCCACGCGGATTCTGTGGCTGAGACTGGGCCTGGTGATGCCCGCGCAGGGCCGCCGCTGGGGGCGCTTCTTGGAGCAGCGGGCCAGGCAGCTGCAGCGTCAGGTGCAGGTGAGCAGGGGCAGCTGAGCGCAGCTGTGGCCACACCTGCAGCCCCCCTGGCCGGGTTGACCGCCCCCTCCCGCCTGGGAGCCTTGGGGGTGTGGCCAGCGTGGGAGGGTTGGGGTGATGGCGCCGGAAGACTGCGTTGGGGTTAGAGGCCCCATCATCTTCTACCTTCTGCTCTATAGGGTGTGAGGTCCTCATCTGTAGTCCCCCTTGGACCTCACCCCACCCCCACCCACACCTGAGACCTCATGCCCCTCATCTGAGCACCTGTGTCATCCGCCCAGGGCCCTCCCGTTACTTACTGGGCGTTTACTATTTACTGTGCTAAATTTTGGAATGCAATGGTTAAGCAACAACCCTGCTCTCTTGGAGTATAGCCTTGAATAAAGGAATAAATAGTCACAATAAATGTAAGCCATCAAAGTGGCCCCAAGATGATGCTACGGTACATGGTCTTATTAGGGTCTGTAGTGCAACAGGTCTGGTTGAATCCCAGTCGAGGACTTCCCCTGGGGGCAGAAGTGGAGCTGAGTTCCGCTGGGATGGGAGGCTGCCATGTGGCAGCGGGGTTGAGGGTTAAGGACAGAACAGCCTTATCATGGTGTGTGTGTGGCGGGCGGGGCTGGCCTTGGGAGACTGGCAGAGCACAGGAGAGAGCGGATAGTGGAGGCTGAGAGGCGGGAGGAAGGCAGCCCACGCAGGGTCAAGCCGGACTAAGGATGTTTTTCTTTGTCTTGAGGGCCAGGAAAGGCTATTGAAGAGATCTTAAGAGGGGGATGAGACAGTTAGATCCGCATTTTGAAAATGTCACTCGTAGCAAGTCCTACTTGAAGGACAAGCATGAAGATGTAGGGTGGAGTTAGAAGGTGCAGGGCAGGACTGCTGGGATGGCAAGATGAGGACCTCTGTGAACCTGCTCCCAAGCAAAACAAGCACATCTGGGGAATATCGTAGAAAAATGGTGTAAAGCCCCTAGAAATGGCCCTAAGGGCATACATCACATGAAGAAACATTTATGCAAGAAATCTGCTAAAAATCTCTGTAAGAACAGTGAAAGCCTGTGGCTCCTTCCCTCCCACCAGCTGAGCTCAGCTCGACAGAAGGTCCTCTCTGGGTGTGTGTATCCAAGATGGGGCTCCCCCTCTCCTCAGCTTCTGACTTAGGGTCACTGTATCTCACCAGCACGCAGCAGAAGAGGCTAAATTACCAGTGGGTGGGGTGGAGGCTTAGGGGTTCATGTGGTTCCCCACTCGTATGACAGAGGCCTCACCCCAGAACAGAGGTCAGGAATACTGGGATCCCAATTGCTCTTTCCGCCCTTGATCAGCACAAAGGTTTCATAGTGAGAGAGCCAGCCAACAGACCGGAGGCCACAGCCCTGCCCAGTGCCCAGAGTGGGGATTTAGCCCAGGGGGAGAGGCAGCCCATAAGAAGAGAGAGCTCTGAAGCTCTTCGCAAAGGAACTTCCTCCAAACACACTGTGGGGAAGTTCAGAAACAAGAGTTCTCCTTCATTAAGAGCAGTTATTAACGTGTGCTTGGGCAGTGTAACAGAGCAGCGCAGAAACATGTTCTTCTCAGTTCTGGAGACTGGAAATCTGGGACCAAGTTATAGGCAGGGGTGGTTTCTCCTACGGCCTCAGCCCTTGGCCTGTGTGTGGCTGCCTTCTTGTGGCGCACTCACGTGGTCTTTCCTCTGTGTGTGGGTATCTCTGGAGTGCCCTCTGTGTCCTGATCTTCTCATAAGGACACCAGTCAGGTTGGATTAGAGCCCTTTCTAGTGGCCTCATTTTAACTTAATCACCCCTTTAAAGGCCTTGTCTCCAAATACAATCACATTCTGAGGTCCTGGACTTGGGACTTCAACAAGTGAATTGTGTGTGCGGGGGTGCGGGATACAGCCCATAATTAGCCACAAGCTAATAGGCCACCTAGTTCACTCAAGGCTAAGAAGAGCCTGGGGTTAGGGCAAATATCAAAGACTGGCTTCCAAAAGTAGCCCTGCCCCAGTTTAACTGGACCAGACAGTGGAGAAATTTATGGCCCAGGCCATTATTGAAAACAATAAGGCAATCAATAATCAGTGGGGTGGTTGTGATACCAAGGGAGACAGAGTAACAGAGATCGGGGAGAGGCGGTTAAAAAGAGCCCTGCTTAAACTGCAGTCTCCCAGTGCCTGTGTGCATGCCCGCGGCTGTGTCCTTCCCTCAGGGGTTGGGCAGACTTCCCTGGAAGAGGCGAGCTAAATCACTCAACAAAGCACACAAGTAGCAACAAAAAACAAAAAACAACAACAAGAACAACAACAAAAACTGCAGGTGGGGGAAAGGCATCACTATTTAAAGTTTCTATAATATATTTCCTAAAATGTCCAGTTTTCAACAAAAAATTGTAAGACATGAAAGAAACAGGAAAGTGAGACTCATCCACAGCAGGGAAACAGACAACAGGAACTGCCCATGAGAATGCCTGATGTTGAAATTAGTAAGTCAAAGCAGTCATTATAAATATGTTCAAAGAACTAAAGGAAATTGCATTATAGAAGTGAAGGAAAATATGTTAATTTCTCATCAGATAGAAAATATCAAGAAATACCTAGAAATTATTTTTTTAATTATAATCTTAGAGTTGAAAATAACTGAAATGGGAACATTCTCTAGAGGACTCAAGAGTAGATTTGAATAGACAAAAAAGGAATCAGCAAACTCTTAGATTGGTAGAAATTATGCAATCTTAAAAACAGAAAAATAGAAGAAAAATGAATAGAACCTCTGGAAAAGGTGTGAAACCTGTAAGCACACCAGCATATCTGTCATGGGAGCACCAGGAGAGGAGAGCAAGAAAGCAGGAAAAATATTCAAAGAAACAATTACCCAAACTCCCCAAATTTGTTGGAAGTTTAGGTACACATAAAAGAAGCTTAATGAATTCCAATGAGGATAAATACAAAGAGATCCACATCCACCTGCATCTTTGTAAAAATAAAGAGAAAAGCAGAGAGAGAAGAACGACTTGTCGTGTCAGTTCACCATGACTGTCAGCAGACTCTCATCAGTGTCTGTGGAGGTCGGGGCAGTGGGTGACGTGTTCAAAGTGCTGAAAGACGAAAATTCTGTCAACCAAAAATCTTACATCCAGCAAAACTGTCTTAAAAAATGAAGGCAAAATAAAGGCATTCCCAAATAAACAAAATTGGAGAAAATGTGTTGCTAGCAGGCCTGCCTTTTAAGAGATACCAAAGGAAGTTCCTACATGGAAACACAAATCCACAAAGAATGCCAGTAAAGACCGTCAGGTAATTATAAAACACAGAAGAAAGGTGTAGTTCTCTTTGTTTCCTTCACTGACTTAGAAAGCAATTATGTAAAACATATGTATAACTGTGTTGTTGAAACTATAACATCTAGAAATGTAATGTATTTGAGAAAAGTAGCACAAAGGAGGTGGGTGGAGGCAGTTTTGTTGGAGTAAGACAGTGACGCCCGATGGTAGCTTGAATGCACAGGACCAAGTGAGCAGAAGTCAAAATGGTGAAGAGGGCCGGCAGAGCAAACCCTATAAATACATGCTTACTGTCCCTTCTCTTCTCAGACTCTTTAATGAACATGAAATTATGTAAAGCACCAGTGATCGCACGGGATTTTTACATCTGTAACACACACGGACATGATGTGTAACGGTACCAGCACGTCAGCCACAACAGGAATGTTTCTGCATCTCACTGGAATCGGACTGTAAATGTGAAGTAGACTGTTCCAGGTTCAAAGTACAGGTGAGCCCTCGAGCAACCATGGAGAAAATTATTCAAAAACTAGTGGAAAAGGTCATCAAAGAAGTTAAGATTTCACCCCAGAAAATATCCACTTAATGCAAAAGAAGACAGTAAATGAGGAACCAACAGGACACGAGACACGTAGAAAACAAAAGTGAAAGGTTGGGCATAAAGCCACATCAGTGACATGCAATGTGAGTGGACAAACCGTCGGTCAAAAGGCAGGTGCTGCCAGACGGGGTAAGAGGCCACATCTACCACATGCTGTCTCTACAGGGGACATGTTTTAGATGCAGAGATACAAGTAGTTGTAAGCAGAAGGGTGGGAAAAGACATCATGCCACCATCAGCTTCAAGCAGACTGAGTGACTGTACTAATACCAGACAAAATAGACTTCCAGAGGAAAACAGTGTTACTACAGATAAAGAGGGACCTTTGCTCATGACAGAAGTATCACTCCATCAGGAAGATAGGAAAATTATATGTGCATCTAACAACATGGCCCCAAAATTGGCAGGATCTAAGAGAGAAAAAGGCAACTCAAAAATGATAGCAACAGACATCCACCCTCCCGACTCTCAGTAATGGACAGACTGGACAGAGGACCAGCAGGAAGACAGACAGCTTGAACAACGCCCCTGAACCAACCCGAGCAGGCAGACATGCACAGAACATCCCTCCCACGTAGCAGGAGGACACACTCTTCTCACATGACTGAGACGCGCTCTCTGGGTTAGACAACCTGCCGGCCGCAGAGGAAGCCTGAACACATGGAAAAGGATAAAGAGCATATAAAGTATATTCTCCAGTAACAAGAGAGGGGGGTTAGAAATTAATAACAAAAATAAATTTGGGAAATTCACAAATAGGTGAAAATTAAATAAGACAGTCCTAAATAATCAGTGGATGAAAGAAGAAATCACAAAGGAGGTCAGGGAATATTTTGAGAGGAATGAAAATGAGGATGCCACATAGCCAAGTTTATGGGATGCAGCTAAAGCAGCACCCGAAGGAGCATTCATAGACGTAAACACCTACTTTAAACAAGAAGATAGTTCTCAGATCAACACCCTAAACTTCCACCTGAAGACACTGGATGAAGCCGTGAAGCAAGACTGAAAGCCAGCAAAATAAAAGCACGACAGAGACTAGAACAGAAACAAGTGCAACAGAGCCTGGAAAAACTATACAGAAAATCAACAGAACCAGAAGGGGGCTCTGTGAAAAGATGAACCAAACTGACAGACCCTTAGTTTGACTAAATAAAATTAATAAAATCAAGAATAGAAGAGAGGGCATTACTACCAACTTCACAGAAATAAAAAGGGAGACACAAGAAAACAGCATGAATATAGATGTAAAAATCTTCAAAAAATACTGGCAAACTGAATCCAGTGGTATATAAAAAGGATTATAGCCATGACCAAGTGGGAGTCATCCCTCACATGGTCTAGCATCCCAGTCAGTTAATGTGCTAGACCGTATCAATAAAAGAAAGGACAAACCCCATGATCATTTCGTTAGATCCAGAAAATTGCATTGGACAAAACTTAACTCCACTTCATGATGAAAACACTCAACCAACTAGGAACAGATGGTGACTCCCGAAGCTGATAAAGGGATGTCCACGAAACCCCCCAGCTGACACGCATAAGGTGAAAGGAACAAGATGAACAGCCCCACTCTCATCACGTCCATTCACCATCTTCCTGGACGTGCTCGTCTGTGTGGTTAGGCAAGATGACAGAAGGAAAAGGTATCTATATCAGAAAGGAGGAAAGAAGGCTATTCCTATTTGCAGATGACATGATCTCATATATGGAAAATCCTAAGAAATCCACCAAAAACCCTATTTGCCCTAGTAAGTGATTTCAGCAAGGTTGAAGGATACAAGATCCAGGTGCAAAAATCTGTATTTCTACTTCATAGGAATGAAAAAAAAAAAGAAATTAAAAACAACAATTCCATTATCATCAAAGATAATAAAATGCTTTGGAAGAAATTTAAGGATTGCATGACTTGCACATTGAAAATGATGGTCAGCAATGCAGATGAAATCGCAATGACACGCCACTTCCTACCCACTCGGACAGCCATGCTCAGAGAGACAGATGGGGAGTTTGGGCGAGGGTGTGGACAGCTTGGAACTGTCACGCAATGCAGGGCAATGCAGATGAAATCGCAATGACACGCCACTTCCTACCCACTCGGACAGCCATGCTCAGAGAGACAGATGGGGAGTTTGGGCGAGGGTGTGGACGGCTTGGAACTGTCACGCACTGCAGGTGGGAGTGTGCAGTTAGTTCCTCAGATGCTAACCAGGGGTACCGCACACGGTTCCCATCCTAGGACTACACCCAGGCAAAAGGGAAACGTGTGTCCCACAAAAACTCGTTCAGGAATGTCATAGCCGCACTACTCAGAATAACAAAAACTGGAAACAGCCCGAATGTCCTTCAGTTGATGGATGGGTAAATATATGTGGCACAGCTCTACAGTCGAATATGATCAGGCAATGGGAGGAAATAAAATTCTGGAAGGACGCCACGACTCGGTTGAGCCTTGAGAACAAGGTGCCCAGTGAAGGAAGCCGCTCACAAGGGGCTACATATCCTGTGATTCCGTTGATCCAAAATGTCCAATGGCAAATCTATAGAGACAGAGAGTAGATCAGTGGTTTCCTCGGGCTGGGTTGGGGGTCGTCAGGGGTGGGGTTTCCTGTTGGGGAGACGGAAATATTCTCAGACTACTTTCGGTGATGGTGGCACCACCGTGAGGATACCAAAGCCGCCGACCTGCGCACGTGGGCCGGTGAGTTGCCTGCAAGTGACTCACAGCTCCATAGCGCTGCAGTCAGGGGCACCATCTTGCTGGATGCCCAAAGTGGACTTCTGCGGAAATATTCGAGGTTTGTTTTTTTTTTTTTTAAGAGGTAAAATTGACTGAACATGGTAACAGAAAATCCAGATGACAGCCAGGTTTCTGGTTTTATAACCAATCACAAAGAGATTGTCCCGAAATGATCACAGTTCTCTGAGAGCTGCACATCAGCGGGCTTGGGGAGGGACTCCCTGCAGAAAGGACGGCCCCTGGGCCACCTTCCCAGAAACCCGTGCTTTCCTGTCCACCGAGACCTCCAGGGGCTGGCTTGCTCAGCGTTTACGTAAATAGCTCATATTTAAACTCCTCTGCTTAAAACCCTGCAGATAACACTCCCTTCTTCCCTGTCGTCCCTCCTCCCAGATCCCAGCCTCCTCCCCAGAGTCTCACCTTCTCTGCGCCTCAACTCAGCAAACTCATTCCTGCCTCAGGGCCTTTGCATGGGCTTGTCCCTTTCCTCTGGTTTCCTCGCTGGCCTGCCAGCCCTCCTCACCCTTGGGCAGCTGCCCTGCCTCTGAACCCACATCACTGATTTAACTTAGGCATCCCCTCCCCAGCTCACTTACCCCACGCACTGGCTCTTCCACGTCTCCCCATGAGGATGGGAACCCTGCACCTGATCATTCACGGCTGTGTCCACAGCACCCAGACAAGTGCCTGGCACGTGACAGATTTCTAACAGATAGTTTTTGAATATGAGTTAATTCAAGGAAAGAAATGCTGATTTTGGTGCATTCCAGATTTTAACTTGCATATAGGTCACCTGGAGCTCTCGCTAAAATGCAGACTCTGGTAGATTTGGGGTGGGACTTTTTCAGCAGCTTGATTGGGGTATAATTTATGTGCCATAATGCAGGATTCTGCATTTCCAACAAGCCCCCAGATGCTGCTGCTGGGGACCACCGTTGGAGTAAGGGTTGTAGACGCGGGGCAGGGGGGTGCCCACCCGCGTCAGAAGCCGCCCCCACTCCAGCTGACTCCCCTGCAGCTTGTCCCTGACGCCAGTGCTGGCTTCCCTCTGAGGATGGAATGCTTACTGATGAGTATCAGTTATGGTGATAACGTCCCTTTTTTGTCCTTGGCTGTAGGCCAAAGAAGAGCGGATAGTTGAACTGGAAACGGAAAATGCTGTTCTTCACCTGAGACTGGCCCAGGTAGCGCCCCCACGCGTCTGGCAGATGGAGCTGGACTGAGCCCTGCCCGGCTCAGGGCTGCAGCCCGTCCCTTCCCTTTCTCCCGTCCACTGCGGTGGCCACGAGCCCCAATCCCCATGCTCACAAGTATCTAGTGAGTCGGGAATTAGTGTGGTGCCTGCCCTTCACTGAGGTCGAACTTACGAACACGACTTCCCCCCAGTTGAAGCGTACAAGTGGGCGTTCAGTCCACTCGTGGTTGCCCGGCCATCGTGACACCCCCGGCACCTGCCCCCAAAGACCCTCATGCCACTTGGGTTCATCCCCTGCCCTCCCCCACTTCCAGACCAGTTCTGGCGTCCTGGCACAGACGCTTGCGTGATTCGGCCCAGATCAGCTGTCCACCTCGAAGGAAGGGTGCGCGGAGGAGAGCGCCAGGTGGGAGCCTGTCCACTCTGGTCTCGCACGGCCAGCTGCTGCAGCCCCCAGAAGACTCGGGTGGGCCCTGCGTGCCACGGCAGTCCCTGCAGGAGGCGAAGGCCATGTGAAGACGGCGCAGGGGCCATCCGCAGAGGCGCAGACGCAGCCACGGCCAGGGCGCCCGGTGGCCACGGGAGCCGGAGTGGTGGGCGGACCTGCCCCGAAGCCTTTGGGTTCCGACGCTGGCCTCCGGAACCGCGAGCGGATGCCCTTGTGTTGTCCCAAGACTCCCAGGCGGTGGTCATTTGTTTGGAAAGCTACGCACATCTGAGTTCCTCATCTTTAAATTGTGAACCCTGCAGATTTCTCCTGAGGGCCTCACGGCAGAACCCAGTCTTCAAGCTCTTGTCACTCCTCGAACAACCCTGTCCAAGTTTCACTGAACCAAACTTAGTTGCACTAAATTGTAGGTTAAGTTAGGGCTGTTCGTACTGCTTCCTAAATTAAGTATTCATTTATTGGTTCGTTTTGCCGGCGCTTCTGGCCAGAGCCCTGGCCAGGAGCACATCTCCCCTGCGTTGCACCAGAACCTTCCCACAGCGCTTCCGAGGGGCACGGATGGTCGGCGGCGGATGTGGCAGGTGTCTGGGTCGGCCGCAGGAACCCCGGAGCCGACGGCCAGCCCGCGCGCCGCGGTCCTGCCCCCGCCCCCGCTGCAGGGCTAGAGGCACAGGGCCGGTGGGATCGCGGAGTTCACGACCCGTCGGTGAGGGCTGCCGCAAAGCTCCAGCAGTGTTTCTGAACACCCTCAAGATGAAATTAAAAACATTTTCTTTCACATTTAAGATCATTAGGCATAGCCTGAAACATTTTTGGCATTTGTATGCTAAGTCCCTCTAAGTCATTTCTGATGATTATGAAGCAGAACATCTTCATTCTGGGGCCCACGCCTCCCGCCCGCCCGTGTGCCTGGGATGGAGACGGGCGGCCCTCAGGGCTCTGCCGAGAGCTGCCGTCCACCGGCCTCTCTGCGCAGAGTGGCCGGTCACAGCTCCGCTGCGGCCCCTCCGACCCTCGGACACTGTCCCTGTTCCGGTGTCTCTCCCAGAGCGCGTCCAAGCGCCTCCCCAGAGCTGTGTGCTCATGCTTACACAGCTTTGCTGCCCACTCTCGCTGGACGCCCGTGGCTCTCTGCCCGTTTCTGCCAAACCAGCCCGGCCCCGGAAGCCAGGCAGCCCCACGTCCCGTGTGCCGGACTCGGTCGCTCTACCTCATTTCCCTCTGAGTTCCTGTTGGACCTACGGTCAGCACCGGAGCCTTCGGAATACAGGTCTGGATATTTATATGTACATTATTTTTTTTCCGGAGAGAATCTGAGCCTTCTGAGTTGAGGGCCTTCATTTTGCTTCAGTTTTGTCTTTAGCCGCCTGAGGGGTGGAGGCAGCGAACTGCGTGATGTCCCTGAGCTCTAGTCCGTCTACAAGTCCGTGCCCACGCGGCTCCCAGCACCTGCTGTGCCGCGTGTTCTCTGTCGTCTTTATCATCCCGCGGATGAGCGGGTTCTCCTGAGCTTCCCTGTCGTGTCGGTTCTCCTAAGTGTGAAGGTTTCCCATCAAGAAGTACTAGATTCTCCAGCCTCACCAGGGGGCCCTTCCCACCTGCCACCTCTGTGTCCGGTTCACTGTAGCTCGGGCGTCCACCCTGGTCCTGGTGCGGAAAGAATTTGCTTGATGTGGTTTCATGAGCATTACAGTCAAAAGCTTTGAAAGAAAACACCCAGCCTCACAGTTTGGAGTCTAGGGAAGACGTTGGTTTCAACAACCATGCGAGCCGGCGTGAAGCCTCGGCGCCGGGGGTGGAGGAATGTGGGCTCAGCTGCACTGGGACAGCGCAGACCCCTGGCCATTCAGGCAGGTCTGGCCCATGAGGCACAAACACGCCCCCTCTCTCCTCTCTGGCATTTAGCGGACTTCTCTGGTCCTGCAGCACCAGTGAAAGAAGGGAATGGAATGCTGCTCAAAGTGCACAGAACTCTCCGTCCCCCTCCGCGGCTCCCTCGTCGGGTAGTTTTGACAGAATTCATTTACCATCATGGTGCTTTCCTACTTTCAAGGTGTTGAGTGGAATTCAGTCCGAAGCTCCCGAGCAAATGAGCCTAATTACATGAACTTGCTAGCTGGTTTATTTTATTTCCTGTCACCAGAGGCGTGACCCAGGCCTGCATGACTGTCAGCCAGGAGCAGGGCCTTGAGCCTCCGGGTCGTGTTGCTTCCGAGCTTACCTCCGTGAGATAAGGACTGTCCCGCAGTCGTGGGCACGGCGGCAGTGGGATGGGCCGCAGTGTGTGGAGCCGTGGATCTACGGGGCTGGCTTCCCGCCCGGCGCGGAGGGGGGCCAGCCCTGCCCAGCTGACGGCAGCCTCACCTCTGTTCCCTGCTGTAGAGGAAGCGTAGTGAGGAACAAACACCCAGAAACTCACGTGTGGCAGCCGGGCGGGGCCCCCTGACCCCTGATGCTCAGGCGGCGCCGGTCCTCAGGGTGCTTCACCCCACGCCCTGGCCTGGCCTCCGCAGCAGCTCCTGTTCCAGGCATGCCCGTCTCCGAGGCTGGCGTCCCTGCCACTCTCCGTGTCGTTCCCCATCAGGCACAGACACTCGGGAGAGCCCCGTACCCGTCAGGCCTCCTCCTCGCTGCAGGGCCCTGCGTCGGAGACCAGCGTGTCCCACACTGACCCCACCGTGTGGGGAGGCCTGCGTCCTCCGCCTCTGTGCTCCTCCCGAAGAGAAGCCGGTTCCTGCTCGTGAAGTGAGCACGTGCGCCCTGCAGCTTCGGAGCCGTGCACCTTCATGTCAGGATACGCGGTCGGTGCATGGAAAGTCGGTCTTACTGAGCAGCGGCGGCAACGATGCGGCGCTCGGCTGTTACTCAGCCGTGTGTTTTCACCGAATGGGAAGGCACGGCTGCGTGCGGAGGGGGAGACCATCTGCCGTTATTTACGAGCTGCAAGGACACAGCGTGAAAGCATCGACACTCAAACACCGTGGAGAACAAACCAAAACGAAGCAAAAACCCAAACACATCACCTTTTCCTTGGGACCTGAGTTATGGCCCCTCCGCAGCTGGCCACGCAGTCCAGGGACCTGGGAGCTGCAGTGGCCCCTATCTCGTCCCACCGCGTCACCTCCCAGACGTGCCAAGGTTGTCCCTGAATGTGTCCCGACTCAGCCCCTTCTCCCCCGAGGTCCCAGAGTCATCATCCTGAACAAGTATCTGTCCTGAAAATCTTCGCTCGCTTGGCTTTGCCCTGAAGAAAACACCCAGGCAGTGACCTTATCATTGACGAGGCCCATGGCCTCCCCGTCACCCCCGTCCCCTTCACTGTTCTCTCCTTTGTTGCATCGGCCAGACGAACTAGGCCCTTAAGCACCTGCCAACGCGGATGCCTTCAGCCTCGGCCACCCTGCACCCGCTGTCCATACAGCCCTACCTGTGCCCCCGTCCCCGTGCCCCCCCCCCCGCCCCCCGCTCCCGTGCCGCCCCCCACCCCGTGTGGGCCCTGCATGCGGGTGGGGCTCAGCGGACAATGGGTGAATAGTCTCCCCTCAGAGAAAGCACACCTGCTCTGAGGTGTTGAGACTTTGGTCTTTTATTCTCTTCTGCACAACAGTACCGAGGAATGACTGGAAAGGGCGGAAGCGCGGCCGCCGGGCTCTGCTCCCGGTGCCGAGACCGGGACCCGCCGTGGAGAAGCGCAGCCCCGGCCGCACCCCAGCTCTGCTGCCAAGTTCAGGTAGGAGCAGCTCTATTTACACGGCAGACGCTCGTGTCCGTAACTCACAGCGCTGGTTTTCTGGTGAGACTGTGGACCTTATGCCCGTGAGGACGGACCTACGCTTAAGGGGTTACAAGGAGCCTGATGTAAGGAGGCAAAGCTCCTCGGTTAGCAGTAGTGGCTCTTCCAGCACAGTTGACCCACGTGGCCTTCTCTTTTTTTTAATTTTTTGTTTTTAATTATTTATCTGTCAGAGAGAGAGAGAGAGAGAGAGAGAGAGCACCAGCAGGGGGAGGGGCAGAGGGAGAAGCAGACTCCCCACGGAGCAGGGAGCCCGACAACATGGGGCTCGAGCACAGGACCCCGGGATCATGACCGAGCCAAAGCAGACGCCCAACGCGTCTCACTGGTGCCCACGGCGGGAGCTCGCCTCCTTTGCGGCACCTGCTGAACAGGAGGCCTGGGGTCCTGAGCCCACGCGGGAGGGAGAAGCTCCGTGTGGCCGTGGCTGGGCCGTGTGACACAGCTCTGCTCCCGATACACTGGGAGGCAGGGTGGTCCTCTTCTTTATTCCAGTATCAAATGGTAGAAGACGGCTTTATGCAGGTCAGGTTAACCAGGACGCACGCCACCGCGGTCACCGGGGAGCAGGTCCTGGTGACCTGCCAGGCCGTCTGGAAAGAAAAGTCGGAAGCGGCGTGGCCGTGGCCCTAGCACTCCTGGCAGTGCTCCAGGGCCACGTGGTGCGGGGGTATTTTTATACCATCGTGTGATTAGGAGCATTGTTCACCTTTTGTTGCAAACAATGTGACCAGGGCAGAAATTAGAAGGGAAAAAAAAGATCATTATGACAACAGCAAAAACGCCATCTGTAAACATGATTAGTCTGCCCTGAGAGGCTTGTTTTTCCTCCCCACGAACTGCGGGAATGTGTGTAGAATCGATTTACGGAGGATTAATCCTTTGTCCTCTTACAGCTCAGTGGAAGGGGTCCATCTCTGACGGAAGTGTGGGACTTTATCTGCATCCCATGTACTAAAGATACTGTAATTCAATTCCGTATGGACATTTTATCAGAATGTTTCCAAAACATACGGAAACGGTCTCCGTTTTACAGAAAAGAAAGACTTAAGAATCCAAGGACATGTATCTCAGATCAGCTGGGGTTTCGTGATTCGCTTGCTAGATGTCAGACCACAGGACGTCAGCTCCTTCCTTCTGGGCCTCTTGTCTGCTGGTGCCAAACAGCGTCCCAGAAGGGAAGAGCCCCTGACATGGGGGATACCGCTTATCGGCTCCATTGTCCCCAGAGTTCCCTAAATGCTCTTGCAGGTGCACCTGGACATGGGTCACACGCGCACAGGGGCCATCATGGCTCTGGCCGTGTGCTCAGGACAGTGTGGCCCTGAGGGCAGTCAGGACAAGAGACCAGAGCCCTGTTCCTGCATGCGGAGGGCGGCGTGCAGACTGGGGCCCGGCCAGCCTCACGAGGAAGTCCGCAGCGGACAGAAAGCTGTCCTCCCTCTAACGTTTAAGAGCTTCAGCTCTAAATGGATTTAGTTCATGGGAGATTCGTGCATGGTTGTGTCATCCACGTGGCTGTGTTCTTATTTTATAGACGCTTACATGACTATTCCATATGGTGCGATGTGATCAATAACATCATCTCGGTTGTGTGTTCTTGTGGTCCAGAACCTGAAGCGAGACATGAAGGCGCTGCGAGCCTCTTCTCTGGAGGTTTTCAGAACTTACCGGGAGCACCTGCAGGATGGTCTTTCCGCAGTGGTGGCGGCCGTCCAGAGGGCACAGCTCTGCCACGAGGCTCTGCTGGGTAAGCTGAGGCCCTAGCCCAACGGCAGCCCGGCCCATTGTGCGGACACAGAGACTGCCAGGGATTGGAGTTGGCATCTGCTGTGGCTTTGTGCCCCCACCTGGGTGCAGACATGAGCAAACCCCGAGGCACGGGCTGGCCATCGCGGGGCTACAGTCCCGGTGGCCACGCCCCTCAGGGAGGTCCCTGTCCTCTGGGGACAGCGAGAGCCTCTCTCTGATGCCGGCCCTGCGCTGGGGCTGTGTCCCTGCTGAGCCTCCCGTGTCATGTCCCTGAAGTGCAGTGTGACGGTCCCATCTGTCCATTCAGCTCTTTCTCAGGCTCGGTCACTACTGGGTGGAGACGGGGATGTTCTCGTCACCGACCAGACTTACAGCCCGGGGAGCAAGGTGCTTTGACCGTGGGGCTGTAAGTCCTCACCCCAGAAGCACCGTAGAAATGAAGGCATGCTCCTTGGGTAGGTTCCGCTCAGGGACCCTCCTGCAGGGTCTCCGGCCAGGTGACAGGTGTGCACGTGCGTGTGCGCCTGTGGTCCTCCATGTCACGTGCTCCAGGAAAGGGGACAGCATGGTTATCTAATGGGCATAGTGTGCCTCTGACAAAGAGGGGTGCTTTACAGAGAACTGGGAGAAGAGGGGGAAGAGCCGTGAATTTCCCTCAGGACGCGAAAGTCTCCTGCAGGTAGGGCAGGTCATGGGGAGTGGTTTGAAGATCCTCTCCTGAAAACCTCACTCGCACCTGCGGTAAAATTGTCCCCGCAGCCTGGCAGGCGAAGGCGGGTCACCTGGAGCGGTCCTTGCAGGAAGTAAGCGCGCAGTATGAGCTGGAGAAGCAGAAGAGGAAGATGCTTCACAATCGTTTGGTGGTGAGCTCCATTCAGGGTTCCCGTTCCGAGGAGGGTGGTGGGAAAGGTGACCTCATTGAAAGGTAGGGGTGGGGGTCTGGGTGGACAGCCAAGGAGGTGTGGCCAACAGGGAGGTGTGGCCCGCGGGGAGGCGTGGCTCATGGGGAGGTGTGGCCCGCGGGGAGGCGTGGCCCGAGGGGAGGTGTGGCCCGCGGGGAGGCGTGGCCCGTGCCAGAGGCGTGGCCCGAGGGGAGGTGTGGCCCGCGGGCCAGGAGGCGGTGGGGCTGAGCCGCCCCAGGGTGGGGTGGGACGGGACCAGTACCTGAGGCCTGCAGGTGGGGGGTCAGACACCTGGCCGAGTGCGAGGGCGGGGGCCGGGCAGGGGCACGCGTGTGCCCAGGGGTCTGCGGAGGGCGCGCCCGGAATGCGTGAGCCGGGATCCTCAGAGCTCAGCCTCCCCAGCCAGCGCGGCTCCAGCTTTCTTCGCCGTCAGCAGGACACCGAGGATGGCCCGCCTTCCCCTCTTAAGCAGTGTGAGGCCTGAGGCCCAGAGGTGTGAAGACTCGGGTTTCCATTTCTGCACACGATGAGGCCGGAGTTGATGGTTTGTTGGATGAACTTTGCTCCGAGAGATTTGCTGGCGTGCTGCAGCCCTGGCCAGCTCACAGTCCCACTGAGCCTGTGCTTGGCGACTCCCCGGCCCCCGGCTCCCCCAGAGGTTAGGAGTGGCTCTCCTGTCCGCTCGCTGTCTCCCCATGTGGTTCGGGCTCTGTGCGCTTCCTGCTGACCAGGCACTCTGTAAGCGCCTCCGTGCACGTTCCTGCCTGGTCTCGACAGCAGCATCGCCCTGGGTCCAAAGGGGCCAGGCGGGCCCTCGGGCGGGAACCAGGTCCAGGGTGGGACGAGGCTTGGCGCTCTGGCTGCCGCATTCTGCGCCCTGGAAGACACACCGACAGCCCGTAAATCAGCGGGTGTGCATCACCTACTCAGTGTTCAGGAAGTAAAAGCAGCTGTGCTTCACGACTAGTTGAATCAACCAGCTGTGAGTCCAGGGTACGATTCAGAACGGATCTCCAGAGAATGCTTTCTGAACACTTAGAGGGAAAACGAGTTGCTCACGGAACCAGCAGGAGTGTATGAGAATGACAGTGTTCTCGTCCTTTCCAGGTATCACATCAAGAAAAGAGGAGAGATGTAGAGTATCTGGTCTTCAGCCAGGCATTTGCAAAAGTATGACATGAAATATTAATAAACAGAACGTCAGCATAAGAGCTGCGAGCCATCCTTCACAGGCCAGCCCCCCCCACCCCAGGTTTTTGGCGTCTGTGGAGGCCACGCAGTGAGGGAGGGGCAGGCCTGCCCAGCCAGGGACCTGGGCCCAGATGACGGCCAGGAGAGGAGCTGTGTAGGGATGTCCTCTGGGCTCTGTCCAGACTCTTTGGATCCTAATTCTTGCTGACATGATGGAGACAGAAAAGCATATTATTGTATTTGAGAATATGAATTTGAAAGGGATTTATAGCAAACACATTGAATGGCAAAGAGTATCCCAAAATATTTCCACAGGCTAGAGCACTAGGCTCAAGCAGAGCAAACAGGCTATGGAATGCCAAGTACGCAGGTGCCGGCTGATGAGGAAATGGGATAAGAGCAGGTGCCTGGGAGAGGTGCACAAGGACAGGTGACCGCACGCAACAGCATCGCCTTGTGAGCTAAGATCAGTTTTTAAATAGAAAAACATGTTGGAACTCACAGCACCATCATCATCGTCGTGGTTGTTAGCAGGAGTCCCTCTCCCTGCCACAGGAGCTCGGACTGCAGCAGGCTCAGTCTGGGGACCTGGTCCCTCACCCCAGGCTCCTCGGACCACACCGGGCTGTGCCGATGGATGCCCTGGTGCGCATGGAGTGGAGGTGACCGTCCCTTTCTGTGGGTGACACTTCTTTACTCACGGATGCAGCCGCCTCTTAGATCACCTGACACTGCCCTTCACCTGCCATCTCCCAGTTTCTCCGGCCTGGCCCTCCCCCTCCTTCCACGTGGTCTTTCCTGTCTTGTGATACGGTGTGGCTTGGTTCCCAAGGCCACGTATTCTCCCACGGAATGCTGGATTCTGGCAGAGCTGCAGCCATGCCAGTCCCCATGCTTCCCCATGGATGCATCGTCTCTCATCTGGGGGCTGGGGAGGAGCGGCTGGCCGCCTTCGGGTGGATGCAGAATTCCTGGTTTTAGATGATGATCCCAAGCACGAAATAGGTCGTTCGTGTCCGGAGCTGCCAAGTAAGCTGGTGGTTGCTCGGCTGCGGAACAGAAGAATATCAGAACGTCAGAGGCCGCTGGAGATGGGTTCTCATTGTGGACGCAGCACTTCAGGAGCCATAAGGATGGACTCCGCTGCTTTAGCCATTTGGGGACTGCAGAGGCAGCCATGCGCCCGGGGGCTGGTGGGAGTGAGTGGGGAAGGGTGGTTTCCGGAGGACACGGCGCCAGAGTTTGTGTTTCTGACATGCTGTCCTGTAGAGGAGGCACAGAGGTCTTCATTATGGTCCCAAGGTTGCGCAAGGACCGGTGGGCAAACGAGGCCGGCACGGTGCCAGGGAGAGTGGTGGACGCGGAGCCAGTGTCCCCCAGGAGCTGGTGGACCCTGCGTGGCTCGCGGCGTCTGAGCGCGGATGTGCCCGATGCTGTGCTCCCGCCGAGCGGACCCGTCTCCGGCCGCAGCGCCCTTCCTCTTCCTTCACGGCGGGCACGTGAGGAGCTGTTACCAGGCTGCCCAGTTTGTCCTTCTCACTCTTTGTTTTGGTCTCCGCGATATCACAGCCTGCCGCGATTCAGACGAACACTTTGCAGGGTCTGGAAAAGTAGCAGAAGTACCAGGTTTCAGAAACTTCCCCTCAAATGCCTCACAGATTGGATGCAGGTGGCCTTTGAGAGGTGTTTTCTTGATGCTTCTCACCACACCACACGATGATCGTTTGCCAAGTGAACACATTTACGTGGGGATTTTGAAAAGCTGTAAAGGAGCACCGACCGGCAGTGTTCCTTCCTGGGGACTCGTTCAGAGGCCGGGGTGTGGGTGGGCAATCCAAGGCTCCTGTCCTGGGGAAACGGTACGGGGCGCCTTCTCTGAGGGAACAGTGTCTCCGCTCACGGGTGCAAACTCTGTTGTTGTAGGAGCTGAAAGGGAACATCAGAGTCCACTGTCGGATCCGTCCTCCGTTGCCTTTCGACAAGGAGTTTGATGATCCAGCCTCACAGGACGGGTAATTTGCTTTTGCACTGGGGCGGGGTGTGTGTGCAAGTGTGTGTGTGCGTGTGTGTGCATGCATGCATGCGTGTGTGTGTGTCTGTTTTAAGGAAAAAGAAAGTGCGGCCATTTCCTGTGTCTCCTGTGTTCCTACCCCGGCCCCAAAGCAGGATTTCTCATGCTCTGGGTGAGGGTTGTTTTATGGAAGGAGCTGAGCAGTTAGCAGGCTGCTGGAATGTGGCTTGAACGTGGCCAGAATTTCTGAGCGAGCTCCGTGTGTGTCGTAGGGGTTCTGCTGCCCGATGGGGTCAGGCTTCTTTCAGCGACTGGCAGGGCCAAGCTCTGGCTGGTCCTTTCTCTGTATGTTAGTGCATCATAGGGGAGAGGTGTCCTTCTTTGTTTACTCCGGAGACCCCTCAGGGGTGCAAGAAGGTTACTAGTGTTGCTGGTATTTGTGACTTGGAGTTCTGATGGTATTACTGAATAACACAGAATTATCGGAAATGGTTTTAGTTGGCTGTTTACTTGAAAACCATACTCAGTAGGACTTTCCCTTCTTCCCCGGATGAAACAAAGCCGCGTGGAAAGGTCTACCCCGTTGCCTGCAGAATGGATTCCACATTCCGGGCCCTCCGACCACGCGATGCCGCACACTAGCCCCCTGCTTCCCTTAGGTCAGTCTTCTCGGCTCTGCAGCCGGCAGGCACTCACCTCTGCCCTGCAGGTTGGCTCATGTCAGGGTCCTCCCCTTGTCCGCCCAAATCTTGCTCTCCTGGAAGGGCCTCCCTTGCGCCTCACTGATGTTTCAATCATACAGTCTAGCCCGTGACTTTGGAAGGTCTTCCGAAGGCCCTGGGTCAGCCCCGCAGTATGAAACACAATTTGTACCTCTTTGACAGCGACTGAGCGCTGTTTCCACCAACGCTTTTGTTTTGCGAGCTTAGTCCTTCCTGCGCCGTGCTGGCCGGGGCCGCAGCCCGTGTCAAAGGGCCTGAGAGCGTCGGGAACGCGTGCTAACACCGCCCCTGGCCGGCCTGCGCGCCGCGCGCCCTGTGGCCTGAGCGACCCTTCAGCCGCTGGGGCCGGGCTGTTTCCATCACGGCACGAAGGCCTGCTGGACAGTGTTGCTCCCGCTGTTCAGCTTCTCAGCGCTCACCAGAGGCCTCGTGAACTTTCGTTTGTGCTCCTACCTCGCTTACGTTCATTTGACGTTTGCTCTGAAGCACGTTGCATTTTTCCAGGTTCCCGATTGCCCCCAAACACTCGAGAGACTGTGTCGTAGGGTTTCTTGTCCATCGGTCACCCCCGAGACTCGGGGTCGAGATGCTATATCACTGCTATGGCCCACAGGGACTATGGAATAAAGCAGGGGCGTGAGAGAAAACATTTCCAGAGGACGTGAAAAGGAAGGAGGAGAGGGGAAACTGAGGAACGGGGCGAAAATCAGAGACGTTGATACGAGGGGTATGAGGCACAGAGACCGAGCCAGAGGCAAGGAGGGGACCAGTGGGGAGGACCAGAAAGGGAAAACAAAAGGAGGGCTCAGCAGAAATACGAGTGTTGAAGAGTTTTGGGGTGCCTGGGGGGCTTCAGTCAGTTAAGCGGCCAACTCCTGATTTCGGCTTAGGTCACGATCTCAGGGTCCTGGGATCGAGCCCCACATTGGGCTCCATGCTCAGCACAAAGTCTACTTGAGATTCTTTCTCCCTCCCCCTCTGCGCCTTCCCCTCACCCTGCATGCTGGCTCTCTCTCTCTTATGAAGGAAGGAAGGAAGGAAGGAAGGAAGGAAGGAAGGAAGGAAGGAAGGAAGGAAGGAAGGAAGGAGTGTGAAAGTTTGGATGGTGAGGAAGCAGACGGAAACTCCACGGTGATGCGTATTTTCACTGTCCTCCTCCCTCCAGCTCGGTGCCTGCAGGAGTGGTCCACGCCGTTGATGACGTGAGTGACATCCCCAACACAGTCTTTGGAGAAGCTTCCTGTGTGATGGTTCACAGAGTGCCCAGATATTTCCACCCTGAGAGTAATTCAGAGAGCCTCCTGGATAATGCAGATGGGTTCTGTTGCTTGATTTCCCCGGGAGCGAGAAATTAACGAGGCTCGGGGGCACTTCCCTCGTGTGAAGCCACAAGCTCCTAACTGTGGATGTGTGTGAGGAAAGTCACTTCGCCTACGTTTTACGTTGGTTTCCCAGCTCCCAAATCAGTCAGCACGTGCACGAGCGGGACCTGAAGTTTAGAGCATAAGGAAGGAAACACAAGCCTAGAACCGACGCAGCCGAGCATGACCTGTGTGTTCTAAATTTATGCGATGGCCGTATTTACTACGAGCTCAGGGTTTGTGTTCTCTTCAGAACCTGTGTGTTTCTTAGCTTTCTGTACCCAGAAGGCCTGGAAGTAACAGCAGGAACCCCAGCTCCCAGCCTGGCTTCCACGTGCGGGGAAGTGGGGCTCCTCAGGGACCGTGGGTGCAGCGTGCTGGAACATCATCAGTCTATTATTCTAAAAAGTCACAAAGAGGTAAACATTTATGATACCTTTCCAGGATGAAATGCATTTCAGGGTAAACAAATAGGGAAAGCTTTTCTTTGTAGAAGAGTCTACTTAATACATTCAGAGTCAGTGATAAAGTTAGAAGTCGGCACTTGGAAGTCCTGATGGCTCTGGAGGACAGTCTTCAGTGGGTGCTAGACCGTTAGGGGTCAGCAGGATCTTCACCACAGAAGGTTCCAGAATCCCTCAGAACCCAGAGCCCTCGAAGCCCTCGAAGTTTCCCTGAAAGCAAGGTGCTCAGACATTAGGAAGTGGTGATGAGATGCGGAGGGGTACACAGCCCCACGGTGGAGACTGGGCCTCCCAGCTGAGCCTGTATCTAATGGGGCCTCAGGGTCTGTCATTCTGAACAGGAGGAAAACAATCAGCCCAGTCAGAATGTGAGACACTTCGCGGGACGACTCACCCGACTTCTCTGAGAAATCGGGAACACCAAGAAGGGAGACAGGACCAGAAGGAGAGACACACCAGGCTCGCGATCACAGCACCTGAGCAAGCCAGCTGTAAGCCACACATTCTGGGGACAGCCAGAGAAACTGGAATACATATGGGGTCATGTTAACTTCAGCCAGTGAGATTAGTAACGTGTGGTGGGCGTGCGGAAAAAAGAGTCCTCATGGGTTGAATCCAGTGATGATGCTGTCCGATATTTTATTTAAAATATGCCAGAGAACTGGCAGGTGGGCTGAGCACGTGTGTAAAACCAGATGGACCATGTGTCAGCGAGGCTGGGGACGGCCCAATATCCTATTGCCCCGTTTTGTGCGCGTTTGAGAGTCTCCATCAATGAAAGTTAAAAATCTGCTGGGCTTCTGCGTCCAAGCAGCGCGTCCTGACCGTGGCGGCATGATCGTAGGAAGCACGCGGGATGTGAACTCTCAGTGGCCTCTAGACGTGGGCCGTGTGGAGGCCGCGTGTGGCTGCCCCCCCCCCCCCGGCCACCGCCACGAGGTGGGCCGTTGGCATGCGTCCTGTGCTGGTCGCCTGCCGTAACCTGCAAGGACTCTTCAGTCTGCGGATTGAAGGCTTCATTTTCTACAGAGAGGCCCGGGGAACGGCTGGAGCCCTAAACACTCCGATGGGCGACGGAAGTAAGCACTCTAGAAAGTCCTTGTTTTTAGTTATTTTTTCACCTATCATGGATGCATTGTGTGTTGCCTGAAACACCAGGAGACAAATTAAATTCTCATTCTTAGGAAGTTGAGTTAAAAGGAGCCCTCGTGATCATCCTGTTAATCGCTTTTCATAGGAGAAGACGCTGAGTTGTGGTGGTTAAGTTCTGACCTTTTCTACCCTTCGCGTGGTCTCCGGGCGCCCTGGTGGACCTTCAGGAGTTATTTTTCATTAGGAACACGTCTCCTGAGCCGGGGGCCTGGCCCCCGCGTGCTGAGGACCTGCTGTGCCCCCGTCCCGTGTTATTGCTGCTCTTTGCCCTACAGTCATCCTTGTGACTGTCCCCTCCGGTCCCTGTCCGGGTCCCACTGAAGTTTCAAATTCAGAAGTTGGAGGGTTTTGTGTTTTTTTCCATCTTACCCATCAAGATAAGATAACATTGCTTTTCACTGGGTGATTTTGGTTTTTGTTTAAAGAAATCGGTGGGCTCCGAGATGTTTTCTAGCCTAACAGAGCCGCTTGTTCGCGGACGTGGGGTCGCTGACTCTGCAGACGGGGCCGCGTGGCCGGTGCCGTGGCCCGAGGCGGGCTCTCATTTCCAGAGTGGGAAGAGGCTGTGAGTTTGTGTTGGATTTCCTTGCAGGCTGCCGTCGAATTCAACACTGAAGAGTTTTGGATTCGACCTGTAAATAGAATTCGTGTCAGACGAACAGCCGCCTGGCCCCTCTCCCAGCTCTCGCTGGCTCGTGGCACACTGGGCTCTGCAAGCGCAGGTCGCTGGCTCCGTCTCCTCGTCTGCGGCTCTCCCTTACTCTTCACTCTTACTAAACCGGTCAGTCTGACCATCAGGGACTTGAGTTTCTGAAGGCAGCTGAACAAAGCCTATGGGTCAAAGGATTCTTATGCAAATACCTGCAGCTGAGGTCAAAACTATTTTTGAGAGGTGCTTACAAAGACTGCTGTTTTTAATGATCGAAGTTCTGTGCGGTCCTTAACAGGTGCCTTGTCCTTTCCCTGGGGTTCACCTGGTCCTCGCAGGGTGGCTGGCGCCCTCTGCTGCAGCTTCTGGAGGAAGCGGAGACGTGTGGACTCGCCGCAGGAACTCTGGCGTCTGCCCCCCGGGAACGCCCCAGCTCTGCTGAGATGAGGGGAAAAGCAGCTCTCCCGTTTGCGTCCCTGCTCCAGACAGCCCTGAGTCTCAGAACCGATATTCGGGATGGCTCGCATGATCTCCAACCAGAACATCCAAAACCGAGCTCTTGGTTTCCCTTTGGATGGACTCGTCTTCCTGTCTCCCTGTCTTTGCAGGTGGTAACTCCGTCCACTCGGTTTCTAATGCCCGAAATGGAGGCACCATCGACTCTCGCCCTGTCAGCGCTCAGCAGATCCTGGTTCTGCAGGAAACCCCTCCCTGGGTCTCACTTACTCCATTCCCATTGTCTTTGCACTCAGGGCCGCGCTCCCCTCCCTGGAGCTAGCTGACCTGTTCCTCTGTCACCTGCCTGTGTCCGAGCCACTCCGTAGCTGGGAGCAGTCCCTGAAGATGCAGTGGGATCAGATACATGGCCTCCTGGCTCGGAACTCCTCCATGAAGTCACAAGAATCTAAGGACAAAGTTGAAAACTCCTGATTCTGACCTCTGTTTTCCCGTCCTTCTGTGCCACCAGCCCCTTTATGCACCATTTCTGCCACGCTGGCCTTGACCGGGCCCAGCCCTGTGCTGCCTGCCGGACTCTGTGCTCACTTCTCCGGCCAGAACCCCTCCCGTGCTCTGGGCCAGCCCACCCTCCTCACCTCTGAGCTCAGTATGGACACCACTGCCTGCAAAGGCCCTGCTGGGGGTCCCAGTCTGAAATGCACCGTCTACGCACCTCCTGCATCTGTTCACTTCTTCGGGGTTCTTGGTGGAATTTATCTGCAATTTGTCTGCATCACCCCATGCCGACTTTGCCTCTGTGTTTACCACGAGACCCGGTTCGGGACTGGGTACAGCCTCTCTCCATGCACACGAGGGTATGGAACACACACTTCCAGTTCATTCCAGGGCACGGGGGGCTTCCTTATCCATAGCGGGACCGAACAGCGATGGTGGATATCAGAAGGCCCGAGTCACAGGTGAAGGGTGCGGCCTCGGCCGTCGCTCGGCTGCACGAGGCCTGTGACCACCTGCTCTTTCCTGCAGTAAAATTGTGCATCTCACGGGGGTTTTCTAGAATCAAGATTTAGTTCCTCAAATATGAACCAAGTCTGAAGAATTGAAATTTGTTGTAACCGCATGTGTGACTTTTACAGACTTGTGGTCAGAGGAAGACGTTTGGATTTTTAAAGAGCTACCAGGATTTGAGGGAGAAATTCTCTTTGTCTTCCCGTCAGTTTACTTCAAATTCATGTTCTCCTATTTCGTATTATGAATCCGGATTCTCAAAGGGTTTGTCCCCCATCCGGTCTTGGGCGTGCGCGCCGTCCCGGGAAAGGACATACCGCCCTGTGGGAGGACGCGTCCGCTGCGCCCGAGGGGCTGCCCCGTGGGGGCGTCCGAAGAGCAGCCGGTATCCGAAGATGACCCTCCTCCACAGTATCTACTCCACGAAAGCTCCTAATGTTTCCTTCTTTGATGAACGACGAATTTGGTCTGAAGTTTAGAACTGTGGGCCCCTGAGGTGCCGCTGGGCCTGACTCCGCTGCCAACACCTTATACAGACGGCAGGAAATGGGACTTTGAAAGGAGAATGAGCCCCCAGGATCACACGAGTTGTAGCAGAGTCAGAATTAGCTAGTAGGTTCTGTATTAGTTGTAAAGACCGCTGCGCCTGCTTCTCACCAAAGACCCCGAAGAACCGCGGAGCCTCTGGGCGTCGTGGTCCCGGAGGCCTGGGCAGGGTCCGCCGACGGGCGAGGGGAAGCTGGATGCCCCCGCCAGGCGCTCATGCGTGATGTCCTCTCCCCTCTCCGCCATGTGGAAACTTGCCAGCCCCTCGCCTCGATGCGCCCACATGCCCGTGTGCCTGTGTGAGGGGCCGCCCTCCCGGACCGTGTTCCTGATCTCGGAGGGGAACGCATGGCCAGAATGCCTGCAAGTGTAGGGACATTCAGCCCAGCCCGATCGGTCACCAGCACGCTGTGAATGGGGAAGGAAGCAGCAGCTACTTAATAATATTTATTAGCAACACACAAACATAATAAATATATTCTTCCTGCTGTTTTTGAGGAAAAGTAATGCCAACAGGACATGAACACCCTCCTTTGTGTCCTCATCGGGGTCGCGGTAAAACAGCATAACCTACTACCGCTGTGTAAGCCACGGTAACTGACACACAAGTTGGCTGCTTCCCGTCTGTGAGCACAGCGTGCGGGGTCCTTGGAACTCCCCTTCTCGGTTACCGGCGTCTCTACCCTTAAGTCATCATAAAGAATGTATGACACATCGTTTGGCACTTGGTGTTGGGTACACGACCTGTGGTCTTTGACTCCTGGACGAGACACCAGTGAGCAGGGGGTAGATTTGGGTGGGCGGGGAACAGATGTCGTGTTCCGGGGATGAGGGGGCAGCCGTGGGTGGAAGGGGGGCTGGGCGGCACCCTGCAGACCAGCTGTAGGGGACGGGCCCTGAGGGATCAGCATTGGCTGGTGTTCCCAGTGATAAGAACCAGGGAAGGAAATAGGGATGCTTAGGGGGGAATTTGCAAACAAAAGGGGCATCTTTGAACTTGTCAGAGGCAGAAAGGTGGGGCGCCCACCTGCGGGCTGACAGTCTCTCGGAGCTGAGCTCAGCATGCACGAAGAAACAGCCAGATTTGAGCTCAGTCTGTCGCCCATGGGAATGTAGAGCCCAGACGAGAGAGTGGGTTTTCCTGAAGACTTTCATGAGATGCATCAAACACTCCTACAAACCAAGACAAACAATCCATTGGGAACACGCTGAGGCTGTGAGCAGATGGTCCGAGAACACCAGCTGGGCCCTTCTATCTCTGCACCTCTTTCCAGCCCTGCCCCCTCTGCCGTGCTTACAGGTCCTGGTCCCCATGTCAGCTTCTGTGGCCCGGAGGGGGGCCCCCAGGCCTCAGGGCACTTGGAATGCGGCTCGGGCACTCCCCATAGTGTGACCTCTCTGCAGTCAGGTGCTCCCTGAATGACCACATGGGAGCAAGATGACAGATGAGACACAGATGCGACCATCTGGCCTTCCTGTTCTTACCAGGAAGATGTGGGTGACCTTGTACCAGCCACCAAATTTCCCTGGCCCCCTTTCCTCATCTGTGGACCTTGCTGGAATCACCTGGTTTCTTTTTCTTTTTTTATAGTTTAGAGCACCTCCCCTTGGCTGTTGGGCCACTGGTGCCCGAGGACCTGGGGAGTTTCTCACCATCTGCATCTCTTTGGTGCAGCTCATTGTGTTCCCTTGTCCTCTGCATGTCCTGTGGAGAGGCAGGAGGACCCAGAGGCTTGGCCAGACCCAGGTTCCATCCCTGAGGCAGGAAGGGGATGAGTTCTTTATTGGGAGGTGCTTCTCTGTGAAGTGAGCAATGGTAAAGCTCATTCATGTCACCAGGTTGCAAAATGGTGTTAATCTAGCTCTGTCATTCCTTCTTCCTTTACTCCTGGGAACTTTTAAAGAGATGCTTCCCCCATGTCCTTGCTGTTATCCAGAGGGACAGTCCATGGGGGTGCTCTGCCCTTTCCCCTTTACTTATTAGCTTTGAAATAATGAAGGGTTCCCTGGCTTCCTGCCCAGGTGACCAGTGAAGGTTTGGGTAAGTGTCATGATGATGGGTTTAGTCCCCTGCATCACTGTCTGCAGCCCAGAGGCCAGGCTCCAGAGTCAGGGAGACCCTGGGGGCCTCCTGACCTCAGCTCTGTCTATGCGTCCTCACTCCCCCATATTTTGCAGTTCAGAGGGAAACCTGCCACTTTATAGTAAACGTCCATGGGGTTTGTTTTGTTATCTGGTTGTGCTGTCTGGTTTTTTTTTTTTTTTTAAATGCAGGACTTAGGGTGATTCAGAATCCATGCCTGCTTGTTTATTTTACTAGCATACAAACCTCTATGAATCTATCACCAGTGTGGGAACTGGACATAGCAATGACCCCCCCACCTTAGGTCCCCATCTGAGGCCATCACTACATCAAATTTCATTTGAGCTGTCTTGCATTAAACAGATACTCTAACTATAGATGCTAATAAAACCTATAAATTATACAATATTTATACTTACAATACTTATAAATTAGGTATAAAAATTTACCTAAATTATACTTACAAATAAAACTGTATACACTATAGATGGTTATATGTATATAAATTTTCCTTTCTATATTTGCTCCTAAAAAGTCATTGGTGAGTTTTGGTTGTATTTCGGGGGACTGGGTTTTTCAACTCAACATGATTTTTTTTTTTATAGACAGGTTCTCTGTTTTTTTAAAAAATATTTTATTTATTTATTTGAGAGAGAGAGAAAGAGACAGAGAGAACACAAGCAGAGGGAGCGGCAGGCTCCCCGCTGAGCAGGGAGCCCGACGTGAGACTCAATCCCAGGGCTCGGGGATCATGACCTGAGCTGAAGGCAGACACTTCACCCACTGAACCACCCAGGCGCCCCAAACTCAACATGAATTTGCTGAGATTTATCTGTCTCGATGAAGGTAGTGACTCAGAGGCAACTAGTAAAGACCTGTTGACCATAGCGATGACCGTCTTTAACTGTTTTAGCTCTTTGGGCCATGGAACCCAAACATCTCCTCCTGGGAGAGGATCGTTGCCTTATGTTTGCAAAGCTCACGGCCCATCCAGCAGGTTTCTCGGAATAAGGAGGTGATACTCCCTGAAGATGGTGTTGAGTGCCCGCCTCCCGAGAAGAGAGAACTCAGATATTTGTGGTGGAATCACAGTGCGTCTGACCCTGGCCTCCACTCTCCCCAGCGGAGGTGAGCAAGCTCCCTGTGGTCAGCGTGGAGAAGGCCAAGGACCAGGAAGGAACACCGAAGGGCAGGGCCTTCCATTCTGAATGCCCTTCACTTAGCTCCTCCTGGTCTGAGCATGCGGCAGTTGGATTAAAATTGACTTTTAGTTTCAAAGTGTGAATGGCTGAGTTGATGGCAAAGAGTTGTATGCCCTGAATGCTTTTGAAAGCTGTCTGAGGGGATTGGATACAGATACGGAAGCAGCTCAGTGTCGGGAGAATGACTTTGTCCATTACCGGCTCTGAGCTGGGCACCTGCCACATGGCGCCCCGTGGAGCCTTGGGATTCCACGAGCAAGTGTGTCTGCGCCACAGGGGAGCCCCGAGGGTCTGCCTCCACCACTTAACACATCCGGGCCATTCCCCTCCGGAAGGGAAGGGTGTCGTAGGGCAAGAGCTTGAAATTTTGGATGAAAGGATATTATCTTAAAAGGTCGAGGGCATGGATCTTACTTGTGAGGAGAAGGGATGTTTAGCAGTATGAACGAGGAGGTATTTGTTTGGATAGGCAAGAAAGAACACTTAAGCTGTGTTTGGGAAAATGAAACTTTGCTCTTGGAATCATTTCAGATGTTTAAGATCTAGTGATCACACTGTAGGACGACATTCTAAATAGCTATGGGGAGCTTTTGGACTCAGGCTTGTTTTTATGGCTTTTTATGTTCCTTATATGGTGTCCCTTGAGCTTTTGGGTGAGACATTGTGAATCTTAGCATTTTTCATTTGTTTTTCTTTATGGTTAAAACTTCAGCGTTGGAAAACATCAGTAAAACACTTTGGGGTGTGTGTTCATCCTGAGGCACTGTGGTTACGTCTTGGCATAATATTAAAGGAATGCCACCACGATCAGGCAACAGAAAAAGGAAAATATGCCGCTGGGAGGGAGCGAGGGACCGAGGCTGGTGGTCAGATTCTGGGTCTGGGAGCCAGGAATCTGGGCTCTGCTCTGAAAACCATGTCTGTGCCTTTGTCCTGGGGGGTGTCTGAGAGCTCGTTCTTGCATCTTCTTTCAGAGTTTGGGAGTGGAAAAGATTGAAGAGCTACTTGTGCATGGAGGATGTTACCATTGTTACATAATATCGCTGTTACCGTGTGGGGATAGACAGCCCCTGAAACCGCCCCGGCACACAGTCGTGCTCAGTAGGTACTCAGCGAGCAATGAACTCTCCATTAGCGACTCCCCTGCGGATGAAACCTCCTTCTTGAAAGCTGGGCTGGGACGCGGCTGCACACAAGTCTCCGTGTATTGACCAGATGAGGGGTCTCGGTAGAGGCCCCGGCTCCTTGCTGGCGAGGCCACCTGGACGGGGCTCCAGCCCACGGGCTCTGCTGAACCCTCCGTTACGGGAGCACGTGGCCTCCTCCCCGGGCAGGTGCGACTGACGGCTGGAAGTCAGGACCTGAGTGACCCCCACGTGCGCCCCCGCCGCAGCCTGGCGCTCCGCGCCGCCCGCCCCGCACACGCTTCTCGTGGTTACACTCTCCTCATCCCCTTCCTGTGTCGTTTACGTTTCGGGAAGATTTCTGAGGCAGTGACAGGAAGAGTGAACTGGAAGGACACCAGGCTGGGGACGGAGAGGCCGGCTCGGGGGAGGGCCGGGGGCCACCCGGTTAGCCGAGGCAGCAGTGGCCGCGGGTGTCGGCAAGGGGAGAGGGACGCGAGACGCCTGACTGAGTGTGCGGTGACGTGCTCACAACCTGACTTCCCCAGAGGCCCGCCTGTGGTTCTGTAGCATCTCACCCTCGACTGTGAAGACAGCCAAGGCTCAGCTCTCTGGCGAGATCAGTGAGGGAGCCAGGAGGCTTTGCAGAGTCCACAGGGCACGGCCCTGACCGAGCGGCTGGCAGAAAGTAGGTGACAACCAACCGCGTGTGGCACAGCTACCGGGTCCCGCAGCTTGTGTCTTCAACGCCTCAACAGGCCGCTTTTTGGACATGCGTTTCTGTTTGCAGATGGATCTCTCTGTCTCTGTCTCTGTCTCTGTGTCTCTCAAAGCTCCAGTAAGAAGACGGGAACCACATCCTCCAACAGCTGTCATGGAAAAATCAAACGTCTACGGGTTATTCACTGCTGCAATTGTTGGTTTGTTTTTTTACTTCTTTCTATATGCCTGTCTTTTCATGAATTTGCATTTCGTTTTAGAATTGGAACCCCTTCAAAATATTTATTTTTTCTTTGCCTAAGGACAAGTGACCTAGAACTGCGTTTCTTGCTAAAGACAGCTTTCCCTTCTCTCCACACACGACGGCACTGAAGATGGTTTAGCAAGAGCAAAAGTGATGTGTTTGAAACAAAGAAAACTTTTAGCGCCTGCAGTTATAATTAAATCGTAGCATGTCTGAGATGGGACTTCTTGAGTCCCGGGTGGGCGAGTCTTACACCTGCCTTGAGGTGCCCCGAGAGTCGGCGTCCTGGGCGGCTGTGCTTCTTAGAGAAGGAGCCCGCTGTGCGATCCTCCGCAGAGGCGGCTTTCTTCTGCCATCTGCGCCTGGCCCACCATTCCCCTGGAGGGGAAGGAAGTGTCACAGTCTTTGAGGACCGTATGGTCTCTGTCTTGTTACTCAATTGTGCGGTCGAGTAAAATGCATCCGTAGACGATCTGTAACCCAGGGTTGGCTGTACTCCACTAAAACTCCGTTTACGAAAACAAGCGACAGGCTGGATGGGCCCAAGGGCGGTGGTTTGCCGGCCTCTGTCCAGTGTTATCAGCACGGCCCCGGCTGAGTCCTGACGCCTTGTTTCCTCTTTTTTTATTAGGAAACCGTCCTGGTGAAATGTGATCGGCCTGCTCACCCTTTGATTAATAAGACATATAATTTCGAGAGGTAAGTGCTTTGATGCCTAAAGCGACGTTACACAAACACGAATTGTGCGTTAGCATTTGGCTCACGAGATTCACAACACGTCCTGCCGTTTGCACTAATTGCCCAGAAGCAAAGACCGTTTTGTGGAGCGAGCGAGTCTTTCTAGCCAGTGGTGCTGGAGCCGCGGGGCGACCCCTGCAGACAGGAAGTGACCCCTGATGTGTGTACCACACCTTTTGCAAAAAGTAAGTGAAATGGAATCTAGACCTAGATATGAAGCATAAAACCGTAGAACACAGGAGCTTGAGAAACGCCACTAAAAGCGTGATCTATACACGAAAAAGATCTGCCGGACTTGACCACAATGAAACCGTTCGCTCCGTGTGCGACCTTGTTAGGGGGACGAGCCAGCAAGCCCCACGCCAGAGAAACCTCGGGAAATCAGAGCTCCCCGAGCACGTGTACCCAGCAAACAGAACAAACCAGCCGCCTCAGCAGGCGGGCAGAGTGTCGGGACAGAGGCTCCCCCAGAGCGAGATGCTGACAATGAGTTTCCCGCGAAGGTCAGCTGAGAGCCCGGAGAGCCGCCCGCCCCCCGCATCAGGACGGCCAACCCGTCAGACTGACCGGACCAAGTCCTGGTGGCCTGACATGAAACACATGCTGAGCCTACGACCCAGCCATTCCGGAAGAGACTAATCCAGCGGGGAGGAGAGCGGGTGAGAGTCTGTCCGGAGCCAGGAGGCTGGGGAGGGATTGTCACCTGAGAGGCCACATGAGGGAGTCTCCGGGGAGAGCTGTTCTCCGGGGTGGCATATGCTGTGCGTCTGTCGAGACCCACAGACCTGTCGCCTCAAAAAGTGAAGTCTTCTCTACGTAGATTTTAAAAATACAACCAATTTTTCAAAGAGACTTTAGGAGACCAAAGAACCAGTTGTGATGGGTGCATCCTGATCAGTCAGTAAACTACGCTGTGTTTTACAAGACGGCTGACACGGCCGTGCGCGTTTCCGGTACAGAGCACTGCCGCGGGTCGTCATGGTAACGGGGTCAGTCAGTACCAGACGGACCAGTCTTGCGTGTGATGCCGGAGACTCAGGGTCAGTGACGCCAACACCAGTGGGGCCCCAGGGAGAGAGAAGCAGACCCCTAAGTTTGGTCAGAGACCCCACCTGTGTCGGCGACAGACAGAACCAGAATCCAGTGGTCGTGAGCAGAGGCCTCTGGAGCCTGTGTATTTGATCCTGCAAAGTAGAAGTTAACCAGTTTGTCTGTCTTCCCCCAAGATGACGGGAGGACCTTGGAAGGCTCAGGCTTGCAACTTGCAGCCACCTGGTCAGACGCAGAGACCCCCGGGGCCATGGGCTCCCTACTGGGCTCAGGGCCCCGGAGCTCCATCACTCCCCGCCGAGGTGCTGACCACGTCCGTGAGGACTGGGATGTGGAAGAGGACACGGAGGGGAAGTGTCGCCCCTGGGCCGGCTCTGTGACTGCTGGTGACCCTGCCCGGGAGGTCCGTGCCCTTCACCGCTGGCTGCCACCGCCTCCACGTCCTCTCTGGGGACACGTGCTCTCGGGGCCCTGGTGCCGGCGAGGACTCAGGAGGGCTCCGGCCGCCAGCCGTCCCGCCACCCCGCTGTGCCAGACGCGGGGTCCCAGGCTTCTCGGCCCCGGAGGGACCCCAGTGGACCAGGAGGGGCAGGCCCGTCCACGCAGGGTTCTGGCCCAGGAGGGAAGTCAGACGCGCAGATGCCCACCCTTCAGACCTTCCTGTCACTGCTGTGCTGGCATGAGGGCGCGGGGTCTCGGTCGGACACACCGGCCGGCCGCCTGCGCGCCAGGATCTGCGCCCCGGCGTCTTGTCTGTGTCCCTGAAGCACGGGGTCCCGGGGGATGGTCTGTGAGGCGCACACTCTGGAGTGTTTGCCTTGAACGATCTCATCCGGGCCGAGAGGCTCAGCATGGTGCTTCCCTCCGCACGTGGGAGCTTTTCCGCCGCCGTCCCCCGGCTTCCACTGCTGCTGGCCCGGAGCTTGCCGGTCCTTTTGTCGGATGAACACGTCCAGACCTTGTGTGAAGAGACTTTACCCGGAGGGCTGGTCTGGCCAGGGAAGGGATTCCCAGCTCAGGGCCGGAGCTGTCGCCCAGCGCGCCTCTGGCCTCGAGGGCTGCCAGTCCCCCGGGTCAGGAGAAGGGCTTCCGTTTACAGGAGCGGAGTGGGGGGCTGCCTCGGGGGGGCACTGGTCTCACCCTGAGGCCAGCCGGTTCTCGGGGGGGAGGGCTGGAAGGAGCCCCCCAGATTCTGATCCGGTCTTTATGGGATTGCTCCACCTGGGGATTTCCCCACCCCAGGGCCGCTATCCATATCCCCGTGACCTGCAGGTTTGTGGTTGTGACTCCTCCTGGAGGCCCCCCCACCCCATCTGGAGCCCACAGCACCCTCTCTACCATCTCTGTTTATCAGGACCCGCCCTTCAGGCCTCACCCCTGCAGAGGGCCTGGGCCCCCTGTCCCTGTGTGTCGCCCCTCCGGAGGGGCGGGCCCAGCCTGCAGCCCTCCTCCTTGGCTCAGTCTGCCGCCCAGCAGGACAGCGCCAGGTTCTCCGCGGTCCGGCGGCCTCTCCGCGTGCTGCTGGAACGTTCCCCTCCCTCCATCCATCCAGGCTGTGTTCTGTATGGCGTTTCTGGTTACGTGTCTTCAGTGTTCGGTGATGTGGAGGGGGGAGGTGGCCACACCTCCCGAGCCCACCCTGCCACGAGGCAGGTCTTTAATCCACCTCACGTTTACGTGGCCCCTCAGATTGTTCCAAGCCTATTTGTGCAAATCAAGTCCCTCGACCTTCTCAGGAACACCTGGGCAGGTGCCACAGGTGAGGAAACCAAGGCCCAGCTGGTCACACACCTTTCTGGAGCCAAGTCTGGTCAGCTACCACCTGCAGGAACCGAGAAGGGCTGGCAAGGGCGCTGGGGTGGGGACGCGTCGGCCGGCCGTCACCGGGACCTTGTTTTGGGGGGTAGGGAGGAGGGGTGCCCACACCTCACTCAGATGCCGGGATTCGGGGATGCTTGGCGGCAGTGGTCACAACACGCTGGGGTTTGGACAGACGGGGAAGATCTCGATTGTGCCGTTTGAACAAAAGAAGAAATGAAGGAATGTGCACAAGTCACTGTATATCTAGGTTAAGAAGCAAGAATTTAAATTTAAATCTCCATGGGAATTTGTTCCAGGGAGATACTGTTTTGGTGCTCAGGACTATCTCCCTTCATAAACAGTAGGGCATGCAGGGCTTATGAAACCAGGCCACTGCCTATTTTATAACAGCTTTTTATGGAACTAATAAATATCACAATATTTTATTTCAGTTCTGAAAGAAAATCTCAACAGTTTCAGTACTTAACCCCTTTTTAAAAATAAATGTGTGTCAAAGGAAAATACACTCCTTACTATTCAGGAAAAATATGAATGGGCCCAGAGTCAGAGGATAGTTACTGCCTTCTAAGAGGAATAAAAATATGTTATTATTTGTTAAAATGGCAAACTAAAAGTAACAACCATTGACCCAAAATGCCGTAAGAAGAATACTAAGTAATTTTATTGTCTCAAGTCTAATTTATGTATCAGGTGGACGAAGGTGGCTGTGTTTTCTCCTTACGTGCATTTAGGCCATCGTGGACCCGAGGTGTGTTCATGTTGAGTCCCCTGTGGTCGCGAGTTCGAGGCTTCCCCAGCCTCCCACTACATGCAGGCAGAGGGCTATGGGTGAGCCGAAGGCATCCGAACCCAGTCCTGACAACTCAGTTCACCAGGATACAAAATGGTCAAAGGCATAGAGAAAGAAGAGGGTCAGGGACCCCCGGATGCCTCCAGTGGGTCTGGGCGTGGATTGGAGCCGGTGGGGGGTGCTGGCTCTGCGGAATGAACGCCCTCCACATGGCCTGGCCTTCCCCCTGCACCTGCAGCTGCAGCTTTTCGCCAGGACACGTTAGCACCTGGGGCTGCAGCCGCCGTGGCCGAAATGTCACCTGCGCCTGGCTTCTCTCGCGGGGGCTGGATGTCTTGTCAGGTGGCTGAGGGCCATGCACGGTCCTTCCCTGTGAGCGCTCAAGTCTCTAGACACTGTTCTCCAAAGAGAGAGAAAAAGGATTTCTAATATAAAGAGAAATATTAGGAGCATATTTCTACAATAGAAGGAAATGTTAAAGTTTAATACAGAGAGGATTGGCCTTTTTCTTCTCTATTTTTAGGGTGTTAATCTTTTATCTGTGATTTAAGTTGCAACATTTTTCCAAGTTTGTATTCTTTTCCTGAAATCTCTTAGCCATGCAAAAGCTTTCTCCCCTTTAACTTAAGTATAGTTACAAAGGTCACCAGGTTAGAGAAAAATATACCCAGGTGTTCTAGTAATCATGTGCTTTATTTTTGACATTAAACTTGTGATCCATTTGGGATGTATCCTAGAATAATTAATGTCTAAGGAATGGATCCAATTTCACCTTTTTCCATGTACCTCCCCAGTTACAGGGACAGCACTTAGGGAAACAATCTTTCCGTGCTAATCTGAGACGTCTCCTTTATCCTACAACTGCCAGGCACAGTTGGGTCTAGTTCTGCATTTGTCTTGGACACCCTCGGGTGCTAGCAGGTGCAAGCGGGTGCGGGCTGCACAGCCCTCCCCCACCCCCGTCTTATGGAACGAGTTGCTTCATTGTGTCCAACTGCTGACCTCCTGAGTGATGACTCAATACAATGTTACCAAGTGTGGGTGGCAGGACCTTTGACCTTGGCTTCATGTTGGTGGGAAAGACCTGAGTGTTTTTTAAGTAAGACGCTCATCACCAAGCCTAAACTATTTACTATTTAGGAAAACTTTGCCGACCCCTGCAGTAGATTAGAAATTTAGAAGACATTCGGCCAGCAGCCACAGGAATGCCGTGTTTGAATCATGAGTTTTAAAAACTGACAGGAAAAGTAAGCTTACCAGAGAACTGGAGAAATGTCAGAGAACACGGACTGACTTTGGGGGATGATGTTGAGGAATTACCGTTAATTTTTTTAAATGTGGTAATGGTAGCATCATGATGTTTTCTGGAAGTCTTCATCCTTTTCAGATACATACTGAAACATTTTTGAGGTCAGCTTCTCCAGGCTCCAAATGGAGGGCTGCGGGCTTGCGCCAAGGAGCAGGCCGTGGGAATTCGGTGATAAGTTAAAAAAAAAGATTCAAGGGGCCCCTGGGTGGCTCAGTCTATTAAGTGTCTGACTCTTGGTTTCGGCTCAGGTCATGATCTCAGAGTCGTGGGATCGAGCCCCACATTCAATGGACATTCTGCTGAGCGCAGAGCCTGCCTGAGATTCTCTCTCTCCCTCTGCTCCTGCCCACACCCCTGCTCTCTCCCAAATAATAAATAAATCTTCAAAAAAAAAAAAAGGATTCAAGGGGCGCCTGGGTGGCTTAGTTGGTTAAGCATCCGACTCTTGGTTTCGGCTCAGGTCATGATCTCAGGGTTGTGAGATCATTATAGCCCTGTTTCCGCCCGTGGTGCCCCAGCACCTAAAGCACATTGTGGGCGCCTGAAAGGCACAGGATGTGACAGGTCGGGTCCCTGTGGGAACCCCATGCTTCCCTGCTGCACACACAGACTTGCACTGGGCTCCACACTCAGCAGGGAGTCTGCTGGAGATGCTTTCTCTCCCTCTGCCCCCCATTCCCCTGCGTGTTCTCTATCTCTCTCACAAGTAAATACATAAATAAAAATTAAAAAAAAAAAAAAGATTCAAGAGCTCAGCATCACACCACTTGCCCCAAATGCCCTCCTGATCATGCATAATAAGCAACATTTTATACGTTTAAAATTACTCCTGCTTCTAGAAATACTATGGATCAATTGGACATTATGACACATTCTGAAAATGAAAGAAGAGAAACATTTGGTACCAGCTAAATAAAAGCCTGTATTTCAGGCATCTAAGCTTAAATGCAAAGCACATTGGATTCAATACAACTGACCAGTAGTGCTTATTTCATATATTTGGTAGTCTGGCACAAATCCTGCTCTTCAGCTGCATTCCAATCTTGTTTCAAACTGTGCAGTGAGCTGCATTTTTTAGAAGTTCCTTCCTACTTAGCTGTATTTGTGCGTGCTTATAAACACAGAACCACATCGGATTCCCCTTTCCATAGCAGACATTCCAGTCCCATGACGCATATGGACATTCTGCTGAACTAACCTGGGGCCTAGGAAAACAATGCTTTGGAGAGCTTGAAAATAAAAATTAAATATTACATATCCGATGTTGCCCAGAGTATGATTTTTACATTATTCTTGTTGGACCCACTTAAGTGGAGCTAATTGAGTCCCAGGATAATTACATGGTATCCTTTCTTTTTTTCTTGCTGGCTTGCTTTTTCTTTCTGCTTTGCAAGCATTCATAATTGTGTTTTTATAACAGAGGAGACATTTCTTCAGTCTTCCTTAACCTCTGTTAGCCTGAAAGGTAATGGGATCGATCTCCAATTGTTACAAAGATGGATCTTGACTGTGTTGGGGGCTTAGATGGGAAGTGGATAAGGCTCTGGTTATTAGCAGGGTTTCATATTTGGTTACTAATGTAAATCTCTTGTTCTTCCAATAATGCGTCATTTTTCCCTTTGCCTCTCAGAGTTTATGGCCCAGCAGAATCTCAGCAAGTGGTATTTGGGGATGTGTGCCCGCTGCTTACATCTCTCTTAGATGGGTGAGTTAAAATATCTTCAAGGCCAGGGATCACAGTTACGAGTAACTGTAAGTAGATCTCATTCATGCTACATGATGAATGTGTGACATAACAGTCTGAATATGATGGCAGAGCAAACCCGTAGCCCCATGTCGATTAGTGTCCATGGGGGTCAGGGGAGTAGGTCTGTGTGCCAGGAAGAGGGCCACCCAGGACTTGAGGAACGGCTGTCATGGACACCTACTCTCTGGTTCTAGTGACACGTGAAGGTGTGAGCAGTTGTCCTTGTGCTCTCTGGGACTTTTTCTGCATTTTAGAATTTTCAGAAAGTCTGTGGAGTGTGTTAACACTGGACTGAGGAACTTGTGATCCCTTTGGGACGGAGCCTCTGGCCCCGGACCCGTGACCACCGATTCCCAAGGTCACATCTTCTGAGTAAAGATCGCGTCTTTAGCAACAAATGGAACCAGATTCGTGTGGCTGAGACACAATACGCCAAGCCTTCCTACTTCGGGGTGCTGGGAAGGACCCCAGTTTGGTGGAGGAGCCTGCGTTCAGCGTCCTGAAGAAGGCATATTCGTGTTTGCCCAGCAAAGCTCCTGCACAGCCCAAGTCCACAAACTAGAGGCTGTCGTCATAGCCCTGTTCCCGCCCGTGGCGCCCCCGCACCTAAAGCACATTGTGGGTGCCCGAAAGGCGCAGGATGTGACAGGTCAGGTCCCCGTGGGAACCCCATGCCTCCTGCTTCAGACTCCTGCAGGGCCGAGCCTCCCACAATGATGCAGTTTCTCCTTGCACCCTTCTTCTGGAATGCTGGGGCTTTTAGACCCATCCAAAAAAAGTTCTTCCATGGAAAATGATAGGAGGGCTCTTGTTCTTTTTTTAAGTAGGCCTCTTTTAAGTAAGCAGATTCCAGAAATAAAAAAGGCATAGTGGTTAAATGATCTTTGCCAGAGTTGCCTTTCCATTTTAAATGTGAAACAGATGGCATTATTTTGAGTCCTGAGCTGCTTTCTTCAAGAGGCTTCTTTCCTCTCTGCATTCCTCAAGGGCTCGTAAGGTCCCCGTAAGAGCTGGTGACCCGCTGAGACCAAGGTATTCCTGCCGGAGAAGTGCACCATCATCTCCTCAGGGAAGGTCTGAGATACAGAATGCAGTGAGGTTTTTGTTGTAAAGACCTTGAGACTTTTCAATTCCGGAAGACAAACAATGGGGGGTGGTAACTCTGAGGTCCTGGGTCGGTCTTTGCCCTAATACGCTTCCTGCTGGCCTAGAACAGTCGGTCCCGGAGGGAGGCGTGCCGGTCAGCCGGAGCGCTCCTCACAGTCCTGGCATCCTTCACGGCCTCGCTGGTGTCACTTGCTGGGGTGCCTCAGGCTAAATAGCCCGTCTGCTTAAAGGTCGATCCATGAAATCAGAGTCTTGAGGTGGGGCCTGCGTGGGGACGGTCTCGTCCCCTCTGTGACGCAAAGGGGGGTTCAGGCCTTAGCATTCAGTCCCTGTAGGTCTGGATCACCTGCACCTTCATGGCCAAGATTATACATTTATATCATTTATATATTTGTATCATAAATCTATACCCTATCATATAAATTTATAGCCATTTTCAAATGTTGTTTCGATGTTCCGATCTTCCCATTGACATCTTGGGCTGAAGAAACAGCTGGAAGGGAATGCAGGGAGCCAGCAACCATCCCTGTCCTCTGTGACGTGACCCCGAGCTGTGGGGAGCAGGGGCAGTGCACCTGTCCCGGAGACCGTGTTGGTGCGTTCTGGCTGACTGCGGAGGTGGAGTCCCTGCGTCCCCTGGAATGCCGAAGTCTCAGAATATGTAACAAATGGTAGCCGTGCTCGCCGTCCTGTATGTGATGGGGAAATATCTGTAGAAAACCACAGGGAAGTGTCACATGCATTAGGAGAAGCCCCAGTTTAGCAAGATGAGCTTGCTTTGGGCGACCCCAGCTCTGCACTGACGGAGTGGACGGGGCGGACGGGGGGTCTTGTTCAGGGTGGGACCCCCGCGTGGACCTTGAGCGCAGGGCGCCAGCAGTGGGCGCCCAGAGGAGATGTCGAATCACCGAGGAGAAGCAGGTGCCAACAAGGAGCGTGTTAAGCGCGTGTAAAGGTGAGTGTGGTTCAGCCCAATGCTGTGTAATCAAACAACAGCAGGGACTCTGCAAACACAGCTCCAGTCCTATGAAAGCCTGCTTTGTAAGGGCTGGAGTAACAGGAATGCAGAGCGACACGTACCAAAGTTTCCATCCGAGGGAACGTTGTTCGTAGAACCCAGTTACGGCAGGAGACCTCTGTGTGGGTTGCAGCGCTGACATCTGTGTTGGGTTTCAGGTACAACGTCTGCGTTCTGGCTTATGGACAGACAGGATGTGGCAAGAGCTACACCATGTTGGGTCCACATTCTAAGGAGGCGCGCATCCCCCCGTGGGGCCCGCACAGCGACCTCGGAATCATGCCCAGGGCTGCTGGAGAGCTCTTCAGGTACCTGGGGCAGTGGGCAGAGGCCCAGAGCAGCAGGGAGTGTGGGAGGCCAGCACACCAGGAAGGGGCGCGGCGGACGGCTCCCGTTTGCGGAGACCACACCTGACGCTCCTGTCGGAACCCACTACGGTCCAGCGTTTAAATACTCCGGGCCTCCGCACCACAAACACTAGAAATTCTTATGGCACATTCATGTTGGAATTCTGTCGTTAAGACAAAACTTTTTTTTTTTAAGGGTTGCTTTTTTCTTTTTTTAAGATTTTATTATTTGTTTTGGGGGGAGGGGCAGAGGGAGAGAGAGAACCTCAAGCAGATTCCCAGCTGAGCATAGAGCCTGACTCAAGGCTTGATCCCACGACCCTGAGATCATGACCTGAGCCGAAATCAAGAGTTGGACTCTTAACCAACTGAGCCCCCCTGGCGCTCCAAATCGAAACTTTTTGAAAGAGATCCCTAGCTGGACAATTTCCCTGTTCAGGAGAGGATGGAGCATGGAGGTTTTCTGTCCTAGAATGGGACGGGGACAGCGGGAGACCCCCGTTGTCTTTTCCTTGCCTCCTGGCCCTGGAAAGAGCCGACACATCTGGTTTTCTTCTTCGGAGTTACAGCGAGCTGGGCATGTTGAAGATGCTTCTGTTCTGGGAAAACATCCCTGGAAGAGACTCACTGCATTTTCATGATTTTACCAATACAATTACTCCTGGAAAAAATTAGTAACAAGTTGTCCTTGGCAGCCCAAGTTACCGGGGGATCCTGGAATAAAGCCATGACATTCCATCCTCTAGGCCTGGACACAGACCGTCCCTGCCTCCAGGGGCCTCCGGGAGGTCTCCAGGGGAGCCGGGGGCCTTCCGTGCTGCCCACCCCCTGGATTCGGTTTCTCGCTCTGTCTCCTTGCTGAGCCTTTTCATGTCTTGAAATCGCGGCCAGACAAAGACATAAGAACTCCCACACAGCCTAACGTTTTGGAGCCTCTTCAAACCAATATTCCTTAAGTATTAGTACACGGAGAGAATGCATCTATTAAGTTTACTTGTACTAACTGCTTCTGAAGAGGACCTGTCAGGGCAGGTGAGGCTGGGCTGTGTAACAACCATTCTAGAAATCTCAGTGGCCACGAGGCCGGTGTGGGGTGCCGCGTGGGGCCGCCACTCCCAAGTGCATGCTTGTGGGTTGTCGGAGGTGGGGGAGGAGGTCTGGGGCGTGTGGCCAGCCTGCAGACTTCTCCTGGGAGGAACACGTCAACCCTGCCTCATTGCCTCAGCCCAAGGAGGCACGTGGCCGCGGGCCACCTCGGGGGTCCCTGGGGCGGGGCTGGGGATCTCGGGTCCCAGAGCTCTCCCTCTGGGGACATGGCACTGCATCGGGTGTTTGCTCTGGTTCCAGAATCTCAAGGGGCTGGGACTGCAGTGTGAGTCCCAGACGTGCTCTGCAGGGCCGGTGCTGGTGGGAGAGCCGTGTGCCCCCTCCGGGGAGACCTCATCGGACCACGCAGCAGCCACATTGGCGGGAAGCTAAGCAGCGGCCACGTGAGACCACGGCAGAGCTGCAGCTGCTCTGGGCTTTCCTGGGGGTCACGTGGAAGGAGGGGACCCGGAGAGACCAGGGGTCAGGAGAAGAGCTTGCAGGGTCTGCCGCGCAGAAGGGCCCTGGGGGCCGCTGCTGTTCCAGGCTCTGGGGCCCTGGCGGGAGCCTGCCGACCACCCTTCCAGCGCCCTGTGCTCATTGGCACCCTTGGCGTCGTGAAGGTGCCTGGCTCCTTCCAGCCCAGTGACACCACAGCCTTTGTGGCAGATCTCGGCTTATCAGCAGACGTGAGGCGCTTTCTACCTGCCAGGCTGAACGAACAAGGAGTCCAGAGAATGCGCGTGATCATTTCCAGCCCTCAAAAAGCCCAGAACGAACACAGAGAGGATCCAGGAGGGTGCGCAGGACCAGGGGCGGCCCCCCCCCCCCCCCTGCCTCGGGGCCCCCCCCTTTTTACCCCACAGGAGGCCACACATATTTTTTGTGTAAAACGCGCTCCAGCAGGCGTCCTGCCCGCTAAACACTCGGCTTCTTCACGGCAAAGACTGAAGAGCACGTTCAACACCGTTTGCAGCGTCTAGCAAACTACCGAACACCAGAGAGACAAATGAACCAATGCATGGAGCAGATCAAGTACTTAAGTAAATGGGAGGAAATCTTCAAATCAGCTCCCTGGTATTATGTAGATAAGAAATTTCGAATTCGGGTTTTGTGACGCCCGAAGACGCGGCCGTTCACATGAGGGGATGGAGCCACACGCCGAGGTCAGGTTTGCGTGAGCGTGTTCTCGAGAGCGGCGGGGGGGACGCCCAGCCCCCAGCTCAGCTGACTTAGCTCTTCGCTCTTCCCACAGTATTTAACTTCTTAGAGTCTTCTCTGCAGACCCCAGCGCGGAGGACGATCCAAATCTGAACTCTGTGCCGAAAATGATTTTCACTGGAGAATTTATTTTTTTCTTTCATCTTAGTCTTTCTCGTTTCCTTGACTGTATCACCAGAAGACATTAATTGCTCATTTTATCTTGGCTCTCTGTAGCTCCTCGGTAAACTCCATCTATCCATGCTCGCATAAGACACACCAGGCTGTGTATTTTCTCGGCAGACACCCTCCTCCCATGCTGGACTTCCAGCCCCGCATCCAGAATTTCTTTGTGGACAAGAAAGCACCGTACTCAGACTCAGACTGGTCTCACTGAGCACGTGTCAGACGGGCAACGATCCCCAGAAGGCAGGGGTGGCCTCCGTGGGCTGTGGGAGTTTTGTGGAAAGGCACTAGCAGGGGCGCGGGCGGGAGGAGCCGGGCTGGTGGTCACTCTTGCCCTGACTAGGGTTATGGGGTTTTTCTCTAAGCGGGTAGTATCTGTATTTTTAAACCTTTCCATGGTCAGCACATAGCACTTTACAAGATGAAACAGAAGAAGACGTGCAGTGGTTTCTAAGAGGCTGGGTGGGCTGTCAGGAGGTCCCGGCAGTCCTTGGCTGGCGGCCTGGGCGCGAGCCGGGCTGGGGCGGGAGCCGGCACCCCGTCCTCCCTGGAACAGAGCAAACCCCAGCCCCGGGAAGGTGCTGAGCCCTCCTGTCCTGGCAGCCGGCTTTGGGCTTCTGTGCGGTGATGAGACTCGGCCGAGGGGCTTTCTGCATGGAGGCTGCGTGCTCTCCCTGCGCCCTCCCCTCGTGGGCCTGGGATCCTAAGGGTCCCTACTGATGGCTGAAATCATTGATTCAGATACAGCTCAGATAAAGCAGCTGTTCCCAAGACAGTTGCTTACCCTGCGGTTCAAAGAGAATTCGCTTTCTTCCCGCTGGTGGTAAGACGCTGCCCAGTACTCGCGGGCTGGGGGTCTCGCTGCGTGTCCCGGATGGCAGCCTGTCCTATGAGAGTGGGTCCCCTACAGCTTTCTTCACGGGGCCGCCCCAGTTCCCGTGGTGGCTGATCCCTCGTGTTCCCACCCCCCAGGCTTATTTCAGAAAACCCATCAAAGAGCCTGAAGGTTGACGTGTCCATAGTGGAAGTGTATAATAACGACATTCTTGACCTTCTGGCCAAAGAGCGCCGCATGGAGGTGTCTGGGCCCAAGCGTGACGTGCCGACAAGCAAGGCAGCAGAGCGGGAGGTCTCTCCGCCAACCCGGCAGTGAGTGTTCAGCCGTGGCCCGGCTTCTCCGAGCGGCCGGCAGCCTCACCGGGACCCCTTCATCGCTGAAAGGGTTTGCGGTGTTGTTGCACTTAGGATGTGTCATGCGTTTTTCCATTTGCTTTAGAAATTATCTTTTTAAAATCACAGTTAAAACAGACACGTTAATTAACCTTTTAAAATATCTTGATGACAAATGTGTGGCACAGGTCCCACCCTCATATTCCAGATGAGGGAGCGAGCTTGGAGAAGTGGACTTCCCCGCGGTCCCGCCATTAAGTATAGACGTCCTCATTTCTGCTTGTACATGCCAATATTGGACAGAATACAGTAATTATTCATCTTGTACATAGGGAAGGCTCCTCATATTTTTAAAAATATTTTATTTATTTATTTGACAGAGACACAGTGAGAGAGGGAACACAAGCAGGGGGAGTGGGAGAGGGAGAAGCAGGCTTCCCGCTGAGCAGGGAGCCCGATGTGGGGCTCGATCCCGGGACCCTGGGATCATGACCTGAGCCGAAAGCAGACGCTTAACAACTGAGCCACCCAGGCGCCCCGAAGTCTCCTCATATTGATTAAAGACACTCCTCAAAGTTGCCTGTTCCCTGAGTCCACATCTGGGTATCCGGTTTGCTCGCAGGGGGCGGGGGAAGGCTGTCTCCCCTTGTTTGATGAGGGTTAGGGTAGCGAGCCTGTCCTGGGATCTCAGAGTCAGTAAGGGAAGGGTCTGCAGCTGTTTCTAGCATCTGAAAAAAGCCTACAGGATGGTACACTGAACCATAAGTTTGCACAAGGTAACCAGAACTCTCAGCTTTTGACTAATAAGACTCAGAACAACATAGGTCCCGCTGATGGGAATTTCTGATTAGCTGTCATCTCTCACTAAAATAGGGAAATGGACTTTTATTGGAGTCCATGGGGTGTCCTGAAATAGTTGATTATTCCAGAGTAAAGCAGTTCATGACACGTCAGTCAGGCCTCAGAAAAGGAAGGCGTTTGATTTGCTGTTTTATTTTGTCTAAGGTGTGCTTCAGTCCGCTTTCCTACAACATGTCCCCTTGGTCTGGGTGAGAGGGTGGGGGGCGTCCCTTGCCGCCACCCCGGGCGCGCTCCCCATCACTCGGGCTCTCTGCCAGGCCTGTCCACAGTGCGGAGGACTTCATCGCACTCGCCGCCGGAAGCCTGCAGCTCAGGGCGCAGCTCGCCACCCAAGTGCACGCCCATTCTTCTAGATCCCACCTGATAATAACGGCCACTCTCACCGCAGCCTCCCCCTGCGACAGCCCCGGTAAGTGGCCGTGTGCGCCTGGGCAGGGGCATGGAAGAGAAGTTGCACGGAGCCCGGGGTGGGAATTGCAAACACTCCTTTGGAGGGTCTGGAACCCAGGCTGAGAAGAGAGGGGATCAGGGTGAGGGACGGAGGAAAGGCTTTGTTAAATAGGATATAACACGAGGAGAATGGGCATATTTGTATCTGGGAATACGATGCCCGAGTCGTGAGTGTGATTTGGGTTTAGAAAGTCACAAACCAGTATATACAATGGTGCCAGTTATGTAAGAAAAGTAAGGCATGGGTTGCAAGGGTCTGGACGTCCCAGTCGGTGAAGACTGGGCCAGCACACAGGGTCGTCTGTGGGACTCGCGAAGCCCAAGGCCCCCAGGCTGGGATGGACGGGCCGAGGACCCGAATTTCTGTAGGCTCCCGGTGCCAGAGTCCACGGGCAGAGGATGGCTGGTCCAGGGCCTACTTCACATGCGGTCATACAGATGCCTGGTCCCGGGGGGGGCGACACGCCCCTGACCCTGTGGCCGCCGAGGTGGTCCAGGCAAGGGAGGACGGGGGGTTGGGGGGTCAGTGCAGAGATTCCTGACTGCCCTGCGCCCCCCAAACTCGGCCCGATGAGTCCCAGGACCGGGCGCACCTGCTGGGAGGGCGGGGCCGTGGGTGGGCAGGTGCTGTCCAGGGAGCCCACGGCCGCTAGCCACACGGGAGAAGGCCGTGGAGACCAGAGTGGATTTTATGTTGTTCTTTTTTTTTTTTGTAAATTATGTGTATTTTTTATGCTTTCCACAGTGAGTATATTATTTAGGTTTAAAAAAATCCCTTTAGGAAGTCTGTTTAAGAATAACGCTCGATGAAATGGACACACACGGCAAAATGAAGACCAGTTTTGTCAGGATTTCTGTGGGGGCCTAGGAAACAAGGGTGGAGTTTACCTCTGTCAGGGCCCATCGGGTATTAATCTGTGTCATTACCGAGTATTTCTGGGAACGTCATTCGGTGCTCATGAGACTACGTGGGCCCTGGCCTCCCTTTCCCTGTTTTACCCAGAGAAGCCCCTCCCCGTGGCCAGCCCCCCACCCCCGGAGTGTGGTCCTTCGGGATGAGGGCCCACTTTTCGGCGCTGCGGGAAGCTGAGGGAGGCTTTGTGGATGTCACTCCCGGGTACATGTCACCCCCTTGCAGCTGACCGGCAGTCACCTGGACCACCACTCGAGGGGCGGCCGGCCTGGGGCAGAGCCTCGCCCGGGTCCCCGGGGGCCCAGCGACCCGCGGAACAGGTGCATGCCAAGCTGCAGCTCGTGGACCTGGCGGGCAGCGAGTGTGTGGGTGAGCGCAGAGCGGAAGCCTCTGTCTGGGGCGAGCGGGGATGTGGGGCGTCCTGAGCATGGCCCCCCTCTGCAGCGAGCTCACAGCTGCTCCTCCCAGTGGGCAGCTGTCTTTCCATGGCCGCCAGACGTGCTCGTCCCAGAGCGATGCCCCCTCCACGGCTCTGCAGCGGCCAGCCCGTTCCCAGTCGAGGCCATGCAGGGGGTCAGAGGAGGATGCCGATGGACTGAGGGGCTCCCCACTCAGTGCTCCCTTCCTGAGAAGCGACAGTTTTGCTTTCCCTCGTTCATTTCTTGGTGTTGCCAGAGAATTCATTGCCCATGGTAACCACGTGGCTGGGTCTTCGCGCTTTCCCAGGTGTGTCTGGAGTGACAGGATCGGCCCTGAGGGAGACTTCGTTCATAAACCGGAGCCTGGCGGCCCTCGCGGACGTCCTGGGGGCCCTGTCGGAGCGCAGAGCCCACATCCCATACCGCAACAGCCAGCTCACCCACTTTCTCCAGGACGTTCTTGGTAACGTAAGGGCCCCCCAGAGGCCCCAGACCACAGGACCCCCGGGGGGTGCCACGGCACACTCCCTCCCCTGGGGGGCTCGCTCCTCCTGGCCATACCTCCTTGGGGGACTTCCTGGGCCCCCAGGTCACTGTTGTCCCCTCCCAGAGTATTTTCAGCGCTGTTCTCCGTGTCGCCGTGCACTGGGTTGGTTGGTTTGCACGTGCCTGGCCAGCCCTCCAAGTAGGTCCTCGGCTCCTCGCAGGGCCGCCTCCGCGTCCTGTGTCCCATCCTGTCGGGCGCGTGGTGGGCTGCAGCTCACCCTGAGGATAGCTGGGGTAGAATGTTCTAGGCCTTCTATGCGTCTCATCCTGGCGTCTCCTCTGTCTCACTGCAGATGGACTTTCTCCACAGGAAGAGGCAGGGCTGTATCCAGGGTTCATGTGTCGGCTTCTCCCTCTAGGAGGGCCCCTGATGCGCGAGGCTGGGTGCGGGGCGGCGGGGCCCACGGGAGACACACGCAGCCCTTGCCGTGGCCTCCCAGTGTCTGCGTGGTTTGCCTCCCCGTCCTTCCGTCCTTCCCTCTCCCTTGTCCCTGGGTTTGCTTTTCCTCCCAGGCCGCTCAGCACCCCCTGTTGTCCAACAGGCTGGGGAGCCCTGGGTGCTCTGGCTGGGGGACCCTGCCATCACGCACCCTCATCAGGAGCGACCCACGCCCAGGCCCGCGCCCCCGAAGCCGGCGTCCGACTCCACGTGGGCTCCGCAGTAGCTGAGCCGTGCCGGGTTTCTCTTGGGATCTTTCACCTGCCTTTGCTTCTTATTTTAAAGGAGGTGATGCAAAGCTCCTGGTGATTCTGTGCGTGTCCCCCTGCCGGACGCACGTGGCAGAAACGCTGCGGTGCCTGGGGTTTGGGGCCCGGGTGAGGCAAGTGCAGCGAGGCCAAGCTGGAGGGGGCAGTGCGGCCCCCCGGAAACCCAGGTGAAGCAGGAGCCGTGGGCGGGTTGCCCCTGTTAATGGGATTTGTGCCCTTATGATGAGTTTCCTGTCATTCCTTGACAATGTATGTGCCCTAACACAAGCTCATCGACTTTGGACTTCATAAGCCTGTTGTTTTCCAAGGAACCAGTGACACGCTGACCCGTCATCAAGGAGCAGGAGACGCCCAGCAAGAAGTGGGGGGGCGGGGACGTGGCGGCCGAGCGGAAGGAGCTGTGTCTGCCGACCAGCAGGGAAGGTGCGAAGACCAGACGATCCGGGGTCGGAGTGCGGTTCCAGAACCACAGCCCCGGGCTCTCGTGCCGGCCGCCTGACCCGGACACTTTCCTCAGCCCGTAAAGCCCCGTTCCCTCGTCTGTAACACGCTGGGTGTGCACAAACACGCCACCAAGAGCAGATGTTTCATGTTATTGCTCCTCCTCGTAATGACCCGTCGTCCCAAGCCGACATCGCAGCGCTGGCCATGACGCATGACACGTGGCGGGCCACAGGCTCTCAGCGTGGGGGCCGTGCGTGGGATCCAGGGGCCCCGGGAACTCGGATGCGGCGCGAGCACCCGCCCCAACCGGGGGCCACGCGCGGATGCGGTGCGCGTCTCGGTGTCAGCCCGGCAGCGCGGATCCTTGGGTGGAAGCCGCTCTGAGCTGCGCCCACGGGCGTGCGGGCCTCGCAGACCAACAGGACATGCGGCCGTGCCCTCGCCACGCGTGCGGCTCTGGAAGTGAGGCTCAGACGCAGGTCCCCGCTGATGCTTCCGGAGCACGAGTGGCTTAAGTGTGAGGAAAACCCGTTCAGACCTCAGCCTGTTTTATGTAAGAGTGAGCAAAATGTGTTTTCTAGCGATTAGCACGAACCCAGCAGGCCTGCTCCGCGCGTGTCTCCGGGGACGGTGTGCGTGGCCCTGAGGGAGGCACGAGGACCCACGCCTGCCTCAGTCCCCCCGGGGTGCATCCAGGGCCTCGCTCCTCACCAGCCTTCCCGTTCCTTCCCGCACCGCCCGGGACCCAGTTCCTGCCGGGCTCCGGGACACGGGGTGCGAGGCTGGGCCCCCTGCAGGTCACGGGGCGGGGCGTGCCCTGCGGGAGAAGGACGCCGCAGAGGGCGGGGCAGGGCCAGGTCATGTGGACGATGGGGAGGGTGACAGATTGGTCGGCTGCTGGAGGACAGACCCGGTGAGCGCTCCTGGGCGTGTGTGCGCCCCTGAGCGGGACAGAGACCGCAGCACGTGGACACAGTGTTCCAGTCCTGACGCAAACGTCAGCAGCACGGCTGCCGGGGACACGATTTCCCAAAAAGCTGAAAACTCAGCAAAGTTACAGACAGATCCGTTTTAGAGGCTCTGACATGGAGAGACTCCCCACCGCGGAGTCGGGTGACGGGGACAGAACCCACCCCCTGTCCGCGAGGGCGGCCCCAGAGCGGGTGTGCGTCCGGGAGCCCCTCCACTCCCAGCCTGTGCGGGACGCGTCGCTGCCATCCCAAGGCAGGTAGGGGACCGCCAGGGCCGGCTGGAGAGTGACCGCGCGGGTCCTCGGCCACTCACTGGGGCGCGGCCCGCTGCCCGCCGAGAACAGTCTTTCTTCCTTGCACGCGCGGTGAGTGGCCAGCTCTGCACCGTCCACGGCCCTGCAGCCCAGCGTCCTGCGCCCGCCGCCCCGGACGCCCCCTCAGGACGGTCCCGCGAGACGGTCACGGGCCTCTGGAAGCTGAGGCAGTCACGGCCGACAGGGCAGGGACGGGGCATTTGGGGCAGGCGGAGAGCGTGCACACAGGCTCACCGCCTGGATGCGCGCTCAGGGCCCCGTCTGCACGTGGCCGTGGCCGTGGCCGTGTGAGCCCCCAGGCCTCGGGTGGCCGAGCGCCGGCCTCAGAGCCGCCGCTCCGTGTTGGCGTGATGACCGTGCAAGCCTCGCCCCCGACTGGGCGTGTTCGGCAGAGGCGGAGAACACTTCGTCTGTGGGGAGGTGGGAACTGAGCGCGGCCTCGCGGCCCGTGTCACCGTCGGGACGCCAGAGCGCGTCCCAGGGCTTCAGGGCCTCACGGATTCCCGGACCTCCCCTGCCGCCCGCGCACAGCCTGCCTCTGTCTCCGCCGCCCCCGGGGCCTGTGGCTCCCAGAGGTGGGGGCCCGCGTGTGGAGGAGGGGGAGCATGTGGAGCCTGGGGCCTTTGGCCCCATCGCTGGCACGCAGAGAAGCCCTGTCCCACGCGCCCTGACAACACGGGGCACCCCGGGAAGGTGCCTCCCAGCCCTGCCCCTCCCGTCACCGGCCGAGCGGCCCACCCTGTGCCCCCCACGTCCTCCTGCCCCCCGGCTCCCTTCTCCTGGCTGCCCCTGCCCCGGGACAGAGCGGCCTGACCTTCCTCAGACAGTTCAAGCCGCTGTGCCGAGGACGCGCTGTCGCGGGCTCCTGGGTCCGCGTGCACAGGTCGCCCCGCGCCCCTCGGGGCTTGCCTCCCACATTCTTGGGACTGGCTCGGTGCCCCCACCCCCCAGGGTATTTCGGGGATGCTGAACAACCAGTACCAGGCACATCCCCCCTCAATGCGCATTTTCCGCTTGTGTGGCGGCCTGAACCCTTGGCCCTGAGCCGCTGGGTCCGTGGCAACAGCGTAGGAAGGCCCGGAGCTGCAGGGAGCGAGGGCCGCGGGGCGTCAGCGGGCGGGGTCCGCGGCACACTGTCTGGGAGCAGCAGCTGAGGGTGAGGGTGAGCGCGGGGCCAGGGCGGGGACAGCCGGGGGTCTCCTGCGGGAGACAGCGAGGTGACCCATTGCTGTGAGGTAAGTACTTGGATAAAAAAGCATCCGGTCAGAACTTTTAAAAAGTGTGAAGAGTACAAAGGGTCCCGAGACCCCAAGCACTGAACTCACCCTCCCTCACCCCCTGCACTGAACTCCAGGCTGAATTCGGGGTGAGGCCCCCGGTGCTCTTCCGCCTCCCAGCAGGCCTGCCTTGGCCTTCCTTTGCCATGTCCTGGAAGCCACTCTGTCCCCACCCGGGGAGGCGGTAACCTGTGAACCACCGCCCTCCCAAACCCGACCCGCGTGCCCCTTGGGGCAAGGGAGCCAACCCTTGCTGGCGAGTCAGTGGGTTTTAACCACTTACGGTTAAAAACATCTTCATTCTGCAAATTTTAGAAAACCACATAGTCACGTGCGGATGGGGCCCAAAGCCGGACACTGATGGGCCTCATGGTCCCCCTGCTCCCCTCCTGGAGCCCCTGGCCACTGTGCCTGGGGCCCGGCTCCTCTCTAAGAGCCCCAGGTCTCCTGGACGGACGCCCTGGTCCCCGGTCAACCCTCTCTTCTCCTCTGCCGAGCCTCCAAGCCCACGCAGCGGCTCTGGGGCGGCCGGCCACGGAGTGAGTAGGCTTTTCTGGAGAAAGGACGTCCTGTGCTCTAGATTCTGTCTCCCAAGGAGGTGGGCCTAGGTGACCCAAGGGCCACAGGGCAGAGTTCACCAAACCAAAGTGAAGGTTAGACATGCCCTCTAGACTCCTGGGTCCATGACCTCGATGGGCTGTGGGTCCCCGAGGGCCACAAGCCCCTTGCACTGGCAGCCGGCCCAAACAGAACTGCCCCAGGTCCACTTGTGACGTCCTGCATCCCAGCAGGGTGGCAGCTGTGCTCCCCAGCGCGCACCCGACTCCCCCGGCCTCACCCCAGGGCAGGAGGGGTCGCAGCGAGACCAGGCAGTTGGCCCAGGGAACTGCAACAAAACAGCCCTCGGGGTTTCTGTGCCTCTAGACCTGGTGACTCGGCCTCTGGCCTCCACCCAAACCTGGCCCAGGCCTGGCCTCCACTTTCCTGAGCCGTCTGCCCACTCCTGGGGCCCGGAGGGAACCTGGGTGGGCTTCCTTTCAGCCCCGCGGCTGTGCTGCAGGACCTGTGCCCGGGCCCACCACACCCCTGGGGCCACACGACCCTCCCCACTGGTGGTCACCATGGTCTCGGAGTGTAGATGAGTCAGCCTACTTAGCAGCCCCACGCGAGCCCTGACCTGTGTCTTCTCGCAAACCATGCGTCCCTACTAGTTAAGACCCATTTTCCAGGAAAACATCTGTTTTGCCTGAAAGAAAAAGTCCTAGTCTGCACAAAGGAGAAGCTGGTATTTCTGACTTTCCGGCCACTCTTGCCTCCACCGTGTGTGTCAGGCTTTCACTTTTTCTGGGTGGGCAGGAGTGGGGAGGGCTGGAGATCACTGCCCCGGGCCCCTCTTGGCCTCTAATTGTGCTCCCCGCTCACCCAGCAACCCAAGATTACCCGGTGGTTAACAGACACTTGGCATAATTTTCCTTGTCTGTCCATGGGGCCTGGAGGAAGGATAGAAATAGGAGCCCCTCCCGGGTTCTGGTGGTTTCTCGGGGTCAGCCAGCGGTCCCTGCTGCCCCATCTGCCAAGGACACAGGGCAGGGCCCTGGCCTCCCTCTGGACCCGGCCATCCTCAAGTTACGGATGGGTGGGATCAGGGGTGATGGGAGACAGAGTCTGGGTGTGAGCCCCGACTTGCACCAAGAGGAGCCCGTCAGAACCACATGGCCCTGAGCACGCCAGGCTGGTCCTGCCCAGGCCCGCCCCCCACATGCCCTCCCGGACACCCGGGCCTGGGGCGGCGCTGGGCAGAGGCTCACGGCGTGTGTCCAGCGCCCTCTTGTGGCAGCTGGGGAGAGGTGCGGCGTCCCCCAGGGCCGGCCGCCAAGCCCTGTCCATTCACCAGGTCCGCTCACCCTCGTGTGTGCACACGTGGGCCTGTGTGCGGGGGCCGGCCCCGCAGGCTCATTTCTGCCCCACCCAACACCTTCTTTGCGCAGTAGCCAGTCAGTCCGCGGGGCTGAGCTCTTGTGCCCACATTTTCTTTGTAGGAAAATAATCTCCATAGACCTCAGGTCAGAGCAAACACAACCCCGTTTGTTACTATGGGGACTGGTGTTAGTACGACTTTGGAAAATCACGGGAAGCAGGAGCCCAGACAGCTCTGCACGCCCTCCTCCCATCCTTCAGGCCCCAACCTCCTGCTGCCTGGCTCAGGGGCCCTCCCTCAGACTTTTCTCTTGTGGCCGCTAGGCTGGGTGCCCTCGGTAGCCTGGGGCCCGGGTACTTCCTGCACAGGGACCAGACGGGCAGCCAGCAAGCCTGCCCCACCACCCTGACCCCGGCCGGCACCTGCCCAGGGCTGGCCCGTGACGTCTGTCTACAGGGAGCCTGGGTGCCCACAGGGACCCCTGCTATCCGCCCCCGCCCCGTCCATCCCTCATGGCAGAATTGCCCCTTCAGCAACTCCAGGCCACAGAGGAGGGGGGTAGAGCAGCCTTGCTTCTCTCTAAGGAGCACATTTGGTAAATATGAGCTCCAGGGGGCATGAGTGGCCCCCCACGGCCCCGTCCGGGTGGTACCAGCACGCGGCACGCAGGAGAAGCCCTCAGCCTCCTGGCCCGCCCAGCGCAGGCTGGTCCAAGCGTCCGAGGCAGGTGTGGATTTAGGTCTTTATTACATGTGCGCGCTGTGTACACACACAAGATGTCCTTTCACAGAAAGGATCAAGGGGCAGCAGGTGTGCGGGTGCGGATCCTGTGCAGGGGAGAGGCCAGAGGGGCCCAGCTAGAATGAGCCGGACCACAACCGGATGCCCATTAAGAGCCTCAGGCTCGGGGCTGGTTACGACCGTCTCATATCCCACCTGCTCAGAGCAGCCTCTCTCGGGGTCTCTGGAAGGGATGCAAGGCCCAGCTCGGGTTAGGAGCCAGTGAGATCGGCACAAGCCCTGCTCTTCCACCTGGGGGCGCCGGCGCTAGTCTGCTAACACGCACCCCTGCACCGGCGGGCTCAGCCCAGCGACCCTGCACCATCCAGGTGGCGGCCGGCTCCAGGAAGGCCACCTGCAAGCGGGGCCTGGAGGTGGGTGGGGGCAGCGTGCCTCGGCCTAGGGAGGTCACCCTGCCTTTGCAAGGCAAGCACAGCCGTTAATCACGGGGAGTCCTCCCAGCCTGCAGCTGCAGCCGCAGCGCTCCTGAGCCACGCGGTCCAACCGCAAGCTGGCCGCTGGGGCCGTGCGCCTGCCGCACATGCTGCCTTCCCTGGCCTCTGAGTGCACCGATGTACCTGAGTGAAGGTCAGCTGTCCCTCAAAAGCACACTTTTCCAGAACTTGCTACCACGTGTAAAACCACCCGGCTGTTAAGGTGGTGTGAAGCTGGGAAGAACCTCTCCAACCCCAGACGTGGAGGATGGGTCAGGTGCAGAGCGTGGGGCTGGGGCTGGTCCCTGCTCCGCCCCATCTCACCTGCAGTCTTCTGAGCCCTAACGGTGACCAGCGCTGTCCCAGGCCGGGAGCCCTGGCTGCTCCCCTGTGACCTGTGATGGGAAACGACCGGGACACGGGCTCTGTCTTGGGGCGCAGAGTGAGGAATATTCAGAATCTAGATCGCGGCTTCACTGGTTGGCCTAGTTGCCTCTCTGGCTTTACGGGCTCCGCAGGGACCAGGAGTCCAGGTGATCCTACGGCTCCAGCCATGGTGCTTCCCGTGGTGTCCGCACCCTGTAGGTGGCGGACACGTCTGGACACGTCTGGGGTGACAGCTGGGCCCACAACTCACAGAGAGGGATTGCAAACAGAGTGGTCTAGCGGAAGCCTGTGGCCAGTGCAAGGACAAGTGACCATGCCCTGGGTCAAAGACTCCCAGAAGGCTGTGCACTTAGTCCGACCATCCATCAGGGTCAGTGCGGAGAGAACCCAAAGGGAATAGCTAACATACCTTCCTTCCCAGAACAGATGGGGCAGGGCTACCCGAGGGGCCCGCACGGCCCGCCCCTCAAGCCTGAAGACCGCATGGTCAAGAAGACTTGACTTCTGCCCCCTGGTGACTCAGATGGTGGAGTTGGGACCCGTCATGGTTGGCACGAGAGTGGGATCTACTCATCCCCTCCAGGCCTGACCTGAGAACCTGCTCCACACACTGACAGGTGAACACACGGGGGAAGGGGCTGGGTGGGGGCGGACCTCGGTCAGCCAGGCGGTGGCAGGAGCTCCAGAGCAGGAGGGGTGAGGGCCGGAGGCCGTCCTGATGTGGGAGGCTGCCGAGGTGTGGATGAGGCGTGGGCGCAGTCCTGCTGGGTGGACAGAGCCCCATGTGGATGGGGCTTGCCGTGCGGATGAGCCATGCTGTGTGATGCAGCCAGGCTGTGTAGACGGAGGCCGGGGCGGACGAGCCGTGTCTTGTGGATGCAGCGGTGCCGGGTGGACAAGCTGTGCGGCGTGGATGAGCCCCAAGTGGGCAGAGCCACATCTGCAGTTGTCCACACCGCAGACTCCTCTGGGGGCTGGTCGCCCCTGCTCACTGCACAGGTTCCCGGCGGAGCGTGGTCCAGGCTGCCGTGGTGTGGGCCTGCCTCTGGTAGGGGGTAGTGTGCGTGCACTCTGCCTCTCCCCCTCCGGCCACCCCCCAATTCTGTCCTCCCTGAGCACACACACCAGCACCCCCGGCTGGGGATGTCCACACGACCCCTTCTGCCCCTGGCCCCCAGAGTCCCTCATCCAGAGGCTCCCGCCCTGCCCTGTCCTCACTGCACCCTGCTGGGCCCACTGTCTACACGGCCCCCTTCTCCTGTCCCCCCGTGCCCCCGAGGCCACAAGCTGTGTGGGCAGGAGTGGGGCATAGGCCGTGGCCCCCGTCCTCAGCCAGGACAGCTCAGGGAGGGAGCGGCTCCTGCGTGGGCTCCTCCCCCCCTCCTCTCCTGGAGGTGCCTCCTACAGCTGGTGCCTGGGTCCCCTCTGGGGCCCTGACGCAGAGCCCACCCCGTCCCGAGGGGCTGCTGGATGGGGGGCTCACAGCCCTGGGCTGTTTTCTTCCTTTGAACTGGTCGGACTTGGTTACTATTGGATAGATTTTAGGAATAAGATCTGGAAGCATCCTCGGAAGTCAAGAATAGCTTCCCACCCCCATTTCCTGGGTGAGGAAGCCTGTCCGGTGCTGGGGCTCAGAGGCGGCCGCCCCGGGTCCTGCCAGGTGGGGGCCCAGCTAGCACCCACTCCTTCGCATCCCGCAGGGTGAGCTCACCGCTGCAGAGGGGCCACGCAGGGCCGGTGGGTACAGGCTGTCTCGTCGCCCTTTTGGGGGCACGTCCTGTCTGCCGTCTCTGGGCCGTGAGCCCCCAGCTGCACTGGGAGCTGACCCTGCCCAGGCACTGTGGCTTCTCTCCCCCTCCCTGGTCTAGCTTCGTCCCTCTCTGGGAGTCACATCAGAGCCTAATATTCTCTCTGTCCAGGGCACCACCCCCAGGTCAGGCCCAGCAAGGCGGGGAACCCCCAACCCATAACCATTGGCATCGGTCCCTCCTCCTGCCCCTGGGGGGCCTGGAGCAGCCCCGGGAGTGCTCACTACCTGGGGATGGTGGCCTCTGACCCCAACGAGCACCCAACCAGGAAGGTGGAGGCCCAGGGGAGCCATTCCCGCCCTGCCTTGTCCCCCAGAAGCCTCCCACTCCTCCACTGCCTGACTGCGGGTCCAGGGGTCCCTACCCGGGGGCCCCCGGTGGGCCTGGGTGGACTAAGAAAACAGGTGCTGGAGCCCGGCCTGGGCCTGCCCAGCCTGTGGGCACATACCTGATACAGGGCCTCAGCACTCCTGCCCCTCATCCTGATCAGCGTGACCTGCACGACCGCCGAGGGCCCCGGGCCAGAGGCTGTGAGAAGGAAGGAGGTGTGAGCAGAGCCGGGTGCCCACCCTTCTCCCTCCTCCCCTGGGGACTCTGACTTGGGCCCGGGAGCCTCCATGCACCCCTCGTCCAGGGGCCTTGACCTGCAGGGGTGGTGAGGAGAAGGTTGTCTGCAATCATCCACTGGGTCCCTCGTGCTCCCCAGGCTCAGACCCTTCCACACAGCACACGCCCCCATCCCTTCCTCCCCACCCATCTGCCACTGGCCCACCTGCAGGAGCTCAGGGAATTCCCGGGGTCGCCGGCCCCGCTCACTGGCCCCTGTTCTGGGAGTCACTCAGGTCCCTGGAGGGGCCTGGGGAGCTCTGTGTTATCCTACAAGCTCTGGGGCAGATCTCTCAAGAAAGCAGCTCCCACAACCCAGGAAGAAGCCCGCCAGGGGCGCCTGCCCAGTGACCCTTCCCAGCCAGGTGCAGACGCCCGCGGTGGGGGGGCTGCTGAGAGTGAGATCTTCAGACCTCCCAACCCCTGCAGGGACAAATCCGCCCCAGAGAGCGAAACTTCGGGTGTGGGAAGGACGCGCACTCACAGCACACGTCAGTGAAGAAGAACGGCCGCCCCGCAGCGGTGAGGTCGCGCCCGTCCCACCACCTGGTTTCCGCGCTGGGTGTTCTCCGTCCCACAGAGTGTCCCCTGACGTCAGCGAGTTACCTGAGGAGCCTTCCGGTCCCCGCGTAGTACTGCACCCCGAGGAAGGCGGCGACGGGGTGTGGGGCCGCCCACCGCCCTGCAGGGGAGAAGCAGGGCGAGAAGACCAGAGCCCGGGAGCTGGCGGGGGGCAGGCCCCTGACGCCGGTTCAGCTCGGCTCCCCGCTTGGGCCGCGGTGGCCACGGCTGGGGCCATTTTCTGGCTTCCGTGATGTTGTCTTACTTCTGAGAGCGAGACGCCCTGGCATGTCGTCTGCACACTCAGGGGCGCCCCCCGCCCTCGCGGCCGACCCTGCACGCGGCAGCCCTGGGGCAGCGCAGGCGGCTCCGGGGACACGCGGACGCTGGCTCTCAGGCTCCGGGGACGGGCCCGCCGCCCACGGTCTGACCTACTTTGCGCCCTTCCCGCTGCCAGGCCTTGAGAAGGACTTGCTGAGCTTCTGCCCCAAATCCGTAAACATGTACTTGTCTGTCCGCGAGCCCCAGCGCCCGCCTCCCGTGTGCTCACAGGCACCCCCAACGCTCGCGGCTTCTGGGGTTGGCGATCGAGGGAGCGTGTCACTCGTGCGCGGCCCTCCCGGGGGGCGGGTGTGAGCGGCCGCGTGGGCATCCCACCCTCAGCCCGGGGGCTCCTCGCCCGGCCGCCGGCTGCGTCCTTCCCAGCCAGAAACACCTGTGTGTCGTCGGGGGCCACTCACCAACTGGGAGTCCGCAGCGCCTGTCTCTGTCTCTGTCTACCTGTCTTTGTCTCTGTCTCTCTGTCTGTCTCTGTCTCTGTCTGCCTGTCTTTGTCTCTGTCTCTGTTTCTGTCTTTCTGTCTCTGTCTCTATCTGTCTCTGTGTGTCTCTGTCTCTCTTTGTCTCCATCTGTCTCTCTGTCTGTCTCTGCCTGTCTCTGTCTCTGTCTGTCTCTCTGTCTCTGTCTCTATCTGTCTCTGTCTGTCTGTCTCTGTCTCTCTGTCAGTCTCTGTCTCTGTCTGTCTCTGTCTGCCTGTCTTTGTCTCTGTCTCTGTCTCTATCTGTCTCTCTCTGTCTCTGTCTCTCTTTGTCTCCATCTGTCTGTCTGTCTCTGTGTCTCTCTGTCTCTGTCTCTATCTGTCTCTGTCTCTCTGTCTGTCTCTCTGTCAGTCTCTGTCAGTCTCTGTCTCTGTCTGTCTCTGTCTCTCTGTCTGTCTCTCTGTCTGTCTCTGTCTCTGTCCCAGCCCCTGGGCTGCATGCAGAGGTCTCCTGCCTTGATTTTGGCTATAGACCTCAGTCCCAAACATGTGCCCTCCTCACAACCACGGGGTCACTGGAGCAGGACCTTCCATGACTTTCCCACCTGAGAGGCCCAGATCCCCGAAGGAAGGGCTCCAGCCCCGAGACCAGGAGGGTCTGCCGCGGTCCAGCCGCCCCTCGGCTGGCGGCTCAGCTCAAAGGACAGGCCACGCTGGGTGTGCACTGGGGGCTCTCAGCGGGTGGGGCAGCTCTGGCCTGTCCCCCCTTGCAGAGAAGGAGTCCTGGGCATAGGGGTGACCCCAAATTCCTTCCTGAACCTGCCCACCCGCTTGTTCTCAGCATGGCCATCTCAGATGTCCTGACTCAAAGGAGCTAGACAGAAAGAGCCGCTTGGCAGGAGCTGCAGACCCTCTCTGGGAACCCCCTGCTGAGTAAATGCACCTCCTCCAGGAAGACCACCAACAGTCCCCCTCTGTGCAGCAATCCCGGGGGGCTCTTCTCGGCCAGCCCCCAGCCCCTGCCGGTCCTGAGGGGCCCCCCAACTCCTGCCTGTCCCCTGGCTGGTCGGTTTGCATGCTGTCCGCACCGGGTGCAGCGTCCGTGGGTATGCGCACACACGCGCACGCCGGTCACAGTTCAGAGCGCTGATGTGGTTCCCTGCCTGGGTTCCAATTCCCCAGCATCCTCATTCAGGGATTCGAGTTCAAATTCCTCAGCCTGAAGGCTGGGACGCTGAGCCACCAGGCACTGATCCGCAAGCTCCTGGGACTCCTGGGGCCTCTGCTGTGATGTGTGGGGGTCACCTCCGCCTGCTGAGGGCATCATCCCTTTTTGTGCGGACCCCAGCCCAGACATGGTCCCCATCCCACTTTCAGGAACTGCCCCCCGACCCGCTGCTCCATTGAGTCTTCACGAGGCCTTATTGGCCGCAGGGACCCCCAAGGGACCATCCGCTTGTCTGGCACGTGCAGGGAGGAATCTCAGGGCTGCCTTAGCCCATCACATCCACGGAAAGGGGGCACTTGGTGCTTCCCCCTGACTAACGAGAGCAAGGTGGTCTCAACGCAGAAAACCTAGAGCGCGCAGAAAACAGCACGGAGCAGAAACCAGCCTCCCTCCATCCTAAGACGACTATTTCCAACACCTGGCTCACGTCCTTTACCAGCGGTTTCCAATGTGCCCCTAAAGCTACTCTAAACCCTCAAATACCAGATGCTGCCAAGAGCAGAGGGAACATATCCTCCCCCACTTCCTGCAGACTCTGTCCTCTGTTCTTGAGACCACGGAGGGGTGACCGCAACCACAGAACCCAAGACAGAAACCAGCTCCCTGGAGCGAGCATCCCAGGAACACAACCTCTGCTCATCTGGGGAACAGGTAGAAGGAAGAGCATCTGCAGCTCCCCGTCCTACACCCGCCCAGCATCCCCAGGGAGCGCCGGGTCTCTGGGGGACAAGCCCTGGACCCTGCATAGCCTGGCCAAGCATCCGAACAATGGGGGCCTGCAGCTGTTTCCTCATTCCTGCATTGGAAGTCTACCCACTCCGCCGGAGTCCAGAGCACTCCCCGCATGCCCACCACACATGGCCCACACCCAGAACCCCAGCGGGGCCGCGGTGGGCCAGGCGGTGGTAGCCCGTAGTCTCAAGCCCTGGCCTGCTGGCAGACGCAGGCAGACCGAGGGGCTGGAGGCCAGAGAGGCTGCGACTGCAAACTCCCCCGCGGACACGGGCTCTAAGTGGTGCGGCTCAGGGAGGGGACAGCCCCTCGGCCCCGACTGCCGCCGCGAGATCCAGGCACCGAGGGCCGCACCCACCCTGGGCCTTGATGAATTCATCGCGCATCCCTGAGCCCCTCTCCGCAAGGGGAGCTCCAGGGCTCGGCCCCGCGCGTCCTGGAAGATGAGGTGTGCGTCCGGGGCCGTGGGGCCCACCAGGAAGTCGGGGGGCAGCCTGATGAACTCCGTCCCATGAACCAGGAATAATTCCATTTACGAAGCATAAAAACCCAACCCCTGGCGCCCCCCAAATAAATCGGGCTTCTATGGAAATACCTATTTCCTTTGATGTATCACCACGTGGAACACAGAGCAGCAGCGACAAACGATTAAAGGGGGCTGTGGACGTAAACTTTAAATTGGGGGCAAAGCTACCCATTAACTTAGCTTTCTGTGCAGATTGGGAAAGTCCAGCAATGTTAAGATTTAACAGCAAAGCCACAGCCCCGCCGTGCTGTCTGTCTGCCTGCAGCTCCGTCCATCCATCCAGGCCTGGGACGGGAGGTGCTGCCCAGCAAACAGTGAGCAGGGGGCCGGCCAGGGGCTCACCCCCCAAGCCTGGGCAGCTGACACAGGATGCCCTGAGGCCACCCCAGGGGGGGCACTGGAGGGTCAGGGGGCCCTGAGCATGGAGTTTCTCTGCAGCCAGGGGCGAGGACAAGGACACTGGAAGAAGACCCTGCACGCCACGTCGGGGCTGCGGCAGGGGCGTGTCCTGGAGTCTGTGGGGCAAAGCCACGGCCAAGGGCTGTGGGAGGGGCTGGGTCCTCGGGGCCCTGTGTTCCCTTGGGATCTCCCCTTGTCACCCACTGCCCTCCCGATCCTGGACCTGGAGAGTAGGGGTGGGGCGGGTGCTGGTAGACAAAGACCTCCCTGGAGGTGCACGGTGGGCCTGGGGTGTGGACCCCCGGGGACGTCCCCTCCAACTTTGCCCCGTCAGTGCCCCCTCGGTCACGGCATTTAAGGGGGGAGAAGCAAGACATCTTCCTCATTCCACCCCGCCCCTCCATTTCGGGGGGAGTCCCTGTGGACAGTGGCCCTTGTCACCCTCCTGGGCCCTCCCACACAGGACACCAGAACTGGGGGTCACCGGGGTCAGCCAGAGGGTGGCGGCAGTGGACAGTGTTTGGTGTGCATGGCAGGGATCCCACGCTGTGGGGTCCCTGGGGGGGGCTGGCAGGAGTCCCACCGAGGGCCCCTCACCCGGGACAGGTGGCGACTAGCGCCAGGACGTCATCCCTGCCGTGAGGCGGAGATGAGAGGACCAGGCTCCCAAGCTGGGTCCCGGCTGAAGGCCGCCGCCGCCGTCCGCATGGGGCACGTGGTGGGACGGCACCGGTGCGCTCGGGTCACCCCAGCCGAGCCCTGACGCTCGCGCCCTCGGCCACAGGGAAGGGCAGGGAAGGGCGGGCTGCAGCAGGGGGCTGGAAGAGCAGGAGCGGGGTTGGCAGCCCTGCCGCAGGTTCTTAGCACTCTCTCCCTGCACGCCTCCTCCCTGCGCACAAACACTAGCCAGCTGAACCCCGCCGCCTCAGCTAGGCACCTAGGGCTTAAAGGGTCGCTGTGATGTGCGGCGGGGGCGGGAGGCCTGGGGGAGCTGTGCGGACAGACAGACACACAGACAGGCTGAGCCTCGGAGCTCCGAGCTCCCTCCCACCCCTCACCCTTCAACCCCCGTTAGTTACTGGGACAGAAGTGCCTGTGATTTCCTTGTCTGTCTGTCTGCCGGGTGGCTCATTCCCACCCCTCGCGTGGTGATGGTAAAAAGCAGACTGGCTTTTCGTGCACTTTATTGTTGTTTGTACATCCTGCCGCCTGTGCCAGAGCAGACCCTCTGCCGCCTCTGGGGCCCCAGACGTCCCGGAGGGCACCTTGCAGGCAGAGGGGGGCAACTCTGCTTTAGACCAAGGTGCCGCTGGGGTCCGGTGCGGGAGCAGGGGTCTGCCACTAGAGGAGGAGAAGACCTCACACAGCTGGAGCCTGGGCGGGCGGCGGGCAGCGCGGGCCGGGGCCACAGCCCTCGGCAGGGGCCCTTCGTCATTTATTTAGGGGACCCGTGCTGAGCCCACTGACGGGCAGCCAGAGGCGCCGTTGTCCTCATTGAGAAGCAAAGGCAACTGCCTCCTCAGCAATGACGTTCCATCCCTCCTGCTGCTTGGGACACAAAACTGGGGGTCACCTCCTTTCTTTCTCCCCTCGACCCCAAGTCCAGACAGTAGCAAATCCCGATGGTTTTCCCTTCGAAACACCCCCTCACCTACCTGCCCATGTATCCCCGTCCACCCCCTGCTCCACACCTCTCTCGTCTCGCCCCCTGGACTATGACAATGGGCTCCCAAAGTCTCCGCTTCCAGACTTGCCCACCATACCCAACACCTCAGCCTCCAGAATCTTGCTGATCAGGGGGCAAATCACCACAATCCTGCCCAAAGTCCAAAAATGACTCTCACCTCCCTCAAAGAAGCCAGAGCCTGAAAGTTAACTCCAAGGGCTGGCCCTGTTTGCTCTCTGGCCTCCCTGCCTTCCTGCCCCAGGACCTTTGCATGTGCTGTTCTTCTGCATGGAAGGCTCTGTCCTGTACATCTGCCTGGCTTTCAGAAATCAGCTCACATGTCTCCTTGTTGGGGAGGCCCGTCCTGACTCCCAGCGCACACTGTCCTTCACAGCTGAGTGTAACTGGACACGTTTTTCTATTGTCTCTCTCCCCTCGCTGGAAGGAAGCTCCCTAAAGTCTTATTCACTGCTGCAGCCCCACTGTATGTACTCAACAAATATGTGTTGGGCTAAAAAAAAAAAGCCACTACCTGCCTAAAATATTTGCCAATTTGATTCAGTGATCCTCTTAGGTGGGCTATTGATGCCATTGTGCAGATTTGCAAACTGAGGCTCACAGACTGGCTCTGGAATCCAGGCCTTGGGCTTCCACCCATGGCTTTCCTACCAATTTCACTTCTGGCCTGCTTGCTGGAGCACAGGGTTGTCGAGAGGCCCTTTCCTGCCTGGTCTGCCAACTCCCACAGGCCCCAGAGGGAGCTGCAGCTTCTCCCAGGTGCAGGTGGGGTCCCTGGGTCCATCTCTTCATTGCCTTGGGCTCAGTAGGAAAAAGGTGTCCTGTGAACTATAAGGTGTTGTCATCACCGATGTGTGCTGCCAGCTTTCCAAGGACTTGATGGAAGAAGACTAAGGACATCCCAAATCTTTCCTGGTTATTAAGACAACTTCTCAGAAACTAATATGTTATCGCAAAGCCACGCACCCGACATCAGAGCTATGGGGCGGCAGAGACCCTGGGGCAGGCGGCCTGAAGGCCCAGTGCTTCCAGACTCATCACCATGTTTCTGTTAACCCCCAACATGCAACGGGACTGCGATGGCTCTCCTAGTGTCTTGTGGATTACCTGCCTTGCTCACTGACCAGCTCCTCACAGCACAGTGTGTGTGTCCTGGCGGCTGTGTCCCCATGGCCATGACAAATGTCTGGGCTAAAGTAAGTTCTCAGTAATGACCCACTCAATGGATGGACACCTGGCCCAGGTAGAAGGCCACCACTAGGGTGACCCCACGGCAGCTGTCCCATGAGGCAGACCGGCCAAAGAAGAGACAAACAAAGGCAGCCTTGACGTGTATGGAGCACACAACATCCAGTCCGGGAAGATGGTTTTTAGGACCCAAAGCTGTTAGAACTCAATATCGCAGTCTTCACACGTGCTCCCCCACCTCAGAGCTCATGGTCACGGTCATCATATGTGCTCCTCCACCTCAGAGCTCAAGGTCATGGTCTTCACATGTGCTCTCATACCTCAGAGCTCATGGTCACGGTCATCATATGTGCTCCCCCACCTCACAACTCAAGGTCACGGTCATCATATGTGCTCCCCCACCTCACAACTCAAGGTCACAGTCATCATATGTGCTCCCCCACCTCAGAACTCAAGGTCATGGTCTTCACACATGCTCCCCCCACTTCAGAGCTCAAGGTCATGGTCTTCACATGTGCTCTCGTACCTCAAAACTCAAGGTCCTGGTCTTCACATGTGCTCCCCCACCTCAGAGCTCAAGGTCATGGTCATGTGTTCTCCCACCTCAGAGCTCAAGGTCATGGTCTTCACACGTGCTCCCCCACTTCAGAGCTCAAGGTCATGGTCTTCACATGTGCTCTCCTACCTCAGAACTCAAGGTCCTGGTCTTCACATGTGCTCCCCCACCTCAGAGCTCAAGGCCATGGTCTTCACACGTGCTCCCCCACTTCAGAGCCCAAGGTCACAGTCATCATATGTGTTCCCCCACTTCAGAAGTCAAGGTCACAGTCATACATGCTCCCCCACCTCAGAGCTCAGGGTCGAGATCATCACTCATGCACTCCCCCTTCTAGCCTGTCAACTGCAGTGAACCAACTCCAGGGTTTTCACTTGCTCAAGGTGGTAGGTGTATCCCACAAACGTCAACCAAGACAAACTCACAGTCTTTTTACGGAACCTCCGATGAGGTTCTTAGATCTTTGCAGCAAACAAACATGGGATTTAGAGGCCGAGTCTTTGGAACTCTTCAGAGACTCTGCATTTGTTTGGAGTAAAATGAATGTAATCTAGTCCTCCATGGTTAGACTCTCTGAACAGCCACCTGGAGAGCTGCTTCATAACGATCCAGAACCTTCTGCTCCTCACTTAGGAAACTGAGTTCAGGTGCACGTAAACCGGAACTGAAGAGGCAAACAAACCCCTTTTGTTAGAGGGTAAAATGAAAAGGTTTTGGCTTCGTTGTGTTTCCTGTCCCATCTGTCGAGCAGCATGGTGCTGCGTCGTCATGGTGAACAGCGATCCTCGGCGCCTGCCGTCCAGCCGGGTCCCTCTTAGAGATGCGTGTGTTGTACACAGGTGGCCTGGGTCCCTGCCAGCCACTTTTTAGCAGGTGGCCTTGGAGAGTTAGCTTTCCCAGGCTGCGGCCGGGAGTCCCCTGCCCCCTTCTCAGCTGCGGTTTCACTGCCAGAGAGCCTGGCTAACACCTGACACCTGTACTTTATATTTTATTTAAATATATATTTATGCTTTAAACTTTCCCAAATGCCTTCATATACACAGGCCCGTGAGACTGACCTGGAGGGAACCAAGTCCAACGGGGATAGGAGAACGGCTCAAGAACAGATCAATGAGGCTAGGAGCAAACTACGGGGTGGTGCTACTTCTGCCCTGCCCGGTGTGCTCCCAGGCCTGATGCATTCCCAGGGCCTCCAGACCAGAGCTGCCCTGGGGCAGACCTTCCAGCCCACAGCCGCAAAGATCACTCCCGTGATCCCACGGAGGATGAGCAGAGGAGGCTGATGCAAGGGGACAGTGCCTGGGTGTTCTGGATTTACAGACCAGGGTCAAAACCACAGACAAGGAAACGGAGCAGCAGAGAATGTGTCCCTTCAGCCCCCACGAGACCAAGTGCTAACACAGGGCCACCAGCACAGGGCCACCCGCTGCCCAGGTCAGTCCCTCCCCGGCGCCTGCGCATTCTGGGAAGGGACATCTTTGGGGGCAGCACTGTCCTCTGCTTGCTGCCCACCTTTTGAAAAGCTAGCTCCCTGCTGGGCACTGGGACTGAGTCACGGAAAATAAACTGTAAACTGGGCTTTCTAGAAGTCAGGGGCTCACACCTGGGACAGCCTGGTATGGAAGGAATGCTGAACCGGCGGTCAGCCTGGCCCAAGCTCAAAGCCACGTCTCTGTCTTCCCAGTGAGCATGGACAGAGCGAGTCCCCTGGCACAGGCAGGCTGGCAATAAGGAGGGTACCCCCAGCACGTCCCCAGGCCCTGACACCAGGATGCCCTGATCCACCTTCCTCTGCGGAGAAAGCGTGTGTGGCTCAGCAAGCCCAGACAGAGGCCCCCTCCCCCCGTGGAAGCGACCTGGGCCTGGCCGTGTGTCTGTTCTGACCCTCGTGACAGACTCACAGCCATGCTCCATGCCCAGTGACCCCGCAGACAAGGAAAACAGCCCTGACGCGAGCCCTCTGCATCCAGCATCTTCAGAGACTACTGATCCAAATTGTTGCTGATGGCAAAGAAGAACAACTTAAAATATATACGAACTTCAAGCAGTGATACAAAGCTCATGTTTTAAACACGCACCCATAGCACCATTCATGAAATGCTGCTAGTTTCAGCAACAAAGTCTGCCCTGGCGTGGCCTGGCAGGCATGGCCATGTTCCTCAAGCCGCTCTGATCCTGTTTCCCAGGGTGCAGAGCTGGTTTCTTTCTTTCTTTTCTTTTTTTTTTTAAAGATTTTATTTATTTATTTGGGAGAGAGAGGGTGTGAGAGAGAGAAAGAGAGAGAGCAGGAGCAGAGGGAGGATTAGAGGGAGAAGCAGGCTTCCCACTGAGCAGGGAGCCCGATGTGGGGCTTGATCCCAGGACCCTGGGACCATGACCTGAGACGAGGGCAGACTCCCAGTCGACTGAGCCACCCAGGCGCCCACAGAGCTGGTTTCTGCCAACACTGGATGTTTTCCGAGGACCCTCCACGTCCTGGCACAAATGCCCGCCGGGAGCCTGGCTCAGGTCCAGCACCGACATGCGCATCCTCTCTTTCTCAAGGAACTCAGGGAGAACAGTGTCAGCAAACTCTCCGAGTGACAGAGGTCAGCCCATTAAGGTGCATGTGGGTGAAGGGACGCTGGCCTCCGGAGGGCAGGTGGCCCGAGGATCGACCCAGGCCTGAGGCGGGAGGGAGTAGGGGGAGAGGAGGTCCCGGGGCCAGTGGAGCCTAGGGGAGCACGGGAGCACCTCTTACCAGGGACTGGTTTACCCAGTTCACTAGCTGGTCACCTGGCAAGACCCCTGGGAGTGGAGCAGGCTCGGGGAAGAGGGGCAAACGCTGGGGCGGGGGCTGCAGGGGCCAGCTGGCTGTGCGGCCTGGGGAGCGGAGGGCCCTGGGCTGGGGCCACGTGCGCTGGGTGGGAGGCTATCGCCTTCAAGGCTCCTAGACTTTGCTTATCCCCTTTCTCAGGGGACAGAGTCCCCTGGGGGTGGGGCTCTGCTCCGGTCAAGGACCCAGATTCTGCTGAGAGGGGCGTTTGCTGCCCATCCGCACCCTCTGCTGGAGGGCGGACACCCCGACTTCTGATCTCTGACTCGCTCATTCAGAAGCACACTTGGTTGCTGCCCTGGGGCCCTCAAGTCCCTGGGCAGAGGATGATTCAGGGCACGTCCATGTAAGCAGTGACCCTCCCATGCCCAAGGTGGGGTGGGGCAGGAAACGTCCCCACAGAGTAGAGGCTCCTCACAGGGGGACCCCCAAACGGTCTCAGGTCCTACTGTGTGGACCAGACGACTGGTTTCTGATTCTACTGTAATCCTGCAAGGCTGCGGGAGGCTGGGGACAAGGTGCGGGGGTACTGGGCAAGCTGCCCGGAGTCCCACCGAGTCACGCCCTGCGTGCTGAGCCCCGGAGTGCCTGGCTGCGATCCAGCGGCTGTTCCGACGTGCTTGATGGCAGCCCTTAGTGGAAGAGTTTGTACGGTGCTCTGGAGCACACGCACCTGTGGGCAGACCCCTGCAGGACCGGTGAGGCCACCAGCTTCCCCTCACCCTGTCCCACGCCCTCACCAGGGGCTCCTGGGCCACTAAGCGTTGGGACCTGCAGTGGTGTGCGGGGGGGGGGGGGTCTTCAGGAGGGCCTGACCCACGAGCTGGACGCAGCATTTGGAGGCCCCATCCCGCTCCCCTGCCCGGTGGGAGATGTTCCAAGGACTCAGCCTGGGGAGAGTGGGTGCTGTTGAGACCACCTGGACAGTAGACGTGACTGATCCCCGTGAAGGCTTCTATATAAACTTTTAAGATCCTGGCAGGCAGGCGCAGGGAGCTCTGCGTCTTGAGGTCGCCCACGACAAGCCTTGTCCGTAAATTCCCTTGCTTGTTAAGACAGCCACCTGCCAATCTGGAGGTGCCTGCCTCTTTCTTCAGTTGCTCCTGGCCCTCTGTATACGGGGCCCCATTTTGAATTTAACCCAGGAAGCTCCCGGGGTTTCAAACCAACAAATGGCAAAGCTTGGATGAAGACACAGTGAATGTGCTCCATTAAACTCTTGCCCCTGTTTTCAGAGGGTGAGCAGAGCATGGTGGGAACCTTCATTTATCAGGGCTCATAGCCACAGATGTTGGCTGGCCTCCCCTGGGACCTGAAGGGGGCCGGCAGGGCTGTGCCCAGTGGTGAGAGCCATGCACTGCCTTGCCCCGCAGAGCCCCGGGGACTGTCAACTTATGTGTCCACGCTGCCAGGCCACAGTGCCCAGGGGCGTGGTCAAACCATCTGAATGCCGCTGTGAAGGTGTTTGTAGGTGAGATTAATCTCGATGTGAGCAGACCCTGAGCCTCCTCCATCTTGTGTGGGCCACATCCAATCAGTTGAAGGTGTCAAAAGAAAAGTCTGAGGGCCGCCAAGGAGGGGTTCTCCTCCGAGGGCGTCCGGCTGCGAGCGGCAGCCTCAGCTCTACCCGCGTCTCCAGCCCCACAAGCCCGTGAGCGAAATGCTGCAAACCTCCCGTCTCCCCCAGTCTCCCCTGCACGTACATCCTGTGGGTTCCATCTCCATTGCATGGAGAACGCTGACTACTACTCCCCAGATCCCACACCCACTCTCCTCATCTACGCACGCGGTCCGGAGGGCGAGGCCCCCGGCGGAGCGCGTGGGAGCTGCCTGCGTCCTCCTACGCTCGTCCTGGACCCCGGGGCCCAGCTGCCCTGTCTGCTCGGCCGCCCCGGGATGCCTTTTCCTTCCCCTCTCTCCCCACTGGCCATGCACCTGCTGCCGGAAGGCCACCGCTCCCGTCACTCTGATGCTTTCCTCCGCTCCTCTGTCCCCCCGCGGTCCCTTGCTGGGGCCCCCGGGGCAGCCTGCTCACCCTGACAGCCTCCATCCTCCCTTCGCCTCTCCACACAGGGGCCCGGGCATCCGGACACTATGAAGGGACAACATGAGGGCCCCACTGTCCCTCGGCCTCTCTAACCCTGGCCGTGGTGGGCCGCCCTCCCCTTCCCCCCTGCCCTCCCCCTGCCCTCTCCTGGTCTGGAATGCCCCAAGCCCCCCACCGGGACCTTCCGTCCCAGCGTCCCTCCACCTGCAAAGTGCTACCTCAGACCCCAGCTCCTTCCCACCACCTGCCCCGAACCCGAGACGCCCGGGCTGATGGCCACACAGACAGTTCTGCCACCGAATCTGTGGGTGTCCTCACGCTGTGACCCTCGCCTCTCGGGGCAGGTCCCCAGGGCCCTGCAGACGTGCGAGACCAGCAATGCCGAGGTGCTCTCCTCAGAGCACCAGCCCCACCGTGGCACCACCTTTCCCTGTGATGCAGTGAGGGTCTCTGTCTGGGGCTTCCTGGACGGGAGCAGCGTGGAGGCCTGTGCGTCCTGCCGTCAGCCTGACTCCCAGCACGCAGCAGGTGCCCCACGAACATCGGGTCAAAGAAAGAACGGATTTCAGTGATTTCAACAGTGCCTCCCTCACCCCCCATTAAGCCTCTTCCTGGGCCCCACGCGGCAGTCCCAGCCAGGCCAGCAGGCAAGGGGAACCTAGGAGAACAGGGCCTGTCCCCGGTGGCCTTGAGCCGGCGCAGCAGGCGCAGGGCAGGGTAAGCCAGGCCTCGGGGCTCAGTGGGCTCATCTAAGCAGACTCTCAGCCTCCTTCTTGGGGGTCCCACAGTGACCGTTGGGGTCACGCCTGCGCTGTCCCAAGAGCAGGATTTGGTGTCCTGGGTATCCACGGACACTCCATAAACATCCACTCCTTCCTCCTCCATGAAACTGCCGGTGGAAGTAACCCGGGTCTTGACCCCCTCGTGGATCACTGTGCTACTTCTCAACATCGCAGAGTGTGGGCCATGTCCGGGGAGCCAGCCCTCACCGGCGCCACCACCCCCCGTCCCTCCGAGAGCTCCCAGAGGAGGGGGGTGTTGAGGCAGGGTCCTGGCCAGGTGCCATCGGCAGGACAGTGAGAGCCCAGGGTCACGCGGGCAGCTGGAGAAGCTCAGGCCAGAATTAAGGGGCCGACACCCCGCAGCACTGAGTGGGTGCTGGTCCGTAGCCTGCCGCAGTCATCACGGAACGCCGGTGTTGCAAGTGGGCTGGCTCCTCTGGGACAAGCTCACACCAGCCTCCCGGCCGGGCTCCCCGGCTCCAACACGAGCGGGCACACACACAGGCCGCCGAGCCGGGGGTGCAAGGGAAAGGCTGGGAGCGTCACTGGCCGCCTAGGCCCACCGTGCTGCCCCTGCCCCCCCACCCCTGCCCTGGGTGCCCAGGGTCACATCACGTGTTCAACGGGATGGCAGAAGAGCTAAGATCAGGTGACCACAGCACCGTTGCGGTGAGAGCTCTGCTCGACAACAGGGGTCATCTGACAGTCCCCAGGCCTGGGGTCGGGCCCCGAGAGTGGAGACCAGAGCTGCTCTTCAAAACCCCGTCCTTTTAAAAACAGAACGCACAATTCCTGTCCCATACCAAGTGCACGGTCTGAGCCTTAGGATGGTACTTCAAACAAAAATTTAAGCAAGGGATTCTGGGTGGGAAAGATCTCTGGAAACCACTGTCTTAAGAATCCTGAGACTTCAAAACAAACGTGGACACCTACAAGTAAAGAAATGGTTCTGTCACTCGCTAAACAAAGAAAGCATTTGTACAAGAGCAGACAAGCTGCGCTGCAATTAACACCTCCCCACCCGGGTTCTCAGCCCCATGCACCCGTGTGAGACCTCTTGCCGGGATTAAGTAAAGGAACACGAAATGTGCCAGAAAAGCTGCGGATTTACTCACATCCTATACGTTATCCGTAGACGGTTTAACCCACTGCAAGAGCAAAATGCCTCCGTTAGCCAAAGCTGACCATCAAAGCTCCTCAGAATTTACAGCAACTTCTAGAAGAAACAGGATGCAGACCTTCTCCGGGACCGTCAGGAGGGCCGAGTGCATGGCTGAGCAGATGGGACAAAACGGACAGCTCGGGGCAGACCAGTCTGGCTATGGGGGGCCAGGTGAGGGGGCCAGGTAAGCAGGCAGTGCCCCCGGCCTGGACAGCTGGACACCCCCCCACCCCACGGCCATGGCCACGGCCTGCTGAAAAGCACACCAGAGCGCTAGGGTCCCTGCCTTCCTTGGTCTTCTAAGGGCTGAGGGTTTCCTGAGGTTGGACCCCACATCTCTCGTTCACCGCAGGGGTCTGGTGCTACACCTGAGCCCCAAGAGGATTTCACTGTGTTTAACCAAGCCAGGCCTGCAGGTGCCCTGGGGCCCCACGATCCCGGTCACCAGAAAATCTGCACCGCCCGAAAGAACGAGTTGGACACAACTTACAGAGCCTCCTCCTGTCGGCACACCCCTGCTCCAGAGGTAAACATCAACCAGGCCCTGGGTGACCCTCCTCCGGGCTTCCTTCTGCCTGTCTCTTCTAAGACAGGCTGGATCCGGTGGGCGGGTGTGGGACCCAGTTCACTTTCTGCTAACACTTAATTGTTGGGGGCTGGGGTCCCACAGAAAAGGGGGATGGGCCTGTGTCGGGCCACCCGGCTGGCAGCAACCTTCCCACAGTTTGCTTCAAAGGTGCACTCAGGTGGGAACATGCCCGCACTCACGCACTGACTCCTCGGACCGCGACCCCCGTGGTCACCTCCGACCCCACACTCACAGACCCATCCCACCTCCCCAACCACTGTCTGCTCACTTTCGCCCTAGCCTTATTTCCAGGAGCTTTAGAGGGCCTCCTGGAACAAAGGAAACGTCCCCCACTTTGTGATTAAATGCTAAGATGTCATTTTGTCACCTCCCACCCCCACGCACCCCTACACAAACGACCCAAACCACCTAAGCCTGAACACCCGGCAGTGGGTCCTGCACCCCTGGGGTCTGTACCCCTCCCCCCCACCCTTAGGAGCAGGGAAGTGACCCCCTCCTGTGTTTCCCTCAATGCTTCCCACCAAGGCCACAACAAGGCTGCAGGCCCGGAAGACCCAAGTCCCCGCCAGCCTCCTCCAAGTCTGTTTAGGCACTTTTGACTCCAGCCGCTCCAAACAAGCTCAGGAAACCTAAATTTCAGGCCACACCAGGGTCGAGGGTGGGGCCAGGAGACTGAAGACCCCACGCACCCTGCGCACCTGCCTCGGGGTCCAGGAGGAAATGGCGGACGGGTGCAGAGGGGAAGAGGCGGAGGGGGAGAGGGACGGTGGGAGAGGCAGGGTGGTGGGCCAAAGGGCCTGGGAGCAGGGACCCCCATCCAGCCTCTAAGTCGGAAGCCACCTAGGGGGCAGCAGGGGGGCCCAGGGGAGGGCCCTGGGCCCTCTGCTCTGGACTTCGGGGCGCAAACTCCCAAAGGCGGACGGCGGCGGCGAGGTGACAGCCCGTCCTGCCGGGTGCCCGCGGCCCCCAGTTGCCCGTCCGTGGGAGGGGTCACGGGGAGGGGACGGACGCGCTCACCTGCGGAGGTCGCAGTCCTGGTGCGGGTCGGGCTCACGGTTCCGGGTCGGGGTCGGGGAATGGGCGGGGGTCAGGCTCCGCCGGGTCTGGAGTGGGGTCCGGGGTAGGGTCCGGCTCTGGGTCCGGCTCTGGGTCGGGGTCTGGGTCCGGGTCGGGGTCTGGGTCCGGGTCGGGGTCTGGCTCCGGCTCCGGGATCGGGTCCGGGTCGGGGTCAGGGTCGGGATCGGGGTCCGGGTCGGGGTTGGGATCCAGGTCGCGACCCGAGTGCAGCAGCGTGAACGCAGCCGCCGCTTTTCCCGATCTCGGCTGAGCCCCGGAGAGGCGGCGGTTGGGGGCGATCGGAGGGGGCGCGTCCGAACTGCGGATTGGCCGGCGCTTCGGCCCGCTCCGCCCGGCCCCGCCCCTGCCCCGCCCCTCCCGTCCCAGCCCCGCCCCCGTCCTCTCCCCTCCCTATCCCGCCTCTCCCCTCCCTCCCTGCCCCGCCCCGCCCCGCCCCGCCCGGCCCCGCCATCTCCCTTTCCGCCCTCCGGCCCCGCCCCTGCCATCCTGGGCCCGTCCCGTCCTCTCAGCTACCCTACCTTCCAGCCCCTGTCTCCCCCCTCCCGGTCCAGTCCCGCCCCCCCCCCCTCCCCCCCCCCCCCCCTCCCTGCCCCGCCTCTCTCCGCTCCGCCCCGCCCCCTCCCGTCCCAGCCCCTCCCCCGTTCTCTCCCTCCCTGCCCCGCCTCTGCGCTCTGCCCCGCCGGGTCCCTGGCCCTTGCCCGGTCCCCACTCCTCGCCAGAGGGGAGGGGCGCGGCTCGTCTGACTTGCAGCGGGTAGAGTTGCCCGTCCCAGGGTTATCAGTCCGGGGGTCGCAGCGTGCCGAGGTCACATGGATCCGGGGTCGCATTGTTCAGCGTTCGGCCTGTCCCGGGATTGCGCACCTTCCCAGGGCTACAGCATCCTGGGCTTGCAGCCTCCCGGGGTCGCCCGTCCGGGGGTCGTCCTGGACGCGGAGAGGTGAGCGCGTGGCCTCCGAGAAGCCCCTGCACCGTCGCACTCCCGGCTCTGGAAGCGAGCTGAACCCCATTTGCCGGGGCTCCGAGTCCCCCCACTGCCCCGGACTCCCGGCCTGCGCAGCCGACTGTGAACGTCCGCTGCCCCCCCCCGCCCCGCGCGCGCCCCCACTCGCGTTGCAGGCGCTGCGCAGAAGGCGGGGACCCCCAGAGGGAAGGTCTGCCCCGGAGGCGCGGGGAGAGTCCGGTGTTATGTGGGGTGCTGGGCACAGGTTCCATTGCCGTGGGCACGAAGCTGTTGCCATCGCGGGGGCCCCAAGGAGGGATGTTTCCTCCAAGGAAGGACTGAGATTGTCCGCAGACAAAAAAGCAGCTCCTGGGCGGTGGGAGGGCCTGGGAGTGAGGGGTCCTGAAAGTTAAACTTCCCTGGGATTAACATCCAGGGGATTTATCAGATCACTACCTGGGGCGACCAGGCACGCTCTCTGACCTAGTGACATTCCTGCAGAAACCTTTAGGGGTAGGGGCCAATGGGCCCAAATCTTGGAATAGCACCCACAGACCCCCAGGCCTGTGGGGTGGGGTGGGGCTGGGAATTGGCTCAGGACCCTCGCTGTAGACCCAGCTGCAAGGTGCCCCGCTTCAGTGCTCCCTGGGCTCCAGGTGCCAGGGTCCCAGCCGCAGTCTCCGGGAGGCTGCTTCCACCTCTCCTTCAAATCCCGACTTCTCATCCCCACCTGCCCCCACGCCTGGCTATTCCCAGCTTTGGTTTCCTTCACACTTGTCATCTTCTAGTACATCACCGTATGTCTGGCCTCCCCCAGTTCCAGCGTGAGCCCCAGTACCTCACATAGTTCTGTCTGTTTTGCTTCCTGCTGAAATCCATACACCCAGAAGGGTTGCTCATCTACCAGGACCACACTCAGAAGTAACACCTCAGGCAGAGCTCTTCCCAGCTCCAGTTAGTCGCTCTTCCTCTGGACCCTGAAACCTCAGCTCAACTGTTTGTCAACAATGCCAGCCCTGGACCCTGTAACCAACCTTCCCATTTGACAGAGGAGGACACTGAGGCTCAGAGAGGATCCCAGCAAGGTGGTGTGGTTAGACAAGCAGGAAACAGGCTTCCCAGTTCCGGAGCCTGGAGAACATCTGTCATACCCTGCCGTTTGCATCTGCTGTTCCCTGTTGCACTCGACACTTAGTGAGCGAGCTCCTTGGTCAGCCAGCGGAAGCTTGTGGAATAAATGAATATGTTAGCAAACCATTATAAAGTCTACCATTACATCTATTATTTAACTTTTATACCCGTCGAAACAGTCCTTTCCACTAACTCATGGGATCAGTCCGAGGGAAAAATGGACAAGGGAACTACCGGTAGCCAGCTGCTGAGCACATGGATTCTGGAGCCTGACTTTTGAGGTCCAAAGCCTGACTGTCACCTTCTTGCTGTGTGATCTTAGGTACCTTAACCTCTCTCTGCCTTTGTTTCTCTATCTGTAAAATGGGGTTAGTAATAGTACTTACTTACAGGGGTGTCTGAGGATTAATTGAGCCAATATTTATAAAACATTCAGAAACTGCTTGGCACTGTAAGGGCTGTGCGAGTTTTAGCCTTTCTACTTTTTTCTGCACTGCAAAACGACACGCCGCAGTGCAATTGAACAGTATAAATACCGTGCAAAGCACCAGGTGCTTCACCTTACAGCAGGGCGCTCCTGTGGGTCTTATTTTACTTTCCCCTTTCTACTCCCTTTTAGCTACAGCGATGACAGAGCAGTGACCCACTGGAACAAAGGTGGCCCGTGCCATCTGTGAGCTGGCACAAGAAGGACAAATGGATCGCAAAGGCCTTGGTGCTGGGGATGGGTTGTCACAGACCCGCTGCTACACAGCTCAGAGCTTCCTCGGGCGACATTCGCAAGACCTCAAGAAAGGCTATGGTCCAGGTGTCATGATGCCCGGAGGGTGTGTGTGGTCCGCTCCTGGGGGTTTTTTGTTCTTTGTGGTTGTTCATAAGCCTGGAGGAGAGCATTGCCAACTCCCCACTTACCCATACCCCTGCCTGGAATCCCCAGCTTGCCATCTGAAGCTGCCCTGTTACAGCTCACGCCGATGGCCAGGAGGCCCCGCCCCAGCTCTTTCCTGGGTCTGTCCTCAGGCGAGATGGGGCTGCAGGGAATCTGTTCCCCCCGTACTCTGTCAAGTGCTGGAAGTTGGCAGTGGTGGTTCTACTGGTCTGCAGGAAGATGTGTGGAGGTCCTTCCACAGAACCTGTGAATGAGACCTTATTTGGAAATCGGTCTTTGCTGCCCTATCAAGTTAAGAGGAGGTCCTGTGGGGGTCGGGGGAGCCCCGACCCAATATGACTGGTGTCCTTATACAAAGAGGAGAAGAGACACAGAGACAGGGAGGAGAAGGCCATGTGACGATGGAGGCAGAGACGGGGCGAGGCGTCTGTAAACTGAGGCATGCCAAGGTAGACTGGTGCCACCAGGGCAATGATGGAGCAGGAAGGGACCCCCCCCCAGAGCCCTCGGGGGGAGCACGGCCCTGCCAACCTCAGGTCTTGGCCTTTTGGTCACCAGGACTGTGAGAGAACAGATTTTACTGCTGGAAGCCGGTCTGGGCTCCTTTGTGACGTCGGCTCCAGGATGCCAACACAGACCATGTTGCCCGTGGCCGTGGTGCGTGGCCCAGATCTGGACAGCTCAGCAGCGTGTGCGTGTGTGAGCGGCATCGGCACTGAACCAGAGGGGCGTTCTGTTGGGACCAGAGTCCGAGGTTTCACTGAACTTGGAAAACCAGCCAACAGCAACCCGCCTCTGTCCTTCTACCCAGAGCTCAGGTCACATGCCGCATGCTTGGGAAACGAGTGGCCGAGGCAGAGATGCCCACACGTACTCAGCCTCTAAAACACGGAACTTTAAAAATGCTGTTTATTATAGTTGGGTATCTTAGTGAAATACGTGCTAGTATCTTTCCGCCTACCTAAATCGCACACTTACCACACTGAAACTTTTTTTTTATTAATGTGGCTGATTTTTCATGCATTTGCTATGTTGCATAGTGATGTTTTCAGGGATGAATACGGCGTCTTGCACGGAGGGCACCTGCTCCAGGGGCCCAGGGCGGCCACATCACTCTAAAATTTGTTTTTCCCTGGAGCGCCTGGCTGGCTCAGTCTGCTGAGCGTCTGACTCTTGGTTTCGGCTCAGGTCATGATCTCACAGTCTTGAGATCAAGCCCCACGTCAGGCTCCATGCTCAGTGGGGAGTCTGCTTGAGAACCTCTCGCTCTCCCTTTGTCCCTCCCTCCATCGCCCTATCCCAAATTTAAAAAAATTGTCTTTCATTTTATCTATTTTAACTTTTCTTTCTCTCTGTTACTAATCATCTGTCGGTTATCACTTCTGTGTAATCAGTCTTTCTCCTGTCACCCCTTCATTTCCCTTCTCTGATCTGCGATGGCACAGCCATGCGGCGGAAGAGGGAGGGAATCAGGCCTGGGACCACAGTGAGTTGGCCTCCTGGAAATAGCCCAGATATCCTTAGGTGAGTACAATGAGCGCCCCTGTACCTAAACTTTGGGGATTTTCTTTAAATCATTCGCAGAGATCTTGTTGGTCTACCTCTCCATTCTTGGTTGTGATTTGGACAGCTGAGTTTATCAGTGACTTTCTGGCAGAACAGACATTGTTATAGTTGGTAAAGAAGGGTGTGTGTGTTGTTACTGCCAACAGGAGAGAAAACAGGGTGACTTTTAGGATGATTTTAAGCGCCTTCCACTCATATCCCATGTCCGATTAATCCGATCAACAGTATCTACTGAGTGCTCACTGTTTGCCCCAGCGGAAGGGGCAAACACTCACGGACCCAGAGTAAGTACCCCGGCGGGTAAGTACTGCACCGCAGTGGGGAGTAAGTACCTGGCAGGGAGTAAGTACCCTGGCTCAGAGGAAGTGCCCCAGCGGGTGGTAAGAACCCCAGGCAGGGAGGACGTGGCCCGGAAGGTCGGCAGGAAATCGCCCCCCAGTGCACCACGGACAGTTAGAGTGCGAGAAGACTGTAGGATCTAGGATGGACCCCACTTGGATTCGTTGTGGAAAAGGAGCTCACTGCCTTAGCGAATGCATTCGTGAATCCCGGGGCTCTTCTGTCGAAGGGGCTCCGAGCCCCGCGGTTTCTCCCAGCTGGCCTCTAGCGGCCACGCAGCCGCAGCCGGCCCACGAGGGGCCGGAGCCCCGCACCCGCTGAGGGTGCCGAGTGGACGACACAGGCGGAGTGGAGGCGGCCACGGGGGCGGGGGCAGGATGTGTTGGGACGCTGGCCGGCTGGCCCAGACTGAGCTAGACGCAGCTCGCCGCGCCCCTTGGCAAGCTTACTGAGGTTCGTGACACACGGACTCCCAGCCTCTGCAAGGCTGCAGGATTTAGCGCACTGTTGACTGTGTTGTTCAGGACTGAGCCGGCATGTAGCTCATATTTAAAGAATGTATTTATGTATGTGTTTGAGAGAGGGCGCGAGAAGCGACCCTCGTGCAGCCAAGCTGGAGCCGGAGGAGGAGCAAAGGGAGCGAGAGAGGACCCCAGGCTGATTCCTCGCCAAGTGGGGAGCCAGGCCCAGGACCCTGCGATCATGACCTGAGTGAAAATCAAGAGTCAGTCGCTCAACCGACCGAGTCACCCAGGCGCCCCTGAACTAGCATAGTATTTCAAATAAAATTAGTGTGATAGCAAACGAAAACACCCATGTGCACCCCCACGTTCACTGCAGCATTGTTCACAATAACCAAGATGTGGAAACAACCTAGGTGTCCACTGATGGATGATGGATAAAGAGATTGTGGTGTGTGTG
>NW_022589712.1:1733691-1739088 GCF_004348235.1 Phoca vitulina | reverse complement strand
CTCGGTTCTGACCCCGTCTACCTGGAGACAGACCCCACAGGTTAGGGGCTCAGATCCACACACTCCGCCACCCTCCGACTGTCAGCTGTGCTCCGCCCAACAGACTGTAAATAGGAGGTTTCCAGCACCCCCCCCTTTGGGTTTGATTAATTTGCTAGAGTGGCTCACAGGGCTGGTCAACCAGTTAAACTGGTTCGACCCCTTAAACTCAGGGAACTCCGGAGATCACCAGTATTTTTGGAAGGAATAGACTCAGGAATGGCCAGATGGGAGAGACACACAAAGGGCAGGTATGGGAGAGGGTTTGGGGTCCCCGCGACCTTTCCAGGTGCCCCACTCTCCCCAAATTCTTACGTGTTCACAGACCAGAAGCTCTCCAAACCCGACTTGTGGGTTTTCATGGAGGCTTCCTTACACAGCTCTCCAAACCCGACTTGTGGGTTTTCATGGAGGCTTCCTTACACTGGCCATTGGTGATTGAATCCCAACTTTAGCCCCCTCACCTCCCCCAGGGCAGGGGGTGGGACTGAAAGCTCGGAGACTCTGGTCCTGTGATTGGTTCCCCTGGCAACCTGCCTCCACCCTGGGGGCGGCTTTCCAAAAGTCACCTCCTTAACACAAAAAAAGATATGTTTATCATTCTCAGCACTTGGGAAATTCCAAGGATTTTACGTGCTCTGTGCTGGAAATCGGGACAAAGACTTAATATATATATATTTCTTATTATAAGTCACAACATCACAGGTGGATACGTACAGGATAGATTGATGAAGTAGAGCATCAGATGGAGGTAACGATCAGGAGTCCGCAGGAAAGAAGGAAGAAAAGAAAGTCTACAAGAAAAGTAAAGGACACCAAGGGTAAAACTGGAAATGCCAGCTATAATAATCTCTCCAGACCAAGTTATAGGAATCCCAGAAAGATCCTTAATAGGAGAACTACTGGGGGAAGAAAAAGCTGAGCGGCCCCAGCTCTGCAGCCCCAGGGCAAAGCCAGAGGGAAGGGAGACACCAGAGGGGTCTCCTGGGGCAGCCTCTGTCAGGCAGGGCAGCGTTTCTGGAGGGAGAGCTCAGCCAGGTGCCCAGAGTGTGCAGGGCCGGGTCCCGCGGGGTCATTTCCATACAATATGTAAAATGAAGTCATCAAAAGAACACTTGTACACCTTGAATTTACACAATGTTCTATGCCAAGCATAGTCCATAAAAAATGACATATACAAAGATGCTCATCAAATTTACATTTCTAAGAGGGAAGTGGTTAATTAAATTTATAACAATGGAAATATACGGGAGGGATAAGTAGCAATAGCATATTATATGGTGGCTAAAATTGAAATAGGAGGATCATCACAGCATATGAAAATTATAAAGAGATGGCCAGAGAAAAGGGCAGGTCCAAATTTTGCACATACCTCTTTGTTATTAGAATCATGTGAAAAATTTGTAGAGAGGAGAAAAAGATCTGAAGTGTCCAAAGCTGAATAATAATTTTTGAAAATGTTGCAGCTTTTCTTTTTTCAAAATTTCTTTTTAGTTTAAAAAAGTTTTAATAGGGCGCCTGGGTGGCTCAGTCGTTAAGCGTCTGCCTTCGGCTCAGGTCATGATCCCGGGGTCCTGGGATTGAGTCCCACATCGGGCTCCCTGCTCGGCGGGAAGCCTGCCTCTTCCTCTCCCACTCCCCCTGCTTGTGTTCCTGCTCTAGCTATCTCTTTCTCTGTCAAATAAATAAATAAAATCTTTAAAAAAATAAAAAATAAAAAAAAAAATAAAAAAGTTTTAATATGTGAAAATACTTCTTTAAAGGAGAGGAAAAAGCTAAGGGCACAGTGCTACTCAGGGAGTTCCTTGAGCAGGGCCACTCCTGTGTTCTGCTAAGCACACGTGTGTACAAACATGTGCACACGCACACACACCTGCTGCAGACCCTCCCCCCTCACGGCAACAGATGTGACGGTCTTACATGAAGTTCTTTTAATATATAAAAAAGTAAGAAGCCATGACCATCCTGGGATTGCATGTGTAACCGAATACGGGGAAATACATCATCATAACACGTTACTTTGAGATGGCACAGGATTACGGTTACATGGTAATTTGACAATTGCTCTAAAGTTATTTCTCAGACTTCCAGATATTTTCTTGGTAAATATTTGGTCGAGCTGGAATAGAAATACACTTTTTTAAACAGATGAGTCTCTTTACCAACTGAGATCCTTCTTGGCAGTGAGACACTAGATATATACCTGCTGGAATTAAAACAGGTGTCTCTACTATTACCTACTACATATTGCATTGTTCTGGAACTTCTAGAAATGCTATAAAATATGAAGAGGAAGTAATTGGCACCATGTTAGTAAGGAAGACACAAAATTATAATTAGTCATAGATGATACAATCATTTTGAAATAGACAAATACTGTAAAGAGTTTCTTTGTAAAATTCATTTATAAAAGTACAGCATTTATAATAAAATATTCCAGTGCATTTAAAAATGTTTTGACAAAGAACAAATGTGTGAGAATAGTCAAGAAAAGTTTGGAGGAAATGGGGAATGAGCAGGACGTAGTCACGCTGTGCTATCGAGTGAAGCTGCACTAATTCCAAGAGCGAGAGCAGGGTAGGAGGGAGAGGACAGGCAGATGGGTGCAGCGTGTCCGTGCGGATGGACACGGACGCTGGAATGGGCGCCGATGCACCTCGTCACAGGACAGCGTCGGTCAGGAAGGGGGGCCGTTCAGTAAGCAGTGCGAGGGGCACCACTCGAACATCGGGGGAGTTTAAATTATTTCAGACCATACACTAACGCAAGTTCTATGTTAATCGACGAGTTAGCTGTAAACATGCAGCATGTATTGTCCTGTCAATGCTGACGTCATCTTGTGACTGGGAATTCATGTGGATGGAGCCATGATGAAAGTTGGTTTGCGCTGGGCACTGAGCCTTCGGGGGCATCGTGGAAGCACCAGCGGCTGATGCTTTTGGCTCCTCTGCGGCCAGAGCCCATGCTGGCGACGTATCCCTGCAGCTGGCTCCTGTCCCTCCGCGGGCCCCCTCCTTCCCCACCAGAACCCAGCTCATGCTTCCTTCTTTGTGCCCAACAAGGGGAGGGACCCAAGAGCAGGGCATGCGTTTGCTCCCTGTGGGTTCTCCCCTCACCCCAGAGACCCACAGATGGAGATGGACTTGGTGGGCTTCGTGCCCCATCGGCAGCCTTTCCAGAGGATTCCTCAGGCCCGCAGAGCATGGCTGGTCAGCAAGAAAGGACGGTGGCTTTTCATCTGAGCAGTAATCGGAGGCTCTGGATTTATGCTGGGCTCCCACCTCAGGTACCGTCTCTTTGGGAGACTGGCGGCTGATGCCGAGAACCAGCTGGTTGGTCCCCTCCAGAAACGAAGGTGTGCGGCCAGCCGCCAGCCCAGCTCTCCCCGCTCGGTCACCAGGGCTCCGACAGCTCTGGAGCCGGACGACCTGGAGGGGCTATCTGCTGCCCCCTCATCCCCTCGCCCACCAGGGACGCTCCCAGACCTGGGCTGCACCCTGAGAGGACACAGGGTGGGCAGGTAATCAGATGAGAAGCTTGTACCTGACGTTGGTCCGTATGGATTTTCACAAGGATGTCTTTCTCTTCAAAGTCTCAGATTTGCACCGATGTGCTCAAAGCAGAAAGAGCTCCAAAATCAAGAAAGCTTGGCCCTCTCATGCAAACTTTTGAAATTGTTATTGCTTACTTCACAGGAATTTATGTATTGATTGTGCACGTGTGCTGCGTGTGCACCATGTACGTGTCCTGTATGCATTTGCCGTGTGTGTACCATGTGCCGTGTGTGTGTACGTGTGCGTTTGCCATGTGTGTGTGCCGTGTACATTTACCGTGTGCGTGTGTCATGTTAATGTGCCATGTGCGTTGGATCCTCAGACCTGGACAAGTATCTGTTGACACGATTGCCCATCGACCATACAAAAAAAGAACAATGAGAAAAGAACCTTGTTTGTAGCCCACCCAGCACTGCCCACCCTGGTGCTTGTAGAACCTTCTGGCTCTCTTCATGGTCACATGCACACGTATATAAATGCACGCATATACACATGTATGTGATTTTGTTTCAAGAACAGGATCGGGTAATGTACAGCTTATCTCCTCACCTGCTCATTAGCAAATATAGAGTAGTGATGTCATTATGGTGGATACAAAGTATCCCATCTCCGGGATATCCTATGGTTTAGTTAACGGATTCTCCACCATTGGATATTTCAGTGATGTCTGATCTTCCTCCATCCCAAAAGGCTGTTTGAACATCCTTGCATTTAAGTCTGGGCTACCGAGCTGCCTTCTCTTGGGCCGGATGGCTAGAAGCTGAATTTCTGGGTCTTTAAAGCTTTCCACATATTTCTGGACTGGCCTCCAGAATCCTGCCAATTTGCAGTCTCTCACCGCCTCGGCAATATCAAATAGATATCATTCTAAACTATCTCCACCGATCCAACATGTGAAAGTCTTTGAAAACTCTAAAAAGCCCCTAAAAACTCTCGCTTTGGTGTGTTTGTTGGTCACTGGGAGGTGGAGCTTTGGGACACGTCTAGGACACTCATGCCTCTGCTGTTGGGGGTTTCCGTCCATCCCGCTTCTGTGGCAGCCGCCGACCCCACGGCACAACCATGCAGTGGGCCAGAGGAGGTGCCCCAGTGCACAGGGTCCTGGCGGTTTGGGCTCCCCCGGGGGCCCTTGGGTGGGAGTCCTCTGAGGCTGCCCCTCCCACAGAGGTGGCTCCCTCACTGGGCTTGCAGAGGTTGTGAGGGGAGATGCCTCCTAAAGGGAACGATGCTCCTGCTGGAAGGGGACGTTGCAGGGCCCAGCGAAGGGCCCCAGGGCGTGAGCCTATGTTTTTATCAAACTTGCAGAAGTAGATGTTTTCATAAAAGCACAGCTTCTTCCTGTTTCAACTCCCTCAGAGCTAGCCCGTGGCACACGGGGTGTCCGGGGGTCTCGCTGGGCGTTCTGGAGAGTAAAGGCGGTCCCCGTGCTTTGGCCCGGCCTGGCAGGTGTGTGGGTCCCTCGTCCGCAGGCTCCTCCAGATGACGGTGCTCATGGCAACCTGGGCTGGGCCCGCGCTGGCCATGGTGCTGACCCGGAGACCTGCCCTGTGTGTGTGTGTGTGTGTGTGTGTGTGTAGTCGGAACTTGTAGTTTGGCCTAAGAACAGTCTCAGGAGATTTCTGTTTTCTCCTCAGCACTGACTAGTGTCAGAAAACAGAAGACAAATTCTAGGACACACACACTTCCTTGACCCCAGCTCATCCAGGCCCTCAGGTCTGCAGGTGAAATGTGGCGCCCAGACCCCAGTGCTGGCCCGACGCCTGCCTTCCGAGGGGCGGGGGGGGGGGGGGGGGGGGGGGGGGGG
>NW_022589712.1:1689081-1733591 GCF_004348235.1 Phoca vitulina | reverse complement strand
GGGGGGGGGGGGGGGGGGGGGGGGGGGGGGGGGGGGGGCACCAGTCAGGAACGGGCTGGGGTAATCGTGACTTTCCACAATCAGTGTCCACATGGCAGGTCCGTCGGGTGCTGCGGAAGAGAGCGTGTCCCACCCTGGTGCCTCCATGCTGGGCGGGCCGGCTGCATGCTCGTGCGTGTCCCTCCCAGCAGCTTCGGTGCCCACCCCGGGCCCAGGCTCCGAGCTGAGAAGGAGGCCGTGGTGAGGGGGGCACTGGGCCCCAGCGGGCAAGGCCTCCAGCCCCGTGAGCCCCCGTGAGCCTGCCCTGGTGGATCCTGAGGTCAGCTCCCCCAGGACTTGGACAGAAACGCGGCCCGGCAGCCCGTACATCCCTTCCGGGCTCTTTGTTCCACAGCCAGAAGTAGCTCCAGCAGGTGTGAAGCCCCACGAGGCTCGGAACTCACCACACGCACATCCAGGCTGCACCCTGACACTAATTCTGGTGCTGGTTCTCCTGCTTTCACTGGCCTGAACTCACGCCACCAGGAGGTCCGAGAGCTGGGACCTGGAGGTGCATGGTGCCTTCCCCACGGGCGTTTGCAGAAATGGTGACACGGCCCCATCGGCGTCCTGGAGCAGATCAGTGGGGGTGGAGGCCGTGGGCGGTTGGTAAGTCAGAGCCGGGTGGCCGTGGAGAGCTCGCACACGTGAATTCAGTGAGGACAGCTTGTCCGCGTCACTCCCTGCCTCGTGTCGCCCATGCGGGTTACACTTTGCATTCTGCTCTCGTGTCCCCAGCTCTCTGGGACAGGCTTTCTCTGCCTCTCTCTCCCCCCTACAGCATCGCTCGGTGGCGTGTGGGTGACGGCCAGGTGCCTGGCAGGACTGGTCTGTGCGCGCTGGGATGACAAGCCCGGGAACGCGCCTGCCGGCCGGCCTCACAACACACCACCCTGCTCGGCCAGCCTGTCTGGGAGTGCAGACGGTTTCACATCCTGTTTCCTGTGGGATTGGTGAAGGGAGGGTGGAGGTCACTCTGAACCACGTGCAGAAGCCACTCGGTCCTCCAAAAGGGCAGAGGTCACCCGTGTGAGTAGGCATCCCCCATCACCCAAGCGTATCTGGTTTTTATGACCACAGGCTACGGTAAGACAGAAAACAACACATATGAATGTCCACGGGCAGAACATAGAACTAAAGTATATTTTGTTGACTTGAAATGAAGACAGGTTGAGGGTCTGAGAGAAAGTGACTGGAAGTAAAACACAAATTGCAATTGACCAAAAATCTGATTGACAAGGTCAAGTGTATTTTGATCTAATGTTATAAATGTATGTTTTTAAAAAGTCAGCTCTACCGTATGGAATTACGGGATTTTGATACAAACCTGTGTTATATCGAGTTGAAAACAACTATGTTGTAAATAGCCAGTCACACAGAAGAATTACACTTTAATTTTGCAAGTTACCCAGACCAGGCACGCTGCCATCTGGTGGCAGCGTATGGAGCGGTCCGCTGTGGTTTTCGACTTCTCTCGAGGTGACGCCCCTGTGCTAAGAGCCCTCTTCCTTCTCTCCGCAACTCATAGTTGGGCCATTTTCTGCTGCGCGGTAGCATTCTTTTGACTATGCATACCCCACATCCTCTCGTGCAGAATGCCTGAACCAAGAGAAAGGAAAATTGCTTCGAAAAGAAATGAGCTACATACACCAAGTCAATGTGCTGAGACTCTGCGGCCTCAACACACCCATGTCCCTTTGAGATGTCCCGTCTCCTAGAGCTCATCTCAGCGCTCCTGACCCCCTTCCTAACCTGCAGAATAAGCGACCATTTCGCTATCTATATTTTTTCCTCGTTTCAATACTAGCATTACTGTAACATCAGTTTCCACTTTAAATTGCCTTGCATATTAAGCAGGTATCGGTACATTAGCTTAAGACTAAAACCACATCTCTACATCCACTTTATGGGAATGTGCTCCAACAGTCACTTCCAGTATTCTCAGGCCTGTTGATGTGCACGCTATTCTACAGCCTCCTGGTTTTGTTGGTGAGGCTTGGTGTCTGCCCGGGAATGTTTCCATCCCCATCCAAAGCCTGCCTGAGAAGACCCATGTGCGTGCTATCTTGATCTACACTGTTTAAAGTCAACAAAATCGTCCTCTCCAATTCGAGTGGCCCTTCAGATGCACCCAGCCCGCCAGCTGTACTTGAGATGGCAGGATAAACATCCCGCTGCGTGGGAGGCATTTGTCTGGGCTGTTTCTCACCGGTAATGCCAAGGGTTCAGAAATTCCACAAGTGCCCTCTGATGGAGCTCTTTGTTTTGTTTACCAAGCTTATCACTGTGTAGGTGACTTTACATTCCAGCTGATAGACAGAGCTCTGCTTCTTGGTCCAGACATTTTCTCTCCTAATATTTCATGTTTGTGGAAAAGTTCAGTATTGTTCTCATGCTGCTGGACAGTCAGTTTACCTAGTAGTACAGAGTGCCTTACGGCAGCCACCAGCTTCCCCTTCAAAACTGTCACCACCATCACCATCATCATTACCATCCCTACCATCCCCACTCTCACCATCATCATCACCACCACCATCATCACCATCATCATTACCATCCCTACCATCTCCACTCTCACCATCATCACAATCATCAGCATCATCATCGCCATCATATCATCACCACCATCACCACCATCACCACTATCATCATCATCTTCCTTATCACCATCATCACCACCATCACCACCATCATCATCACCACCATCATCATCACCTCCATCATCACCACAATCATCACCAACATCATCACCATCATCATCACCATCACCACCATCATCACCACCATCACCACCATCATCACCATCACCACCATCATCACCACCATCACCACTATCATTACCACCATCATCACCATCATCATCACCATCATCACCACCATCATCACCACCATCATCACCACCATCATCATCACTGCATTATCATCATCACCACTGACATATAAACTACTCTATCTAAGGCCAAAATCTTATGAGTGGTGGAGTTTGGAATGACTCCAGAGAGTACATTCTTGCTCACTGCACTCTATTGTACTAACTTTATCTGTCTCAGTTTCTTCATCTATAAACTGTAGATAATAATAGTACCTTCCTGATGAAGGTTTTGTGTAGATAAAATGGTCCAATGTATATAAAGGGCTTAGCATGGCACCCGATATGCATCCAATAAATGTTAGTTTGTGGACCAGGGTGATGTGTTTGCTAAATCCTCTCTGAAATCATGTGTTATTTATTCACTAAATAACTTAGCTTCTGCTAAGTTCAGGGGGAGAATGATTTGACAGTGGAAAGACCACTGACTGGCAACCCCTTATTTCACTGACTCTCAGTGACTGTGGCCATAGTGGCCACCATCTTGGTTGGGTGCCCCAGTGACTTTGATGCAATGAACCTGAGCTATGGGGAAATGTGTGTCCCCCTCACCTGCCAAAGGCAAGAGGATGCTAGCATGGGCACAGCTTCCTTTTCTCTTCTGGCCCAGACCTGGCTTCCCCTCCCAGAAGCCCTGGAGTGCTTCTCTCCTGCCATCTGTGGATGCTCACAGCTGTGACTACAACCAGGCATGGAGAACTCTGCTTCAGAGCAGTCCACATGCTCACCGTGTTTCAACTCCAACAACTGCACAGACCCAGAATCATTAACTCCTGGGTAAACGTCCGCACAGGGGGTGCTGGAGGGAGAGAGCGAGGGGCTTGCTCTGGTGGGACCCCCACAGCCCCCTGGCTCTTCTGGCCATGCCGTGGTCATCCTGTTCCTCGGTGGGAACTTTCCATGGTGGGCATCGCACTGGGCAGAGAGCCCCTGCGGGGCTCCGTCCATGCTGCCTGCCTTCACTCATTCACCAAATGGCTGTGGAGCATCTGCCAGGTGCTAGACGCCCGTGCACTGGGCAAACGAAGCACCTTGAGCCGGCATGAACGGGGACTGCTTGCAGACCCTGGGCTCCAGCCTGGTCCCGAGTGCGACTCTCCTCTGGCTACTGGGACAGATTAGCACAAACTTCAGGCTCACAGGGAGCAGACAGAGCGGCTTACTGAGGCTGGCTATGGAACTGTAACCCTCACACGCTGGAAGGGGTTGGGGGGGCGGGGCGCGAAGTTTCAAACGTCTTCCCTGATGGAGAACAGTGTGTTCCTCCTGCTAAGCGCAGAAGTGTAAACATCTTTTGTATTTGGTTTGGGGATGCATTCTGCAGTTTTTCTCCCTTTGACAAAGTAGCTTCCAAAATGTGCTAGTTGGGCCAAATTTGAAACATCCGTTATTCCGTGGTTCACACAGCTGTAGAAAGTACACATGGTCCCAGAATGAAATTTTGCAGAAGAGGATGGCCCATTTCAGCCGGTGACCCTGTAAGCTTCTCGGTTCCCTTATGTGGCTTCCTCGTCTGTAAAGTGAAGACAGCCCTAGGACCACCTCCTCCTTGGCATCTTGAGAGGTTTAGACGATGTAATGTGTGTCTGCTGGTTGGCACCACCCTCCCCATCACTGTCACCGTCTCTGCCACCCCCACGGACGAAATCTCAAGTAGAGGGGGGAGGCTTGCCGGGAAGGTTGTAAATTATTCTGTACGTATATGATGGCGTCTCCCTAGGTGACAAGGTTTACTCGAACATCAATTTCCTCATCAACATTTTCATTTCCCAGTGGGTTCCCTGGGTTCTTAGACATGGTGTTATGTTAAATGACAGGGTTGCAAAAAGCATCTGAGCTCTGAGCCGACATCCCCCATCTGACCTGGGATCCTCCATCTGACCCACCTCGCAGCTGTTGTGAGAGAGTTTCTGCCATGGCGCCCCGCACATGATAGGTTTCCAAAATCAAAAGGTGCTTATTATTTCTGCCTACAGTAAAAGGTTCTTCTCTAGGCAAAACCTGCTTTTTGCTTTTGTTTTATTTGGTTTTGCCTATACATCCAGCAGGTGGCAATCTGAGCCTGCTGCTAATGCGGGATGCAGGGCTGAGCTCCTGCCGGGTTTGTGGGGAGACGGATGTGTGGAGCCTGGTCCCCCCAGGCGGGTGGGTCCTGTAATGTGTGCCATCATTCCCGGGACGGTTTGTAGGCAGGATTCTCCTTCAGCGGAAGGATAGAATTGTTCACTGTTTTCGGAGTTAGTTATAAGGGACAATCTATGATGATATAAAATCTGTAGCTTTGGTTTTTTAAAACTTTGCGTCTCTCCTGACAGTCTAACGCCGCAGGGAGCGCATGCGGTATTAGGTTTGAAGATGCCGCTCGCTCCTGGCGCCGGCCACGAGGTCCAGAGGGCTCCCCGCTACCTTTAACGCAGAAACCATGACATACTAGAGGGGAAAGGGAAAATGTATTCATAATGTTGGGGCAGGGGGGCATGGCCCAAATCCCAAAAGACAGAAGGGACAAAAACGGACAGCATGTGCTCGTAAAAATAGAAATGTCTGAGCAGGAAGAAGCACTCGGACAAAGTCAAACACAAGCATCACAGTAGGATGAGATATTTCCCACTCATGTGACAAAAGGCTTGTGATTCTAATACACACACATACCCGTGGGGGATGAAACATTGAAGAATAGGCAAAAGATGCCTAGGAAAAGCACCGATGGCCGGTAATCCTCGGGAACCAGGCTGAGGCCCGCGCGACCCAGGGCTGCTCCCCAAGGCGAGGCCATGTCTGTTTTCACTCAGCTACCCCTGAAGACCAGAACCTTGGCTCTGCCGACGGGTGCTCTCACCCACCTTGGTGGACCATAAATTGGCCTACTTTTTGGAGGTCAAGTGGCAATATCTGTTGAAATTACAAATGCCTCTGCTCGTTGGCCAGAAACTCAGCCTCTGTGCCAACATGTTTATTGAAGAACTTGTTTGAAATAACAACAAAATATTAAGAAATCCACACGTTCTGAACTGAATAAAGTTGGCTAAGTAAAATAGGGGATGAAACATTCTGTATGCCATTAAAAACAACAGGAATGTTATATTTGTGCAGATGGGTATAGATGCCTAGATTTATGTGAATGAAAAAGTTGCCAAACAGTATGTGTGTGTTGTATGTGCATGTGTGTGCACAAATATGTTTATATATACGCATAGATATAAATTTTATATGTTAATATATGCAGGAGGAAATTCACTATCTGGAAGGTGACATACCAAACTTGGAACTGCAGTTACGAGTGACCCATCTGAAAACGTGGCGTGCTCTCCAGCAGCAGGGACCCCCACTCCAACGGGCCTCTGTTTGTCTTCGGCCGTCCACACTGTCTGTTCAAGCAGGCTGAAAACTCTCTGTGTGTTTTGTTGGATGTCAGGAATACCATTCATTTGCTTCTATTCTACAATTTGTGTGTGGAGAGTTCGGAGTCTTTTCCCCCGCAGGTACACCCTGAGAACAGGGGAGCGGTGGAGAGCACGGAGGGTCTTTGCGGTTCACCCTGGTTTGATCCCTGCTCCTCCCCTTCTTAGGGGTGCATCCCTGGGAACCCAGTATGTGTTCTATCCCACTTTCTCCAACTATCACAGGGGGGCTATAATGCTGCTTTTGTGGAAACAGGCTAGTGCACACAGAATAATTAGCACAGGGTCTGGGCCGATCGAAAATAATGACAAATGGCAGCTGTTTCTAAAGTCACTTCTGAGGGCTGGACGCTCAGGGTTGAGGACTGAGGAAGATGGGCAGGAGACTGCTTCCTTCTCTGCAGATGGACAAGGGGAGGCAGGGAGCGTCACCTCTCTCCTGTCCTGTTTCTTTGGTGAGAGCTCCCACACACATCAGAATGGGGGCAGTAAGGACCAGGACCAGTGTTCTGGGGTCTGGACCATGAAGGGTAACTGTGGGTGCCTCCTTTCACTAGAACGCCCCGGCCACTGACTCTCTCTGGGCTCCAGCTACCAGCGTGGCAGGAACCCACAAAGCCACATGGGGTCCCACCTGAGACAGACCTAATGCGTCCCGAGCCCTTGGAGTGGGTCAGGTGCTAAACATGATAAACATCCGTCCTGCCCCCAAGGTTTAGGGGAGGGAGCAAACATTTACATCCTGCTGAGTCCCACATCCTCGCAGTTGGGCTTTCGGTAAGAGCAGTGATTTTCGTCCTGGGACCCAAGGACTTCAGATAGGAAGCATGACGAGGCAGAGTGTTCCCAGCCACGTGGGGACCACAAGCTGCAAGATTTCTAATGCATTTCTGGAGGATCCTACGGCTGCACCAGTGTCCCGTGGGCTGTTTTCTCTTACATGAAGTTTTCTTGGCCAAACATTGATTACTTGACGAGGTTCTTGGGTTCTTTCAGCGAGCATCCCGGATGCTGCCAGGAGCAATCCATCTGTCTGATCTGCAGAAGCCTCCAGAGCAGGGGCAGATACATGGAGAATTTGGTTCTGTCTATTCTCCTTCCTGAAATCACTTTGTGTAGCTGGAAGCCGGGCTCACAAGGTCAGCTCTGTGCCAGGAGACACCTGCAGCCTTCACCCGGGTCCCGGGGCTCCTGGTCTTGACCGATTGATCCCTACCTCTGGTCCATTCAGTTCCATTTTTTCGAGTAGAATTCTAAGTTTGTAGAGGATTGCTCTGGAGGGGATCTCACAAACCATGTCCACAGTTCCTTGGTTCTCCACACAGAGAGCTTGAAGCCCAGTGAGGTTAAATGAGGCCAAAGAATGAACCCCCCACCTCCACAGAGCAGCAGAAGCTTTGGAATCACCCCCCAGACAGCAGCACCAGGTGGACATGAACTCGGATTGGCTGTAGAAGTCCATCGGTCCGTCCTCCTGACCGCAGGCAAGTGTGCTGAATCCTCTGGTCCCATGAGCACTGGGGACTTCCTCCTGAGCTCTGATGAGCCCAAGGTGACCCATCCTCACCTTGAAGTTGGAGAAACCGGGGAAAAGAGGAAGGTGTCAGTGATGGGGATAGGTGGCTCCAGGGCCTCCCCGCCCCCAGCATCCTAACCTCACAGCCCTGTTCTCTGTCCCCAGCGCCTCTGGTTGGAAACCCTCCCTGCTCGGAGGCCCCTGCGTAGACGCTCGTGCAGGCGAGCTAGTCACGTGCTAACATCGTCATGCTTGGTTTGATTTTAACTGAGCACATGAACCATTCCATTCAGAATAAAACAGATCAGGACGTCGGCTTTGCCGTCTGTACGAGATATTTTCACTGTAGCAGACTGATCACATTTCATTAGAAGCTCTTGATGAATCACGAGGTGTGGTGAACGTCTTCCCGCATTTAGACACATATTCCTCACGGTTTTGAGGGAAGGGTCAAGCACGCCTCTTACCTGGTGATATTCTCCATTTGGGATCCTGGTTTATTTTCTTTCAAGATAAACATCATTTTCAAAATAAAAAGGTGATTGTGAAGTTATTTATGTCCTTGGAATTCAGTTACAATTCTCGGGAAAACGGGACGCTGCCTTTGGTGTCTCTAAAGCCAGCCCACCTGAAACGTAGACCGTGGAGGATCTGGTTGATGGAGCGCTTGCCCTGCAAGCCTGATTTTCCCTGGGTTCTGCTTGTGCCCCTTGCTTGAGCCGCGTTCCCGCTGGATTGTTTAAATTAACGTCCCTTTCTGGTAGGAGGCTGGGATGGAGGCCGGCAGGCCGAGGTCTCCGCGCACTGGGTTCCGGGCACTGTGGTGTGGCGGGGGGCACTGGTGCTGGTGCCCAGGGTTGCTTGCTAATCCCTTTGCTTTCGTGTGTGTGAACTCTGCTCCCCTCCAGGTCAGTCCTCCTGACCCAGAAGAGCAGACATCTCTGCATTACTCACCGTTCTCAGCACGTCCTCCTGAAATCCCAGGGTTTACATTCCAGCTTTGCTGTCAGAAGTCTAAGCTCTTCTTTATGCCTTTGTGCTGATTGGCGTTTAGCAAATCGCAGGCGGGTGGGGCTGCTGTCGGCTTCCCCCAGGGGAGGGTGGTCCCCCTCCCGCCCTGTGGTCCCTGGCCCTCACCTGCAGGGCCGCGCAGCCCAGGAACATCCTGGGACAGCATCCGGTCTTCCCCAGGGAGCCTGGGATGCATTTCTCCTGTCATCCGTTCTGTGCTTACGGATTTGCCCACATTCCGTCAAGGTGTGTTCCTATCTCCCTCTCCATCTTGGACAGATAAGCAAGGAAAACCAAAGATTGCCAACAGTAATCTGTTGAATCAAAGCTGCTAGAAAACTCCAGAAAGAGGTCTTTCTTAAAGGCAGGTGGCAGAATATATTTAAGAAAATATGTGTCTGTGGCTGTAGGAGCCTGGGTGAACCTGGAAAGAAAAGGTCTGATTTCCAAATTAACAGAGCCCTCCCCTGGGCATTCTTCACTCTAGCTGAAATTTTATAAAGCCCCTGACTGTAATGTCGAGTCTGTAAGTGGGCTAACCCCCGTCCCCGTCTCCTGCAAGCCATCAAGACATTCTGAAACTCCCAAACTCATGAAACACGATTTGCAGAGCTGAGTCCTCCTGCTTGAGGAGCAGCCTGCAGCCGGAGAGGGATGAGCTGGCCACGGAGCAGGGTCCCCAGGACCCGCAGGGGCGCTGCCACTGATGTCGGTGATGCTGGGGACTGGTTAAGGGGTCTACAGCGTCTGCAGCTAAACAACCCTCCCGCGGAACCAGGCCTCTGGAGTGGTGTCCAGCGCTGGCAGGAGAGGAAAGCAACGGTCACGCCGAGTCCCAGCCCTTCTGAAGGGGAAAAATAAATTGGCATGGACGTGAGACAGATTCTGCTGCCCAGCGAGATGCCAAGTGATTCAGTAATGGACTTGTCTCTGCCTCTGATGAGCCAGTTTCCCACAAAGGCGGCTAATCCTCTCGCATCACTGCCGAGCCTCCGCGTGGCAGAGGGAGTCGCTGGACAGGGCGCACAGGAGGCGTGGCCGTCAGAGGTGACGTGCTGCGGACGGCACCAACTGTGGGGCTTCTCGCTGTGTGCGGCCGCAGCTCGGGAGCCGCGGGCGTGGGTCGCTCCTTCCTGCCCCCGAGCCGCGTAGGAACCCCTGGAAGGGGGTCCCGCTCCGAGCACCGTGGTCGGAGAAGGCAACACTGCGCTTTGAAAAAGCGAATGTCTTTCAGCTGCAGAGTTCACAGCAAAAGCAACGTTTTGCCCCCTGCTTTCTGTGGTTGTGAGGCTCAGCGTGATGTTGACGAGGCTTTTGGCACCCAACTGCGAGCAGTGCAAGCCTCTCTCCTTCCCCTCCTGCCGCGTGTGGGTCGAGCGCTGGCCGCTTGATCCGGAGGTGCCCGAGGACAGGGGCTGTGTGTCCCCCAGGACCTGGGAAGAGCACCTGCTTCTGGGCTGTGAGGCTGGAGGCCTGCTTCCCGGGCCCCAGCTCGGCCGCCTGGACGCGGGGCAATGCATCTGCTTTGTGACTGTGACCACGTGACTGAGGTCCCCGTGCGTCCGCATCCTCGTCCGGAACACCAGGGATCACTGGAACCTCCTCAGCTCGTTCTGTCGGTGCTGGGCGCTGTTATGATAAGGGATGTGCGTTTGGTTCAAACCCTTCACCTGTCCTCCTGTTTCCACCCTTGTGATTTTTATTGGCACCTCTTCTCTACTCCGAGAGGACATTTAGGGAAAGTGGTGTGATTTGGAAAATCTGAAGAGGACAAGTCTGCTATTCCTCAAGCTCTAAATCGCTTGGGTCGCTGGAGTGAGCCCATCACACCATCGTCTGAACCCAAGAACCCCCGGAAGAAAGAGGGACACCACTGTTTCCTGCTTCGTTACAAAAAGGTGATGCCAATTCACCTCGGAATCAAAGCTTTCTTCCCACTCAGAGATTTTTTAATGTTATTTCAGACTAATTCAGGCAAATGGTGTCACGTGTCACTCTTGTGAATATGTAACAAGGAGAGAGCAAATGAAACAAGTAGGCTTCTCTAGGCCACACGCAGAGCCCACGTTTCTGTCCTTAGTCCTTGATGACTGGCCACCCAAGCACCCTGGTTTGGTTGGGACTTCGGTGCCAAGCCGATGGCTGGTCCCCCAGCATGAGGAGCGCTGTCTTCACGGGGTCGTCTCTGTGCCCTGGGGGCCGGGATCACACGCGCCTCTTCTCCAGGCCCCAACACCCACTCTTACAGTGCTGACGTCGGCGTGTCCTTGATCCTACCAGATGGCGGGCACTGTTTTCAGGCAAAAATCAGGACTCACATTTGTATTCAACCGAACCTTCTGAGGATTACTGGCTGGAACCCGAGGGGTGGCAGCTGTCTGGTTACGGAGTGACAGGAATAACACCCCTCGCCTTACTCCCAGCTCCAGAGAGAGAGCTCTGAACGCCAAGTGTTACGCCCTCTGAGAGTGGCCTGGCTGTGGGCCTCTTCTGTGTCTCCGCCCTGATCTGTGGGAAGGTCTCCTTCATGGGCTTTTCGGTGAGATCCCTTCCCCTGCGGGAGCCCCCCGCTTGCTGGAAGGGACAGTGCATCACCAAGTTCATGCAGGAGGAGGCAGGGAGGCCCAGGGTAACAGGCCCCTGGCCGGCCCTTCCGACCGGTCTGGTCTTCCTCCCTGCTCCCCGCCTGGCTCCTCCTTGTGCCCCATCTGACACGTTCCCATGACCCACCTGCTCCAACCCATGGGGCGTGGGGGGGCATGTCCTAGACGATTTGGTGACATTTGGACTTTAACCAAATATTTTACGATTGCTTTCTAAAGTAAGTATTGTTAATCCTATTCAAAGGAAAAGTGAGCAATCAAAATTAAACTACAAATCATTGGATAAATAAAAATGGACCAATTTTAAATAAGGCATGTAGCTTTTCCTTAACAAAGTACTTGAATTTTGTCTGTTCAGCTGTATTAGTACAGCTTTTCTTTCTATATGTTTTTCACAGGCACTGGGTCTGTCCCTGTGTTTGCTCCTGGGGTCTAGCACAGTGCTGGGCGCACCACAGTGATCTCAGGGATTAACTGAGGGAGGGAATGTTCACACGGCACGTACCACGTAGGTTCTCGAGAGTCTGGGGCGACATGTACAAAAACGGAACTTGGAAAATTAATAAGGGTGCATTTTGATGGCTAAGGCAGCAATTAAGCAACTTTGTGTTATGGATGCTCAGTAGGACTTGGCATTTTGAGGATTTGGTCTTACGTTCTCAGACCTGAGAGAGAGTAACTATATTCTCTTTCTCTCCCCGCGGTCAGTTGGCTCCACAACTTTATGCTTGGAGGGTATGAAAGGCTGTGTGTCTTATCTGGGTCAATGTGGAAATACTGACTTCCTGGGACGTTGGCTTCTCCATAGAAGCTTCAGGATCAGTTTGCCGATGTCCATAAAATAACCTGCTGGGGTCTGATTGGGGTTGCACTGAATCCATAGATCAAGCTGGGAAGAACTGCTATCTTGACAGCAGTCTTGCTATCTACGAACAAGGAACGTCTCTCCATTTATTGATATTTGATTTCTTCTGTTGGAGTTTTGTTCTCCTCATATAGATCTTGTATGTGTTTTGTTAACCTTGTGCCTACGTTTTTTTGGGGGGGTGCTAATGTAAGTGGTATTGCATTTTTATTTTCCAGTTTTGCCTGTGCATGGCTGGAAGCATCGACTTTCTACTAATTATTTTTCCACCTTTCACCTCCTGTCATACTTGCTAACGAGGCCATCCTCGTAGCAATGCTTAATTAAAAGGTGGATTGCATAGGCTAGGAGGGTGTGCTAACGCCTCCCAGAGCGTGCTGAAGAACGGAAGGAGCTTACATCTCTGAAGCCACCAGGACCACGGAATGCATGACTTCACCGCTCCATCTCCATCATCACGCGCTGCTGCCGCACCCGCGGGAATGGCCTGGCCTAGACACGGTCTGCCCTGAGAACTGACGTCACTGCTGAAGCTGTCCTCCTCCCTGGGTGGGGCGCACACTCCACCACACATCATTTTTGGAAGGAAAAGCTTGGAGAATGGTTCTGAACACTTGGGGGATGTAGGATGTGGAATATGACGGACACACAGAGACACACTCTCGGGGTTGTTGTTGCTTAGAGAGCTGCATCAGCGCTTTTATGTTCCTAGGGTGTTGGAATGTTCTGGATGTGCTGTGGCGGTTTCCAGGAGGAAAAAAGAAAAGAAAAGAATACTTAAGCATTTAAGAAACATCTAAGGTACTTGAATAAAAGCGATTTGAAATTAGTTAAGCATGATTTAATTATGGGATGCTGTGATTATGTGGCTCGACTATTTTCTTTCCATTTTTGAAGCTCAGCCAACAGCAATCCGCATCTTCCCCTAACGTGTGTGGAAAGAAGAATCCGGGCGTCTGCATGTCCCCCACGTTTCCCAACTAAGAGTTCTGGCATCTACTCTCTCTGGGCCTTATTTTCGCCCCTGTCACGTGCGGGACGGAAGAGAAGGTGACACGGTCTCTGGTCCCCGTCAGCAGGAACGCTTTATAATCCTGTCTTCCTCCTCATATTGAGTGCCACCGTTAGCCCGAAGGATGCCTCCCTGTGAGTTAGCAAAAGCGACCCTTCCGCCAGATGTTTACGTCCACCTGACAGAAGACGGTTGATGGGAAGGTTGCAACAGGTGGATTTCAAGCTACCACATGCTTGAGAACACCGCCACGTTTCTCTCAACAAAGAGCTGAGGGCAGCAGGCCCAGGAGGTTCTACTGCTTCACTGATCTCTTCGCTGCTCCTCAGACCCTCAGCAGACCCGCATTCAGAAAGATGTGTCTCACTGAGGCAAGGCGTCTCCCAGCATAATTCCCTACAACAGCCCCGAGGTCAAGGACCCTTGAATGTGCAAGTTAGTGTGAGACATTTAAGCTGCGGAATGGAAAGAACTCGGTTATTTTCTCGTGGCCTTTCTGAAAGGTCTGGGGCACAGTCACAAAACCGACAGAAGCCTCACTCGAGGTCACGACACGGGCTTCTCCGTTTAATACTCTCTGTGAGGAGACAGGGCCCTAGACAGAGCAGCCAAGGGTTGGTGACCCCTGGACGATTACATAAGACAAGGTGAGAGCGTTCCTGGGCTGCACATCAGTGACCACGATGGGCTCAAGACGCGTTTGTTTTTCAACAAAATGGCTGTGGAGTAAGGGACCTGCTGAGTTGGCGTTCTGAGGAGTAACTCCGGGAGATCGGCTAGGTCACAGGTGCGTCCGCCCACAGAGACCGTGCCCACCTTTTCAGGCTCCCCAGCTCCTCCTCCAATCGCTGGCATTTCTTTCTTTTTATTTATTTATATATTTTTAAATAAACTCTGCGCCCAACGTGGGGCTCAAACTCACGCCCTGAGATCAAGTCGCACGCTCCACCGACTGAACCAGCCGGGTGCCCCTCTAGCACCTCTTAGTAATGGTAAATTATGGGGTGAAAGTCTCTTCTTCATTTGTGATCTGACTTGAAAGTGAGGTAACTCTGCTCTCCTTTCTCCTGGAGCCACGACGTGACTACCAACAGAGTCTGGGGCTAGGAACGCTCTCATTCATAAATAAAAGGCATTTGTTAATCTCTTTTAGAAAGTTTAAATACAAGGGTCTTCTTCTGGGCACCTGACGTGTGAACACTGATTTGGGCTCACGGAGCATATTCGGGGCGAAGGGCGGCCATGAGGCTGGTGGTGCTGCCATTCCCTTTTGGTGGGTGCAAGAAGTAGAAAGGAAGACTTCTCCGTGTCCCCCGCGATCTCTGAGGACAGCTCTGCTTGTGTCTGGGGACCACGTGAACCGTGAGAAGAAGGGACAGTCTTCAGTTTGATGTTGGTTGAAACTGGATCCCTTCTTGATTGGAACTGGTATGTATGTTCATTTCACTGATCTCTCTCCCCAGCGTTGACGCACACGTACCACAGAATGAACGTGGCAACGTATTTGCACGCGGACGGCAGCAAGGTGACAGGTGGAGGGCGACAGACTTGGAACAGACTAGATCACTCGCGGACACACAGTGTTTGTGGTTGAGAAAGGAACTGCCTAGAGGTCTAGGCTCCAGGAATAAGAGGGATGCTTTCTCAAAACTCATGGTAGCCAAACTGAGCCATGTCATGGGGCGGGGGGCAGTCACCGTGGACATGTGGTCTTACTGAGGGTCTTCACTGTGCAGGAAGTGACTCCTTGGGGCTGCAAGCCAGGCTCCGTGCTGATGGTATCAAGGAAGGTTTCTACTTCCAAGGTCCAGTATTTTCCCTTATTTACAGTGGCCCACGGGAGGGGTTGGGGATGCGCCCCTGGGGAGAGTCAGGATGACCTCGCTGAGAAATGTCTCTGAGCAAGGCCACCCAGGGGCCGTGGGAGTCGGCCCGAAGACTTTAACCTGCCGCCCAGCTCTGCCTGTGACAGAGGAAGCCCAGGTCCTTGGGACCAGCGAGGGTTCCTTTGAAGAATGCTGACCTGCTAATAAGGACATTCCCTCCTGTCCTCGTGGGAAGGCTTTCATGGAGATTGGACCAGATGTTTCACGACCTGAAATGAGACTGCATTCAGGATGTGAGAGTGACAGGAGAAGCAGAGAGTCTGCCCCAGGGCCGTCCAGAGCCAGGGGTGCAGGAACCACTGGGCGGGGAAAGCATGGGGTCCTCGTGAGCGCGCCCACGGGGCCCAGGCCTGTCTGCGGGCACAGAAGTGACAGCCTGCTCTCTCCCAGGGCCCGTTCTCGGTGCTGCAGCTGTAGGAGTGAAGAAAACACACCAAGTCCTCGCCCTCACGAACTCTCAGGCTGGTGGCTGAACACAAGTGATTTTGTCCTAAGACAGGTGGTGAGCAATGGAGAGGAGGAAATCCAGGTGAGTGTAAAGGAGATCCCAGGAACAGGAGACAGAATGAAGGTCTTTGAGAAGCTGGCCAAGTGTGGGCCGAGCCAAGCAGAAGGCAGGCGGAGGGCGCTCCAGATGCGAGCAGGCACCTGCTGGGGGCACGGAGGTCAGTGCGGCTGGGATGCAGTCGGCAGGGGCCACAGGACCCTCTGGCTCCTTCTCTGAAGCAGAGCAGAGCAGAGGAGGGAGGGCGGAGACTCGGCCCTCGGACCAGCTGCCCGGGGCAAGACGCGAGGCCCCAGCCCGGCTATGATGTGGGAGTTGTCCAGGTGAAGGGGTGGGGGCAGTGTGACTGGAGGGCGGGCCGCCAGAGCTGCCCCTGGCTTGGACAGGGTGCAAGACAGCGGGCGGGAGCCGCAGGGCCTTCGCCCTTGACCGGCGAGTCACGCAGCAGAGATGTGCTCGGGGGGCGGTGTCCGGGGCCCTCGGAGTGGGTGGAGGCAGGAGTCTGGGGTCCAGGAGCTACAGATCCGGGAGCCGAGGGCCTGGGGGAGGTCGCCTGGAGTGGGTGTGGACCCGACAAGGCCAGATTCAGATGGCCAGCACCAAGGCCACTGTGGGTCCCCTGACTGTCCGGTCATGGGGTGAGGACACGCTGGGGGCAGGCGATGTCGGACACGGAGAGAAGGCGGAGCAGTGGGCCCCCTTCCCCAGGTGACAGAAAGTCTGGGACACACTGTCCTCCGGGCAGTGCCCTGTGCCCGCCCCATGCACACGCTCGCGTGCCAATGACCTGCAGCTCTCGCAGTGGGATCCTTCGCAGGAGAGGGGCTGGCAGAAACGAAACCTGCTTTTCTGTTCCCGAGCATATTCTGTTCTTTGTTTCTACCAGAGAAACTTTCCCCAGGCTGCCTTTTACTTTTAAAACTAAGCTGCTCTTTAGAAAAACAAAGCCCACATATGAAAACAGGCTAAATATGGAAAACCTCCCAAAGAGAATCAAGAAAGCTCCCCCCATTGCTACTTATAAAGCTGACTTTATTTGAGAAAGTATCAAGAGGAAAGGTTTGCGAAATTCTTGTTTTTCCTCATTGCCTGGGGGGGGCGGCCCAAAGGGTGCACAGTGCAGGCTGGGAGGGGCAGCAGGGGAGGCGGGGGAGGGGCAGGGAGGGGGGGGAGGCGGGGGGGGGGAGGGGCGGGGAGGGGCAGCAGGGGAGGAGGGGGAGGGGCAGGGAGGGGGGGCAGCCGGGGTGGGGGAGGGACAGGGAGGGGCAGCAGGGGAGGCGGGGGAGGGGCAGGGAGGGGGGGCAGCCGGGGTGGGGGAGGGACGGGGAGGGGCAGCAGGGGAGGAGGGGGAGGGGCAGGGAGGGGGGGCAGCCGGGGTGGGGGAGGGACAGGGAGGGGCAGCAGGGGAGGCGGGGGAGGGGCAGGGAGGGGGGGCAGCCGGGGTGGGGGAGGGACGGGGAGGGGCAGCAGGGGAGGAGGGGGAGGGGCAGGGAGGGGGGGCAGCCGGGGTGGGGGAGGGACAGGGAGGGGCAGCAGGGGAGGGGGGGCACAGGGCTTGGAGCACCAGTGACCGCAGCAGAAACACTTGGAGTTTTGAGTTTCCCACTTGCAGGTTCTGTGCCTCAGGGCAAATCCCCAAATTCCCGTCTCTTGGCTCCTCATCCCAAGATTGGGGTTCCTACCTGTGGGAGGGACCGTTGAGAGGGTGGAGTGGGTCCCGTGATGTGGGTGGGGCACTTGCGCAAAGAAGCCGCTCAGTAAGTGTTAAGTGTGGTCCAAGGCGGCTGCTACAGGAAAAGTTTGCTCTAAGAAACAGTCTCCCTGGGATGACTCACACACCATACAGTTCATGCATATGAAGTGTACGGTTCCGTGGATCTTGGTGTCGTCACAGCACTGGGCAACCATCGCCACAATAAATGTTAGGCTATTTTTATCACCCCAAAAGAAACTCTGAACCCCGCGTGGTCACACTCACCCCCATCCTCCAGCACTAGGCAGCCACAATCTACTTGTGTTTCTACGGATTTGCCTATTCTGGATATTTCATTTAAATGGGATCGTGCGATACGCGGGCCTTTGTGACTAATAATAGGTTTTTTGAGCTCACTTGGTGCCAGTAAAGATCCAATAAGATGAAGTGTGAGTGAGAAGATAGTCTCTGTTACTAAACTTTGATCATTTTGCCTGGGTTTTGTCTCACTGTTAGTGCTGGGTGCTTCTGATAACCATGTCCTTTGATCTGTCCCCATAACAACAATTCGTTAAAAATAAATCAACACCTAACAGCCTACTGAAAATTGTTTGATGGGTTGCCCCCCCAAACATGCAATAAATGTCCTCTCATTTTGGTGTAATTTGGTTAAAGAATCAGGGATGGAGAGGCATGGTGGGGTGCGGGCAAGGGAGGGCTTCTGGGTTCCGGAGGCTACCCCGAACGTGGCTGCCCTCAGGCTGGGGGACGTGGGTGAGGAGTTTAGTCTCTGAGTCCAGACTGAGCATGTGGTTCACACTTCCCACTTTTGGTGTCTGCTACATTCCAAGTCTGGGAGGGGGCAGGGCCTGGACTGCCACCAGGAAAACGCAAATATAATGTAAATAATAGAACTGCAGAGGGCGTTAAAAACAGTGCAGAGCATTTTTGCAATGTTGATGACGGTCTTTACAACCGTGTAGAAAAGATGGAATTACCCCCATTGCACAGAAGGGAAACTGAGACTGGGTTAATGATCTATTTCATCTATCAAGATGAAGTCCAGACCCTCCAACTGGTCCCTAATATTGTTGTTGTGTCAACTTTGGGGGGGTTGAACTGTAACCCCCAAGTTCCCATGTTGGAGTCCTACCCCCAGGACCTTAGAATGATGATCTAATTTGAAGATTGGGTTTTTTACAGAGGTGATCAACTTCAGTGAGGTCATTAGGGTGGCCCTCGTGCAATATGACTAAGTGCCCTGATTAAGAGGGAAGTTTGGACAGAGATGTGGAAAGGACAGGTGGCCATCTACAAGCCACAGAGAGGGGTCTCAGGAGGAAGCAGCCCTTGGGGACACCTGGACACTGGACATCTAGCCTCCAGACTGAGAGAGGAGATGTCCTTGCGCGAGTCACCCAGGCTGTGGTGTCTGTCACGGCAGCCCGAGCAGACGAACGTGAACTTGTCTCCCTGAGCCCCACGTGTGCTGGGCAGCGGGGTGCCTCCCGAGGACTGTGGCTTTGTAAATCCCAGTGGGAGGCCCCTTGCCCATGTCCCGAGCAGCCTCAGGTCTCCTCCCAGGCTGCGTCTACACAGGAGAAGGAAAGGAGCAGAGAACGAGGACGTGTGTGGGCTCAGCCGGTGGGGCGTCCATGGCCCCTTACCTGACCAACTTTCTCCTTGAACCGTTCCAAGGTAGCGTCTCCACTAGGCTGGAGCGACGGGTCCAGGTAGAGCAGGTCTGACAGAGCAGCGGGAGGGAGGCTGGGGCAGGCTGCTTGCACTCCCTCTGCTAGCAGGGTGCAAGGTCCCATGAAGGAGCACCTGTGCAACCCCCAAGACGCCAGGGCGAAGCTAGGCGGGACCGACAGCGCTAGAATGACCGCAGACACGTGCAGTCTTGTCGCCCCAGGTGACCGCCACTCGGAGTGGACACTGCCTTTACACCCGGGGTGAGTGGCAAAGCAGTCCCGCTGCGCTCCTGGCCACCAGCACGGGCTTGACCATCCGGTGGTCGGGACGGAGTCATAGTGTTTGTGTCCTCACTGTCCCCTGCCTGGCCCCAGAGGCGCTGACCACACCGAGTCAGGCACACACAGCCACCCAGATGCTGACCGAGCCCTTCCTATGGGCCACAGGGATGCCAGGGGTGCGGGCTGAGTTCCTGCCCTGGGGCGGGGGAGCCGACCAGCCAGTGTGAGGAGCAGCCCCCCACCCAGTTCAGCGCCATCATGGCCCTCGGGTCATCACACCTTGTCCTGGCCCTGCTCTGGCCCGGGTCCCACCACCACCGACCCCTCTGGCTGAGGTCAGGAGGCTGCAGTCTGTCTCTCAGACTCTGCTGGTCCACTTGGCAGCCCTGACCCCAGCTCTCAGCCAGTCTCTGGGGTCAGGGATCAAGGGCCCCTTTCTTTCCGCCCTTTGCAAACTGTGTGGCCTGGGCAGGTCACTCCAGAAGTCTGTCTCCTTGTCCGGAGAATGGGTCCGACCTCAGGTGGCTCTTGTGAGGGTCATTAGGGGTGATGCACATAAGGTGTCACCGGTGTCCTCCGCATTATCCTGGTTGTCCCTATTCTCCTTGTCTACTGTTGTATCTCCCGCGTCAGGCCCGTGCACGGGAATATCTGTCAGCAGGACTGCTCCGTTTCCCCAGCCCCACACCCAATATATCCGGTTGCCTCGGTGCATTTTGCCTGGATGTTCTCTGAGCCGGTCAGAACCTGCCTGCCTCACCTGGAGTCTATTCTTTCCCGTCCTCTCTTACTACTTCCTCCCCCCCACCAAAACCCCCCTGCTCCTCTTTTTATAGTTGATACCTCGACAACAGACGCAATTCCCCCATGCGGCCAAAGCCTCAGTTTGCAGATCAGCTGGACCTTCTCCTTCACTTCTCGTCCGTTGAGTCCCCAAGTGATCGGAGTCCTACCCGCAATGCTTCGCTGGTCCTGTCCTTCTCTTCCCTCCGCACCGCGGCCCCGCCAGGCCCTCCTCCCTGCCATCATGGGTTTCCAAGTTGGCTTCCGCTCTGCAAGGGCACATGAGGGTCCTCGCAGGTGACACCGGCTTCCAAAAGGCAAGGCTGTTCCTGACAGTGGACGAGCATGTGTCCTCTCCCCGGTCACTGGGACGAAGTACCCTTGGGAGGACTTGCCCAGTGAGGAGGGAGCCTCCCAGGGATGCCTGGCAGCACACGGTGTGGTCTCTTTGGAGCAGAGTCCTGGGGGCCAAACATGGAGACTCCGCTCAGCCTCAGCTGTGACCCCACATCAGGGTTAGGGGATGGGCTTGGGGAGAAAGGGCCTTTTTGAGGCTAAGGAATTACTTCATTAGGTTCATTGGATCCATCTAAATCCTAATTACCAGCCAGCAATTTTATCCAGACAAGGCAGCCGAAGCTCTGAGAGGCTGGTAAACTGGTCTGTGACCCCACAGACAGTGAAGCTAGGCCCTAACTAGAGTTTTCTGACTTCAAAGCTCTATTCCCCCTATACCATGTTAAGTGTGGCTGGAGGGGTCCTAGTGGGAAAGGCAAGAGCTCTGTCTCTTCGAGCGCAGACTCCCATCCCTTCCCTGTGGGTCCCCTCTCCCCAAGCACCTGCTTCTCCCATGGAGCCCCCGTCATCTGGCCCCAGCTGGTTACTTGTCCCTTTGCCTCCTCCCAATGCCCTGGGAGCGGGGGGCCAAATGTGACAGACCGCACCTGCTGTATCCTCGGGTTTTCCTGTTGAGTTATTTACAGTGCCCTGGAATTTCCTCTTAGTCCAATCCCCACGTCCCGGCAATGGGATGACGTCTCTGAACACAGAGGTGTCTCTTTTACAAGCCTTACGAGTTCAGAGGCTCGAGTAGAGCAAGTCTGGAAGCAGCTGCTTGGACTCAGGAAGCGATTGGTTAACACCAGGATCAGGTGGTGACAAGTGACAGACGTCTGGGCAGGAGCAGGTTTTCCCCTCAGAGGACACTAATGGGTCTTTGGATCGAGCTCCATGCGCCCCCCGCTCTGAGGCAGGATGACGGCGCTCCACGTGGGAGAGACAGATTGCCCTGGAAGTGGATCCAGTTTCTCATTAGTAATAAAGTATCCGTTTAATGGTCTTTCCCAACAATAATTTTGTCTTTCACATGTTTTATGAATGCTCCAAATGTCCCAGGGCATTTTAAGTGGGAGGGAAACTGACACCATCCCTGAGCGAGACGCTGGACTCGCACACGTGCCACCCACCTGCATGTACAATGCCTTTGACCTGTGGAAGAGGCCCCGGTGCACGTGCGTCGGGACGATCGTTGGGCCCGCGTCCAGGACTCTGTCCCCTGCCTCCTACATGGGGACTCATTCTGTTCGCATTCTCCACCCTAGTTCAAATCCCTGTACTCTCGTCTGTCCCAGTCACGAAAAGAAAAGAGGAAGCTGCGGGAATGGGGGTGCCCAGGGGACACCGGTGACGGGACTCCGGCCGCTCTCTGTGGGAAAGGCAGGTGGGCGGGGGGCAGCCCACAGGGTGCGTGCTGGGGACCCTGGCGCTCTGGATGTGCACGGCATGGTTTGAGGCCCCCGTGCCAGGAAGGGCTCTAGTTGGGGACTTCCGAATCATGGTGTGTGTGCCTCACTCGCTGGGCCTCGAGAATCCCGAGGTTCCCTCACCGAGCTGGGGTGGGGACAGCCAGCTTGGCCAGTTATGCCCTGGGCCGGGCCCCCGCCGCGGTCAGGCTTGGATCTGCTCCCCCACACGTAGCAGTGGTGACGCCGCACCTCTTATGTCCTGAGGTTAAAAGAACACGTGTTAACACGTAGGCATCTGTGGTAGAAGTGTGCGCAGCGTCACCCCAGTGATGTAAGAGCATGACCCCTGCGCTCTGAGGTCGGGACAAGCCACCCGCCAGGTCTTGGCTGACGGGGACTCCTGGCCCTGTCTTCCCGGGCTTTTTTCTGAGAAACAGACAATGTCTCTCTTCCCTGCTGCTCTCACCCGGCCCCCGGGAGCACCTGCATCTCTCAAGGCCTCGGAGGGAATTGCAGCCAACATGCACTGACCACGTGTGGCAAGCACCGTGCTTAGTGACTCACGTGCACCCTCCTGTTCAAGCCTCAGAGTCACGTTAGGACCTACATTCTGTTTCTTCTCACTCCATGTTAATAAATATTTAATAAAATTAAAAAAATGCCTCAACAGATGAACGGTCCTGCCGGAGGTGCTGATAGGCGTGGAGAGCTGGGATTAGAAGGCGGACGCGTTGACCCCACACGCGTGATTTCTCCTCCTGCGTCTCTGCCCTGTCACGGAGGAGGGGCAAAGACAACAGGGCAGCAAAGCTTTGGGTCACCTTTCTGGTACAGTATTCTCCCTAATGTGGAAACTGAGCGGGGAACACTCTCCACCAGCTCCTAAAGTCATCCCAGGTAGTTACCGTCACGAGTGCCCGAGGGCTGTGTGGGGCTCGGTGGGAACACGTCCCACGTCCCTCCGGGGCCACCCCCCAGGCCAGCCTGAAATGAGGGCACCGGTGGCTGGCGAAGCCTGGATCTGCCCAAAGTCACTGGCCTCACCTCTCAAGGCAGAGTGGCTCTAGGACGCGTGAGATTTGGGCAGTCACCTGACTGAGCCAACCAGAGTATCTGAAGAAAGAACGCTACCTGAAGATGAGAGGTGGTCACGGAAGTACGTACAGAAACAGGGGAGCGTAGAGGTGGGGTCCCTGGCTCTCCCCGCAGCTCGCCAGGACACAGCGCCCCTGTGCCGCCAGCCAGGGTGTGCCTGGTAGGGGTTCAGTGCGTCGGGCCAGCCCAGCCTACGGTCGTGGTGAAACCTTCTCAGGTAAACTGCTTGCAAGGATGTGCTAAATTGTCCTTTCAAACTTACTGAAACAATTTTTTTTTTAAATAATTACAAATGTTTTTTGGGGAGAAGAGATTTGGTTGGGTGAGTGTGGCTGGATGATGTTTTGAAATAATCACAAGAAAGGGATTTTTGGTCAACAGTCTGGTTGTCTCTGAGGGGCAGGGGCAGCTGAAGGGCCATGACGGGACATCAGAAAGTGGCTCAGACAGTCTTGTAGGAAGCCACCCCTGTCCCAGAGGGGGCCCTAACTCAGCAGCCCAGTTCTCCTCCTCCCCCTTTGCTTAGGTCGGAGGGGATTTGTTTCTTATTTCTAAACATTTAAGTCACATAACTTTCCGCCCAGCTCTGAGCGGTGCCGGGTCTCAGCGCGGCACTGCCACAGTCCGCCCTCAGTGAAGGTGGCTGTCTCATCCCTCGGGGGGTGGATGGGTCATCGGGAGTTGAGTCGTCACCCCAGCTCGAGCACTAGGCTAACATGCCTCTGCCTTTGGAGGAAACCAGCCCCTGGCCGGGGGAACTCTCCAGGGGACCCATGAGGCTTGCATGCAAACATCTTGTTGGCAGTTTCCTTCAACATCCCATAAAAAACGTGGGACTGTTTTCTGGCTTCAGCCCTCTGAGTTGAGGCGATCGATGTTCACCAAGCAGTCTGCGCAGACACACGGATAAGGAAGTGGCATTTACATCAATTGCTCCAGTACGCATCACCAAATCCCCCTCTGTGCTGCTCCCGTGAGCCCTCCCAGCCCGCAAGGGACAACTCACTTCCGCCGGGCCCGAAGCACCGCTTTTTACATGAGTGCGCGATTAAACTGAGCAGTTCCCTAACTAGCCATGCTACAGAGCGTCTGGGTCAATGCAGAGCCAATTAGTGGGCGATCCTGCCAGTACGTCCCCAGGAGCAGCAAGGGCCCGACCTGCGTGACCACCATCCACATCTTCCCTGGCGGCGACGGGCCCACTTGACCTCAGGATGCATTTTCATTTCCAAAAGTCAGTCATGTATTTCCTATTTACTCATGGATTTCCAAGTGAGATTGGAAAAGAGATGAGACATGTTCATTTTGTTGTCTGTGAAATAAGCAAGGAAATAGGTGACAAGTTATTGCATGGAGCAACACTTCTTTTTTTTTGGCAAGGAAATTGGCTATTTTGCTTTTTATAAGTTCCTTACTATTTCATACCTTATTGTTTTTCTTCTTCAAATGAAAATCTTTGGAGGAAATAAATCTCCTTTGCTTTTTGTTCAACTTCTTGTAAAGATCTATGTATCACTAGCTTTCCTGTACAAAGGGATATTAGCTATGTAAAAAATATATATTTATGTATTATGCATTTTTATAAGTATTAAGGTTCTAAATTAACCTGCAAAAAAGATACTAGCTATTATTAGTCGATGACATTCTTGGTTATTTCGAAGTATCTGTCTCTGGGATTTATGGAATATTACATCACACTTAACACATTTTAAACTTAATTCACTCCACGAGTCTTGTTGGGCACCTGTTGCGTGCCAGGAGCGTGGCTGGGCGCTGAGGGGCGGAGCCCACCTCTGAGGAAGGCCCCCTCCACTCACACCTGGTATGCCGCCAGGGTGCACAGCACCTGGGAGTCAGAGCATTCCAGCCGAGCGAGGGGCTGGGTGGGGAAGGCATGTGACTGGTCTGAAGAAGGAGGGGCGGTGGGTGGGCTGGGTGGGCTGGGTAGTGGGAGAAGGGACTGGGGACAGGAGAGGCCGTGCTGGGTGGAGGGAAGAACGATAAAGTGCGAGGAGGCCCAGGAAATATTCCAGAGTCAGGCTAACAGATGCAGCAGTAGATTTAATCTCTTGGAATCGGGGGGCTCGTCCCCGCCTTGCGCCCGTGACTTTGCAGGCTCTGGGGGTGGTGCTGGGGGATGTCACTCAGCTTGTTTAGAAAGTGACCCTGACAGGCCCAGACGCGACTGGACACCAGCACGGGATGACCTCTCCCAGGGTGCTGTGCTGCAGTCAGTGATGTGCGAATTCAGAAGATCAGGTCTTCCCTAACAACTGATTTCAACAAGGAAAATATCAGACACTTTCCTGGTGGGAGGGTGGCCTGATGAATTGAAGGAGTAAATGATGTAATTTGGGGAACAATCAAAAAGCTCAAAATTTACACCGAGGGCTTGTCAGATTCTCCCAATTGAGGATCTGTTCGGTCTAGCGTGTTACGCTAGAACTGCCTACGTGGTCTCAAGGTTCCCAGCTGTGAGCACCAGCTCATAAACAAACAAGATCTCGGGGGCTTTGACCTGACACACGCGTCCTGCCCCAGCTCTTGCCCCCCGCTGGGGCCACCATTCTCTCTGACTGTGATCTGTGACCCCATCAGCCAGACTTCTGTCTCACGGATCAAGGGAGCCTGACTCAGGTCTCTGCTCTCTCACTACGAGCTCAGTAAGTCTAGATTCGACCACCCCCAGCCAGATGATGACCCAGCAGAGAGCCCTGCCCTCGACAGAGGCACGGACACATCGCGACTCCACAGGGGGCACTGGGGCTCTCGGCGGCAGGCTGTTCTCAGACTACCTCCGGACACACTCATGGAGCACATCCTTGTGTCTGGGGGTGCTTGCTGCCATGTCACGTGTCGGGACTGATTTCTTCTCAGACCGCTCACAGCCGAGCGGGGACAGACATCCGGAGCGCAGTGTGAATGGGGTGGTGCTGGGGGCAAAGGGCACGGCCCCCTCAGGGGAGCCCTTGCAGAGAAGGCCCTGCTCCATGGCTCTGCTCCGTGGCTCCATGGACCTTAGCGACAGATCTCAGGAGAGAAGCAGGAAACTAAGATCGTGCTTGGCTGGGGTGGGGACGTCATGTGTGCAAAGGACACAGTGACCTTGATCTTGACCTTGCCCTGGGCAGTGTTGCTGTAGAGAGGATGTGACGCTGCAGCAGTGGCTCAGGGAGAGAGGACCGTGATATCAGGAGGAGGGGCTTTGTTGTCTGTCTGGATTGGATCTGGCCCACTGCTGGGAACAGGGGGCAGGGACCACGTTCTGGGTTAGGGGCCCAGGGTGGGCTTAGAACACTGCCCATGAACTCAGGTGGCCTCCGTCCTGTGGACCTACTAACGTGCGTGGGAACTCTTTGGGGAAGGACTGTGGTTCAGGAGGCTGGCGGCCACCAGCACTCACACTGGCCCCAAGCGGGACTGTTTCCAGATCCTCTCCCAGGGGCACCTGAGTTCAAGGTTCCATGGCCACCTGCTGACTCTGAGTCCCCTTGCTCAACCCTGCCCCCTCCCTGAGCCACCTTAGGACTTTGCATCCCACAGTCGAGCCGTGATGTGTCCACCGTTGTGTTTCTCCTGTGTTATACTGATTGATATTTGCTGGATGCCCATTCTTCCTACCTCCTCCTTGAAGGCTGGGACTGGGCTGCTTTTGTCTCTGGACATTCAGCACCCAGTGTGGTATGAGGCACATGGTGGGTGCTCAATACGCATGAGTTCAATGGCACGGGAAGTGGGTCGGGTGTAGACACGGAGTTTCTGGTTTGGAGGGTTGGCAGTATACAACTGTCCATCAGGAAGGGGAACTGAAGGGATGCGGGTAGGGAGACAGGGCCAGGCTTCTGGCAGTCTGGGAGGTCATGTCATAAAAGGCTTCAGTGCGGAGGTGATACATGAGCTGGGCCTCGAGGCCTTTGGTATCCACTCAGCAGTAGGCGCTCAATAAATGCTAAGAATAGAACTGCTAGTATTTGTCGAGTGCTTGGTATTTGCCTGGTGCCTCACTCTGCAGGAAGACACGGAGCCCCAGCTTCAGATGGCCTGACGTGGGCCACACCGGCAGGACCCCCAAACCACAGGCCCCCACCCTGCTGGCTGCTGGAGTGGAGCAGCAGGAGGGGCTGTTGGGGTAAGAGAGCATGGCCAGCGTGGTGTAAATGGTTTTGTCTAAGGCGCTGGTTTTAAAACCCTATGACATCCTGCAAACATTGTCCTGGGCTGACTTTTGCGCCCCGATCCTGCCCCTTTCTGGGGAGGGAGGCTGACAGCTCACGGAATGGCTGCCTGGTCCTCCAGTCTGGCGACCGGGACTGCCACAAACCAGCTCTTCGGGGGCCCTGGAACGCTTTGTAGTTTAGGCCCTGGGCCCACTGAGGGAGGGAGTGGGTGTGGGCATGGCGGCCCGATTCACTGGTGGAGGATTCCAGGTCTGTGGGAAGCGGAGCTGTGGAGGGTGGGGGGCACAGGACGCGAGGGTGAGCTGGACGTAGGCATCTACCTACCGAATGGCTTTCTCCAAGTGGGGCGACCTGACGGCCAGGCCCTCGCCAGGGTGTGCGGCCGGGCGCCCCGCAGGGCGGGTGTTCTGGACTCACACCTCGCACGCCCCAAAGCCCGTGGTGGGAGTCTGCCCTTTGAAGTCTCCCAGGTGTGGTTATCACTCACCCTTCAGACAGGTGTGTCCTGCTTTTTCTTTCTTGCTCTTTTTTTTTTGAGAATAAAATACACACTTGCTCTCTTTTCCACTGAACCATCCCCAGCACCCGGCGGTGAGCTGCCCTGCGGCCAGTGCTCAGTGAGTCCCTGTGTGTTCCTGTCCTGTGACTTTGATTTAATATTGTATCTCCCACGACATTAACTTCCGATGTGGGTAGGTGATTCGTGTAGACGTCCTGGGCACACCGAATCTGATGGAACCGCCTCTTCGCCGTCCAGACCCTTCCCTCCCGCGGACCGAGCGCCCCGAGGCTGGCTGAACCGCAGGCCCCCAGCACCCTGTGTCCGCGGGCGTCGACGTGGGCCACCCAGTCGCGTCCGCCCCCAAAGAGCAGGGCCGTCCCTGGGCTTCTGGGCGCCGCCACGACTGACTCCCCGTCTTCTCTGTTTAAACCATGAACACGTTGAGGTTTCCAGCGCCCCTCCTTGGGCTCTGCGCCCTGTGCTGGCTCAGTCGGGCATCTGGCCGCAGGGACCCCACACCCATGCACCCTGGCCATGGCGCGGGTGAGGCACGGCGGTTTTCTCTCCCCCACCGGATCCCACTAGGAGCAAACCTTTTGTTGGGTGGGCTCAGGCGATCATCCGACATGAAATCGTTTTTAAGCACTTAAGCCCATCCACACCCCTTTCCCTGCACCAGGGCTGCGTGGGACCCCCAGACTTCTTTCCTTACAGGCACATGGGGAGACACCAACACCTCACCCCGGTTTCTTCTCTTAGGACCAAACTCGATTTCTTCAAGCTAAGCCAGGAACGCAAGTTAGTACTTACTCCATCGGCATGGAAAGGAATCGGGGCGTCCTGTCACCGCACTGCTGTGGGTCACCCGTCCTGTCCGTGAAGCCCCAGGGCCAGGACCACCATCTCTTCATGGTTCCTTATTCGTGGGAGGGAAGGGTCTGGACGGCGAAGAGGCGGTTCCATCAGATACGGTGTACCCAGGACGTCTACACGAATCACCTACCCACATCGGAAGTTAATGTCGTGGGAGATACAATATTAAATCAAAGTCACAGGACAGGAACACACAGGGACTCACTGAGCACTGGCCGCAGGGCAGCTCACTGCCGGGTGCTGGGGGTCTCGGGGGGCAGTGAGCAAGCACTCCAGGGCGGTAAGGACCATGCAGGGCAGGCCGTGAGGGCCCTGGGGGCTCTGGGGGACGGGATGTGAGGGCAGACAGAGCTGCAGAGGGTGGGGGTGCGTGCAGGGCCCGCGGAGGACAGGTCTGGGGCAGCAGATGCAGGCGATGTGCGGGCTCCCAGGCACCCCACAGGCTCCGTCAGCTAGAAAATGGGGAACCTCCGGGGCCAAGTGACTCCGGGGCCAAGCGTCGGGATCTGCCCCCATCCCACAAAAGGAGGCAAGGGAGGAGGATGGGAAGTACGCAGTCTGGACACCCTGGGCTCGAGGGGCCACTTGGCTGTAGACAAACTTGGAAGGAGGCAGGGTCTGTGGAGAACTGGTGTCCCCAGTGTCAGGACCTGAGCCCCGACAGGGAAGGGAAGGTGGATGAGAAGAGCCGCTAGAGAAGGTGGACGGGCCGGTACAGATGGAGGAAGAGCCTCCCGTGGGCGCTCAGGTCGGGGCGGGGGAGCTGGGGCCAGGGCCGGTGCAGGAGGGACAGGAGACGGGCAGCGGCCGGCGTTTCTGCTCAGCCCTGCAGCCGCGCCGAGGGGCCCCACATTCGTCTGTGCTATGACCCCCAGGCGAGGACGCGGCTGTTGGCGAGGGGTGCGAGGCTGGAGAGACAGGTGTGCCCCCATCATATGATGAGCATGCGTTGCCCGGGGACTGAGGGTCCACCAGCCAGCATCGGTGGGAATGCTTCCCTCAGGCGCCAAAGGGCAGGCAGGGCGCCGAGGGGCCAGAGTCCCCACCTCACGGCCCCGTTTTCTCCAAGAATTAGAAGCTGCAGGGAATTCTGAGATCCTGGGCAGCAGGGCAGGGCCCAGTGGCTGGAGCAATGGAGGAGGCCTGAGGCTGAGGACCAGCTGGTTGAAAAGTGTCCGTTCTCCACAGTCGTGGTTTGCTGGTCACTGGATTGTCTGCAGCAGACCGACAGGCCAGCCCGGGGCTGAGGGACAGGGCCAGCCCGGGGCAGAGAGACGGGCCAGCCCGGGGCAGGGAGATGGGCCCAGCCCAGGGCAGGGAGACGGGGCCAGCCGGGAGCAAGGAGATGGGGCCAGCCCGGAGCTGGCCAGGCGCAGCATTCTGAGCCGCTGGGGGGCGGGGGTCTCCCGTGGCTCCCATCCCCTCTCCTCCCTGCGAGCAGCCCCAGGCCCCCATCATCGCTGTGCTACCCCTTCCTGCCCACACGGCCTCCCTCGCTGCCAAGCCGGTGGGGGGCGCTGCCGGTCAGGCCCTGGCCCGCAGTCGGTGGCCGGTACGTGCCTCACAGCCGCCTCGTGCCCTTTGCCAGTTGTCCTGTGTCTGGGGCAGCCCTGGTTGGAAGCCACCAGGGGTCAGGGACTGCCGACACTTCACGAGGTCACTTCCCAAAGCTGGACTCCGTAGGTCGTGGGACCATGCGCCCCTGGCCCCAGGCCCTGCGGGCTCCTGAGGAGTGGGTCAAGTCGGCCTCGGGTCCCCGACCGCCAAGTCAGACCTCCTGTTCCTCTTAACCTTGCCGTCACTTAGCGCTAACACCAACGTCTGTGGGCGACACGTGAGATAAACTGCTCTGCGTCATTGTTTCATGCGCGACTCTGCCCTAGGATGCCAGCCTCGGGGCCAGGAGCCACGTCCGACCGTCCTCCTTGTGTCCCCGGCCCGGGAGGCGCCCGGTGTTTGTTGACGGAGCTGGAGGCCTTGTGGTGGCGTTTGACAAGCCTGGGGCCTAGGGGAGCTGCGCCTCGCCTTGACTCTGCCATTAGCAGTCCCTGACCCGGAGCACGTGGACCCTGGTCCATAAGTAGGTCACACGAGGTGATGCCGGGACGCTTCCTTGGCACCCTCGGAGCTCGGGCTTCCGGCTGCCTGACGGACGGGGCTTGCATGGTGGGCGTTGGTGGAGGAAAAGGCCTCTCAAACCCCGGTCCTCTGTGTGTGTGTGTGCGCGTGTGCATGTGTGTGCGTCTCTCTGTATGTGCTTTCTTGTTTTCTTTCCTGGAAACAGGGTCTGGTGCTTTCATCAGATTCTCAGGCTGATCCCCAGGTTGGGGGCTGCCGCTCGGGGGCTCCCCAAAGCCCAGCACACATGTCGGGTACCACCGCTTTTCTCCGTGAAAACCTCGAAAAGGAGGCACTCACTGAGTTCCTTGTCGATTCTGAGCCTGTGGGGGGACTTTGAGCCAGGTCACGGCCCCTCTCTCTGTCCCACAGACCTGGGAGGCCCAGGGCCAGACGCTCAGCGAGGCTGGGGCTGAAATCCACGTCTTCTGGGTGTTCTCACGCCTTCCTTGTGCCCTCACAGCACTGGCTGCTGACAGACACAGAAATACAATCATGTGATGGAAACGTTCTTATAAAAGCTTGTTACTAGTTCTTTAGTGTAAAATGTGACCTGTTTCCTTAAACTCTTCACCATGATTTTTCAGTGGGTTCCCGTCTTGCTGCCCCCGAACGGCACCAGCCTCCCGAGAACTTAACGGGACAGACAACCGTCACACCAGGCTTACATAACATGGGCCTGTGCATTCAGATTTCCAGAGGTTTTCTTTCTGCAGAGACAGGACGTGCTATCACGTAGAATTTCAGCTCAATGGCTCATTCTGCCCAGAAGACCCAGAGGGCTTTCAGTTCCCTGGGGGTTGGGTCAGGTGAGGTTGCAAGGCCCCAATGTAAACAATCGTGAGTTTACCCGGCACAAAGAATCAAAGCTTGCCTGTTAACTTCCTTAGCAGTCATCCCAAATAAAAGCCAGAACCAGAGCCAAGAGATCGGCTTACAATATCACAATGCAAGTTTTTGGTTGGTAAAATAAAATACTAGACTTTCCATTGTGTTATAATACAAAGAACAATATGCCCCAAACTTTGTTCCGGAGAACTTCCCCGCTGAGTAGAAAGCTGTCTGCTTCCTCAGATTAGTTCCAGGGCCACGACTGAGCAGGTATGACCAACCCATCCCTCCTCTGAATGCTGGAACTCCCTCCCCACTGCCTGGTCTAATTGCCAGCCAGACGCTCAGGAACTTGGAATTAGTAAAATTCAAATACTGAAAATGAACAGGCTTTTAAAAAGTCAGGGCTAGACCCACCCTGGGAACTCAGGCTGGGGGCCAGTCCTGGGTTTCTCCTGTGAGGTTCAGTGCTGCTGGGGACCAGGTGACGCGTGCTGGGGAAGCCTTGCTGGGGGCAGAGTAACTGTAAGGGGACAGAGGCGGGAGCGAGGGCCAAGGACGGGTGGCATCCAGCAGGCCCGAGCTGGAGGGGCACTGGGTCGTGGTGTCCAGAGGGCAGGTGGCAGGGCTGGGAGCCCAGAGGCATCAGAGGGCCACAAGGTGCGTGTGGGTCTATGGTGGCCCCTCTTCCTTCCCAAAGCCCCTCCCCCCGTATGCAGAGGCTGCTGTGGGGTGTAGGGCGGGGGGAAGGGATGGTACTCAGCAAGGCTGAGCGTTTACCTGAAGACCCGGTTACCTAAGCAGGTCTAGCGGATTCTACTGGCCTGTGTGGAGGGACTGGACCAAAGCTGCTCCTCACCACCATCCCCAGGGATGGGGCCATGGGAGAAAGACACCAACAGTTACAGGAGATGAGAATGACGTTTTCTCGGCCCCTGCCCGTGGTCGGAGCGGCTGACCTGTGCACCGCCCGGACCCCCCTCCCCATATTTGTCAACAGAGGCCACTCCTTGGGCAGGGCTGCTGGGAGCAGGGAGGGCAGGGGGATCCAGAGCTGCTGCCCACCCTGCTCAGTGCAGGGACCGCGGAACGGATCAGCACTTGTGGACGTGATGTGCGTGCATTCCAGAGATGTCACCGGCTCTGGGGACAACGTGGGGGTCAGCAGTGTCCAAGCAAGTCACACCATCGAACAGGCCCTTGTCCCCATCCTCTTCTCTTCTTACAAACCATTTCTGTGACAGATTCAACTCATTTCATCTTCAAACCTGTGTTCCCGGAATGGAACCGTCCAGAAGTGTGAGGAAGAATGAGATTTCACTTGTGTTGCATTTCCTCCAGAAGACAGGCCGCCTCTGCCGTCCTCCCTCGTGCGTGAGCCCGTCTAGACACAGCGACGTCAGTGATGGCCAGCGCCCCCCGAGCACTGTGTTGGGCGGGACGGGCCCTGTCGTCCAGCTCCAGTTGCAGATGAGGACACCCAGGCACTCGGCTGCGCTGGAAACTGCCACGAGCCTGCACGCTCCATGGCCTGAGAAACACTGAATCCTCGTGCTCCGATTCCTGAGCCTTGCTTGGATTCTTGCCTCCTGCCACTCCCATGCCCTGGGTCCGTCCTCCTGGACCCGTCCTGCCTCCTCCCTGGTCTCTGCCGTGGTGCTCCTCCTCCCAGACTACCCTCCGCAGGCCTCCAGAGCGGCGCTCCTAACACAGGGCCGCCAGAAACACCTCCACCTTCTGCGGCTGCTTGCCCCGGGCACAAAATTCGTAGCATGGTGTGAGAAGCTCTTCACAGCACTCCCTCCCCGAGTTTCCGGGCCCCACAGCCCCTGCGCTCTAGCTCAGACCTCTCGCCGTCCCTTTGGCATGGTTCACTTGCATAGCTGGCTGGGGCTTGAAGATGTCACTCCTTCTGCCTGGAATGTGCTCACGTTCTGCCAGCCCCCGAGAGCCCCCCGTCACGCGCAGCCTTCCACGCAGCTCTGTTCCATGCTTCTTTAAAAACTGTAGAGTACATGTAGTGTAAATGAACCATTAACCATTTTAGAGTGAACGCTTCAGTGTCATTCAGCTCATTCAAATGTTGTGCGACCATCACCTTTATCTTATTCCCAGACACTCCAGGCTGAGCACAGAGCCTGACGTGGGGTTCCATCCCATGACACTGAGATCATGACCTGAGCTGACTGCGCCTCCCAGGTGCCCCAGGTCTGACCCATCTTGAGTGAGCTCTGTACACGGGGGGGTAAGGACACGATGGCACTCTTGCCCGTGTACGCGTCCACGGCCCCAGCACCATGTGTCCTGTTGGTTTCCCACTGAACAGTTGTAGCACCTTGTTGAAAATCAGTTGGCCATAGAGGTGCAGGTTTATTTCTGGACTTTCACTTCTATTCCATTAATTTATATGCTATTGTTTTATTAGTTATATTTATACTGATTTATATGTCTTTCTCCAATACCACGCTATTTTCATTACTGTAGCATTGTACTAAGTTTTGAACTTGGGAACTGTGAGTCCTCCAAGTTTGTTTTTCTCTTTTAGGACTATTTTGGCTTTGGGGGTCCCTTCAAATCCCATATGAATTTCAGGTCTGGCTTCTCCATTTCTGCAAATGTAGAATCATTTTGTTGATTGTAGTTCATTTTGGACAATATTGTCATCTTTATAATAGGAAGTATGCAGCCGATGAACACAGAGTGTCCTTCCATTTACTGTGGTCTTTAGGTCTTTCCACCGCAGCTCCTGTCGCTGCCCGCCCTTGCCACGCTAGTCTTTCTCCGTAGCACCAACACAGTGCACGTGTGTGTGCGCGCATGCGGATACACACCTGTGCGTGCGTGTGTGTGTGTTCTCTCTCCCAGCTCGATGGGACCGAGGGACGTTCTTCCGTGCCCTGGCCACATCGGTAGTCACAGCACATGTGTGAATTAAACGTTTTACTCAGTTTCTCTATCATAGACACTGAGATAGAGCAGAGCAAAGATGCCTGTGATTCCTGCCCTCACGTGGCTGACAGTCCGCTGCTGACCCTTGAACAACACAGGCTTGAATTGCCCAGGTCCACTTGTAGGTGGAGTTTTTTTGTGTGGTTTTTTTGATAAATACAGGACCATTCTGTAAATTATTTTCTCTTCCTGATGATTCCTCGATAACATTTTCTTTTCTCTGACTTACTGTATTGCAAGAATACAGTGTATAATACGTATGTCTTATAAAATGTGTTAATCTATTGTTCACGTTATTGGTAAGTCTTCTGGTCAACACTAGGCTGTTAGTTACGTTTTGGGGGGAGCTAAGAGACATATGTGGATTTTTGACTATGCAGGGGGTAAGCACCCCTAACCCTTGTGCTGTTCAAGGGCCAAGTGTAACAGGAAAATGGTGAATAGATTTAATAATTCTGCACTGAGCGCCATGTTAGGAAGTTCTGAGTGCTGAGAGACGGTGACTGGAAAACCTCAGAGTTGAGGCCAGACAGAGTTTTCGGACTATTTTTGCCTGCAACAAATTTCCTGAATGCAGGAAATTCAGCTCTTAAAAGATATAATTTTTATCATAGTAATTCTTGTAAGGAATTTATACTCTATGATAAGGGAATGTTGTAGGGTTATCTATGATATTGGAACAACCTAAGGTCCAGCCATAACAGACGGAATCACACCTACTATCACACCTGTGATACGTGTGAGGAGTACACACAGCTTCCGAAGTCACAGTGTGAGGTGTTCTTCAGGACGCCAGGCTGCACACAGCAGTCTGGGAACAGTGTGTGCACACACAAACGCCATGACTTCATCTTCTGTGTCCACAAAAGCCTACGCATCTGTTCATCACTCACACACATGTGTGCACACCTTCTGCTTGTACCAAAATGTTACCGTTTTGTAAATGTATCCCAGTGAGGGGATCGGAGGTGATTTTTACTTTCCTCATAGTCTTCAGTGTCTTACAACTTTTATTGGGAATATTCACTGATTTTGTCACAAAATAAAATCAACAAACTCTTTCTAGAAACAAATATAAACACAGGATTTTGCTGTGTCCAGTTGTTACATCCCTGTGTGAATGGACATGATATTTGGAAAGGTAAAACTTCATGGCCCAGAGACCGACCTCATGGCCCGGAGCTTTATAAATGGTCTCCCCTCTCCTTGTATTTCCCTCTTTCTTCAGAATGTTATTGGCTGGAGCTCTGCCCGGAGGCCCAAGACTTTCTAGCTCTTTCCCTCTCAAGGCCAACTTTCTTCTGTTCCCGTGCGGTGCGGCCGAGCTCACACACGGCTGGCTGCCCTTCGATGGACTTCGTGACTGAGGTGTTGGCTGTTGCCCCTGCAGGAGCGAGGCCAGCCCTGATAGGCAGGACGGCCAGCAGGAAATTCCTCCCCCTGGCCGGGCTCATTCTTGAGCAGAATGTCAGAATCCCATCGGAAGCGGTCTCGTGGACGATAGAGGTGCGTTCCCAGGGACCAGACGGATCGTTCTCCCCGCCTCTCTGTCGCTGTACGAAAGAGCGGCCGGCCACAGAATGAGGACAGCAGCCCAGCGCATGCATCCTTGCACACACACAACACGTGCACGTGAGCACACACGCGGATGGGCCACAGCTTCCTGCATTTCAGAAAACACCACTTTGCTCGGGGTGTGGGCGGAAGGACGGGTGACCTGAGGCAGGCGTGAGCCTCGCAGGCCCTGGTCTCTGAGGCTCGTGCGTGGCTCCCCGTGCGGACAGCCGGCCGTACTCACCGTGTTCCTGTCCATCCTGAGGACAGAACACACGGTGCTGCCCTTGAAAGATCCCTCCGGAACACGGTTAGGCCTCCACAATTGTTCAAACTACAAGGCTGGGGTATTTTGATGGAAAGATATTTAAAACAAAGAGCCAAAATGTAAAATGACTTAGAAACAAGGTATCTACGCATCACCTTTCTTGATCACAGGGATACAAACTACTGAGTTCTGAACTATACTAAGGTATTTCTGACTCTATTTTCCTTTATTTTTATGAAGCTGAAGACCCTGAAGGTAAAATAAATGTATTGTTTACACACATGACTTAGTAGCGCCTCAAATACGCCTCCTTTCCTCATTAAAGTATTAAGCCAGGACCCCGAATTTCCTTTCATCCGGGCATATAATTTTACACCACACACGCACGCACACGCCAGTGCGCACACACACACGCCTACGCACACGTCACACACTCACCACGCCAGGGCGGGTGTGCTCCAGGAACAGGGGTCTGAGCTCGGGGGCCTTGGCTGGAGCTCGGCTCCGCCCCTCCCCTGCCGGGTGCCCTTGGCCGGCTGCACAGCGTTTCTGAGTCTGGTTCCTGCTGTGTAACTCGCGGTAAAACGGAAGGTTTCTGGTGCAGGTGCATGAATGTCTGTGGAGAGCCCCACGGTCCGCAGGCCTGCAGTGGTGTGCGGCGGCCGCGGGGGAGTGACTTCGGGGGGAATTTATCCGTGTTTCATCGTCCAGCTCTGTGCTAGCATCCCAACTCTTCCGAGGTGCCGCCAGAGCAGCCACTGGGGGTGGAGGGGGGAGGAATGCCGTCCCCCCACGTCTCCGTCCGAGTGACAGAGAAGGAAGACACCGACGAACACGCATTAGCGCCGGATGCATCCTCGACGCCCCGCGCGAGCCCCGGCGGGGTGTGGCTCTGAACCTGAGCCCCTGGGTCCCGCCGGAGTGATGGGGTGAGGGTGGCGGGGTGACGGGGCAATCCATGTGCGGAGTGTGGGCAGCCGCAGGCCTTGCTCAGGTTCACGTGAAAAGCAAGGCCTCGGGCGGGCTCCCTGCCGTCACGCTGCTCCCCAAGCGCATCTCCAGACGCCGGGAAGGCGGCTGCGTGGCTTCAGACCCTTTGGGACAGGCCTCAGAGAGTTCCTGACCGGTCAGACCCACAGTCAACCTCCTTGGTGCCCTGGCGGGGGTCCAGGCCTGAAGGTGATTAATGTTCCACTGTTGCTGGGAGGTCGAAGGGGAAATTACCAGGAGCCAGGGATCTTGCCTTCTTTGGGGGAGGGGGGAAGCAAGGAAGGAATTTAATTTCCAGGGCAATTAATCAAGCACCTTTGGGGGGTCTCATCAATAACTCAAGAGCTGCTTCCTGTGACCTGATCAAAGCCCTTGGGCAGGATTGCCATCCCCACTGCCGCCTGATCCTCAGGGCCAGGCATGCACCTAATAAGTTACTCATTAAACACGCCCATGGCCCTGCTGACAAAGAACCTTGCAGAAGGCTTGGGGACCGGACCCCAGCAGGAAGTGAGCACTTTCAGAGTGAGTTGGAGTGATGGGCCGTGGCTCATCTTGGTTCCTGGAGTGAGAACATGAAAAGCAGGCTTCCAGGGAGGTGCACCTGTCAGGCAGGGTGGCCCCCGCCCCGGGTACCGGGCAAGGCTTTGGGGCGAGGAATGCATCGCAGCCCTCGTGCTTTTCCACGGGGCTCATCAAGAAAGATTTAGATCAGAAGTGTCCGCCGTTCTTCTCCCACAAGTATGTGCTTCTGGAGGGCACAGCTGTGTGTCAGCTTGTCCCCCACAGAGCGACTTGCCCGTGACCTTACGTGGTTAGGACACGTAGGATCTTGTAACTTATAAGAAATATGCGTTTGTCATTCAGGTGGCCTAAGTCTGTTCCTCAGATCTGTTTGGTCCACATCCGTCTAGTTCAGCCACAGCTCCTGACCTCAGCTCCCAAACCCTGGGATTGTCTGGGTGACAAGACAGGGAGCATCTTTTGTCCTATCACTCATCTCCTGTCCTCAGTTCCCGAAACGGCCGCGCAGTCATGAAGGTGGAGGGAGTGTCTTGTTCTTTGAATCCAGCCCTTTCCTCCACAACAGGGTTTGTGCTAATGGGGTGGGGGCTGGTTGCCAGGGGAACCAGAGGTGAACCTGACCTGGGGGAGGGGCAGGGACTGGGCTAGAGGTTGAATCAGCCAGTGGGCAATGATTTAGCCAATCCTGCGAATGTAATGAAGCCCCCAGGGGACCCAGCAGGACAGGGTGCAGAGAACTTCCAAGCTGAGGAACCAGTGAGTATTCACGTGCACCGAGGGGCCCCCAAACTCCACGGGGACAGAAGCTCCTTTGTTCAGGACTTCGCCCCATGTATCTCTTCATCTGGCTGTTGATTTCTATCCTTTAATATTCTTTGTAATAAACCGGTAATTTAGTGACTAAACTGGTTTCCTGAGATCTGTGAGCCAATCTCGCAAATTAATCGAGCCCAAGGAGGGGGGCCGTGGGAACCTCTGATTTACAGCCAGCTGGTCCGAGCACAGGGGACAGGCTGGACCTGGTTTTGGTGTCTGAAGTGAGGGGCCGTCTGTGGGACCGTGGGGGCTGCGCCATCCCCAGGCAGACGGTGTCAGAACTGAGTTGTAGGACCCCCCCCCCACCGATGGTGCAGAATTGTTTGCTGGGGGGGGGGGGCAGGGGGAGGCCCGCCCCCATGTTGGAATTTGATCCAGAATCCATTGAACAGGATTTAACAAAAATCCCAGGTATTAGGTTTCAGGCCAAAAGTAACCCCAATCATTTCTTCACCTGGCAGACATTTTTTTTTCTTAATTCAGGATTTAAACCCTTCCCAGGGACCAGACATGTCCAAAAAAAATTAAAGCATATCTCCCTTCCTTCCTCTCTCCCTCCTTCTCTTCTTCCCTTCTTTCCTCCCTCCCTCCCTTCCTGCCTTTCCTCCCTCCCTTCCTTTCCTCCCTCCCTCTTTTCCTTTCCTTCCTTCCTTCTTTCCTTCCTTCCTTCCTTTCCTCCCTCCCTTCCTTCCTCCTTTCCCTTCCTCCCTCTTTTCCCTTCCTTCCTTCCTTCCTTCCCTCCCTCCCTCCTTTCCCTCCCTCCCTCCCTCCTTTTCCTTCTTTCCTTATCTTCTTCCCTTCTTTCCTTCCCTCCTTCTCTTCTTTCTTTCCTTTCCTCCCTCCCTTTCTCCCTTTCCTCCCTCCCTCTTTTCCCTTCCTCCCTCTTTTTCCTTCCTTCTTTCCTTCCTTCTCTCCCTCCTTCCTTTCTTTTTTCCCTCTTCCCTTCCTTTTCTTTTTCCTATGCTTTATTTACACTTAGTATAACTGGAGCTCCCCCCACCAAGAAATATTTGGAATGGACTGCTGTACATCTGGAGTGGTCCACATTGCAGGCAGGGGTTCCTGGAGCTGTAAATCCGGTTGCCCGAAGATCACGAGTGCAGAGGGAGCCGGGGAGTCAGGACTAAGGGCTTGCAGGTGCAGGGGCATGCTCGGGGGGCACGTACCCCAGGGCTCACAGGTGCAGAGGCACACTCAGGGGATGGGGGGACTCATGCCTGGGGGCTCGCAGGTGCAGGGGGGGCTCGGTGGGGGGGCACATGCTCTGGAGCTGTAGACACACGGCCGTTTTTCTCAGTTTGCTGTGGGGACTTTGGTCAACAAGTATAAAATGTCTGTTTTCTAACTCCTGTTGGTCTGTATGAGATGTTGTCCCAAATGTAGACTCAAAAGTCTCTTCCTTAAAAAAGAAAGATAATCAAAATGTAACTGCATGAATCCTATAACAGGACCAGAAATAAGACATGTGGGCACCTGGCCCAGGGTAGCATCCCGAAATAATAGATAAAGAAGATACTCAAAGGATTATAAAACTATATATGCCCTGATATATATGAGCCATGGGACCGGTAAGTATGATTGAGCATGATGATCTTAACATAACAGCTTAAACAGTGAGCCATTTACATCAGTGATCGGGAAATTGGAAACGGGTCTTGGGTCATAACTGACACCTTCTACACTCAAACTGTGATGGTGCTTAAGTGACAATTTCTGAACCCATCACAGAAACATATCAGTCACCAACAGTTAGCACTGGGAAGACATTCCTGATGACCTGGCAGAGCTGCTCAAGGGGGACGATGCTGTTTCCTGTGAAGCATTATCGATGGGAATCAACTGCTGCCACGTGGGTACGAGCTGCCCTTGGGACTGGGTGTGGAGGGGCCCTCACTTCCCTCTGTTCACACAGCCGGCCAGCAACACAGCACTGGGCTTTCTAGGAGACTGGACAAAATACACTCTCATTCTTTTCCTCCTTTTGAATGGATCTCTATGACCGCCATTCATGGGGCTATCCAACTCCTGGCAAAGGCAACCATTATGCTCTCAGTTCTGGGCCCCATGCTCCAAACCCCAAACAGGAAATGAAAGGAAGAAGGGGGTCGTCACAGGCAAGGGAGTCAGGCGAGGAGAGGCGCCTCACAGGAAAACCTCTCTGTGGTCCCGGGTGGAGATGACCGTGCTGGGTCCGACCCTGCTGCCTTCCATCGCGAGAGGCAGCGTGCCATCAACCGTGGCCCCCCGGGGACCCCAGCGTGGACGTCCGGCTGTAGCTGGTTGCCCTGCGTCCCCTCCACGACAGCGTGGCAGGCAAGGCTATCTATCTGCTCCCAGGTGCACGGTTCTAACAATAGCTCTTTGACGGCAGCTGGTTTCCAGGGCTCAGATCACAGACCGCAATCACGTTCCATTAAGGTCCCTGCAGCACAAAGTGGAGTAGGAGCTGTCAGTTTTATCTGCGAATGGGGAAAGTGAGTTACAGATGCCCACGCGGGCTGTAACGTAGAGCTCCCAGCACCCTGCTCTTCTGAGTCCTGAGCATGCCCGTGTCTGCACCTCACACTCCCCTGCCTTCCCCAGCCTGCATGAAGAGCGCGCGTCCACTGGGAAAGCCGTCGTTCCGGGAAACCGCCAATGTTGACACGCCGGTGTCACGAGGACTCTTTTTTGTTGCAAGAACAGAGACCCACCCCGGGAGCCCCGTAGGTGAAAGGGGTTTCACGACAAACTAGTTCTCGTGTTGTCCAAGCACGAGGACAAAGCAGCTTGCAGGGTGCAACGAGCTGGGGATGAACTCGGGGGGCGAGAGTCTGTCCTCCGCCCTCACGGACGCTCGCTATTCTTCCCTGTGCTCCTCTCCCCAGGCTGGGTGACTCCGGGGCCTCCAGCTTGCCCTTTGCTCAGAATCACTATTCCGCCTTGCATGAACTCCTGGTCAGCCCCAGTGCCTCTTCAAGACCCGCATCTCCGCTGGAATGTGGCTACTGCCCACCACCATTCAGTGGCGCCTCCCAGGACAGATGCCGGTCCACCGTCCCAGCTCATCATAGCCCGAGCTATCTGGAGGATTGATGGAAATATTGACCTACCAAATCAATTGAGACCATTATACTTTTCCCTCTTGCCCCTAACTTATAGACAGGTGTCTTCTACTTCCCTAAATAGACACATTCCTGAAATAAAATTGTGGAAATCATATTTGCATTCTTCAAGTCCTATTCTAAATCTTCTGGAAGTTCGGTAATAAAATAACAGAAATTCTTGGCCAATTGTTCAATTCTTTTTCTTAAAATGAAGATCAATCAATAATCTTTGAAACATAAGGAGAGTGAAATCTATGCTTCAAATTGTCAAACAAGATTTTCTGGTGTCAGTTGGATATTTCTGAAGGTAATATTAGATTTCTAAATTCGGAGGGCAGCTGGTCGGATGGTGGTATTCTTGTCCTGCCCCGAGCGGGCCCTGTGCGGGTGATGGAGAGGGAGTCTCTTCCCCGTTCTCGGGGACTCACAAGGGAGCACCTGTCCTTACAGGTGCCGAGACCCCATCAGCCCCGATTAGGGCAGTCCAGCTACCAGGAACTACTGGGATGTTAGTGACATACGGCCTTGTCTCCGATGTGTTTCTGTGATGCTTCATGATTCACCCGGGAGCTGTGTGGTGATAAAGCCACTGGCCCAGAGCTCCCGCTCACACCTGCTCTGCAAATCTGCAAACAGGCCCGGCATTTTGATGCCGTACCTGGAAATGCGTGCACTCCTTTGCTAAATGCATTGACCTCAATTGACTTGTTGACCACAAACAACGAGTGAGTCAGTTTTCTCATTTGTAAAAAGAAGACAATACGAGTAATTATGGTTTCACTGATTTATTGTGGGGAGTGAGTGGCCCGACTCCACATTGTGAGTTACGCATCCACATCGTACACAATGGTCGGTGCTCAGAACACAGAAGCCTCTCGCTAGTTACCGAGTGAGCACTTTCATGTTTATCTAGCTAGCTTTTGTGTTGTGTTCTGATCCCATCGGTGATGAGTAAGGACGCTACCTCCCAATCTTGACCTCGAAGGTGAGTCTCGCTGTCCTCGATGAGATGGCCGCAGGTGGTAAGAGTGGGGTCTTCCTTAGTGACTGTGTGGTCTTCACGGCCAGAGAAGCGGCCCAAAGATCACATGGCAGCACCCATGTCATCTCTCAGGACGTACTGTCCTAGGATTCCCAACAAATCTTTACAACAAGACGAATCTGATTTTTGTTCATTTTGATGAATAAAATGCCATCATGCTGGAATATCAGAGTTTGGGCTTGGAGGAAGAGAGAGAGGGTGTCAGGTGCACACATGTGAACATCAAGACTGCTGGTGGTTCAAAACCCCCCAGACTGTACTTGAGAGCTGAGCTCTGAGAATCTTGCTATGTGGGATGGGGTTAAACGGCACCCCAAATGGTTCCCTCATGAGCATTCCTCCCCTGGTGGCCGCTGTGTTCTGGCTGAGCTCCCTGCGACCCTGTGAGCCCAGGAGTGACCCCCATGGAAAAGAGTGGAAAAGAGTCTTCTGGGTGTGCAAAACGGTGTGGCCGATGGCTGCCAGTCACTGTGAGGGAGGAGGGGAAGCCCCCGCAGCAGGGCTCCAGCCATCCCCACGCCTATCCTGTCCCCAGCATCTCCCCTGGGATTCCAGCCCCGTTCCCCATTACCTGTGTGCTCCAGCTCGACAACCCTGGTCACGTGCTCATCTTCTCTGGGTTCCCCTTTGCCCAGGGGCACAGACCCAGCCCTGAGGAAAGACAGTGGGCAGGTGGGGGGCGTGAGGACCCATGGGGGGCGAGCGGCATCCTCCCAGGGAGGGCCCAACTTGAGAAGGGAGGCACGGTCTTGAAGACACAAAGAGAGTCCTGGTCTGGGATCCCAGTCTGAGCCAGTTGTCATAGAAGGAGCAGCCGTCCTCAGAAGGCAGAGCTGGCCCCTGCCCGGGGGTGGGGGTGGGGAGCCGCTAGACGAGTCAGCTCAGTCTCTGACACCTCTGCTCTTGCTAAGCGGTCATTGCTTGAGTGATGCTTTTGTTGCTTTTCTGATGAAAATAATAATACAGCTTACACAGTGCTAGAAACTATTAACAAAACAATTGCTTAGCTGGCTTTGCAGCAATGAATTATAAAGATAAAGAGTAGCCATTCAGCTGGGTTCTGTCAATACCAGGAGGGATGGATAACTGATACACGTAACAAACACAGGCAGGCGCCTGGGTCACAGAAAGAGAAACAAAGTATAAAAGAAGTGTTTAGGTGTGGTGCGGGCACACATGTATGAACTGCCCACACAGACACACCTACATTCCAGGCACACACACACTTGTTAAAGATGTTGGGTTTAATCAGGTACAGGGATCAGTCAGCTGCAGCTTTATCCGCACTGTTCTTTGCCTGAATCTTCTCAGCGGTAGTGAACACAGAGCGAGGAGAAACTGGGGAAGAAATGACCGTTTATGGATTCGATGGGGATTTTCAGGGCAATGCGCTCGGCCCACTTGTGTGCACTGCCATGGTGACTCCCCAGGCCAAGAGGTGACAGATGGCAGGGCAGTGGACAAAGTTGATGTGCAGGCTGGAGAGCCCCCCCCGCCATGGTGTGTGACCGAAGCCAGGTTGCAAAGGGGAGGGTTGAAGACTGGGAGCTGGGAGCTGTACCCTCAGGACAGTGCAGGACCGTATCCTCTGCCTTCAGCTCGCCAGCCTGAGAGTCCAGCTCTCATGTGGTTTTCTCGATGGTTCTGAAGGCTTGTGTGTCACCATAGCAGGGACAGCCTGCGTTTGCCTCTGGAGGGTGCGTGCGTGCATGGGTGTGTGCGTGTGTGTATGTGTGTGCACACGCCCGCTTGTGCGCGTGTGTGGTGTGTGCGTGTGCA
>NW_022589712.1:1681201-1689071 GCF_004348235.1 Phoca vitulina | reverse complement strand
GTAAGACAAATAAAATCACGAACTCTCCTCCGTAGACACACACACCCCTGAGCTTGCTCCAGCCTGGGCGAGGAGAACCACAAGTGTGTCAAGTGATTTCAACCTGCTGGTTCTTGCTCTGGGGAGACAAGTTTTCCAGATGCAGATCTTGCAGGGCAGGGACTTCAAAGCCTTCCCTTCCCTGTCCTGCCCACACCCCGTCCCAGCAAACACTGGCAGGTGTAGGCACGTGAGAAGGTGCTGGGGTTCCAAATCCAGCCTTGGGAAGGGGGGCTGGTGCCTAGACCCTGAGCTTTGCACCTGTAGCCCGGGGAGGGGTTGCTCCGGAGCAGACGGCGAGCGTCAGGGTATTGCCCTGGGTCCCGTTGGGCGCTGCTGGTCCCAGCCATGTTGCCCGGAGTGGAGGCCAGCGGGGCCTGTGCCGCCGGCAAGCCCACACGGGGGACCCAAGATGTCCTTTTCCCCAATTTGTGAAGCTGAACCAAGAAGGCTAGTAAACGTTCGCCTGACAGTTTCCCGTCCAAAGTGAAGCATGTAAGTTATTCTGATTCAGGAGGGTCCTGGCCACCTGGCGAGGTTGCAGGAGCCTAAACATTTTTGGTCACCAAGCCCATTTCCTTCTTCCTCACCGCTCACTCCCATGCGTCTGCGCAGCAAGGCCCTGGTGCGCTGCTCACGATTCTTTGTCTGGGGCTCAGACAAGTTCACGGACTCGCAGACCAGCTGCCGTAGCCGCCGTCGGCTGTGGCGGGAGCCCGAAGAGGAACGCAGGGCTCTGTGTGCACAGCTACGAGGAAAGCATGTGAACGGCGGAGATCCAGCCAAGCCCGTGCTGCCTGGAAGAGGCGATCCCGAGCAGACGGAACTCCGGCCTCGCCGCCAGAGCAGAGCCGCGTCTTCCTCGGTAACTTGGCTCAACCCTGTTCCTGCCACTTCGGCTACGCGATCCCATTTAAATCTGCCACCACCACCTGTAAAGGACACAGAGACCTGCGCGCGCGAAGCAGCTTGGTCACAGTCCCAGCTGCTAAAGAGAGGGTGGGGATTTGAACACAGGTCCCGTGACCCCAAGTGGGGCGCTTCCCACACCACGCTCCGCCCTGCGGGGGCTTAGTCAGAGTCACGGAGCTGGGTGGAAATTCAAGGTTTTGTCTAGTGTGCAAGGTTGAGACAAGGGGGCAGTGTGTGCGTATGACTGTGTGCACACGTGCACTCTCATAAAAAGGAAGTGTATATACAAAGGTAGACCAAGGAAATGCACACCCGTGGACAGCGATGACCACCAGCTGGAGACTTGCAGACCACCTCTTATTATTACTTTTCCACTTCCGAAAGCATCGGCTGACACAGCACTCTACCTTCCTAGATGTTTGCCGTCGTCGTCCCAGTTTCACTTAATCTTAACCATTTGTTAGACTCCCATCTGCGAGAGTCACTGGTGCGCAGTGGACACTCTCGTGGTGTGGGCCTGTTGCATGGGGAATCCACGCGCGACGGGCACTGTGGACCCTGCAGACAGAGCTTGGGAGACGGAGGAACTGGATTTTTTTATTGTATTTATTTTTACTTAATTTTAAAGTTGAATTCAAAGACCCACACGTGGCTCCCAGTTGCACAACCAGCAACAGGGATGTTTCCAAACAAACATTTAAACAAACCAGCGTATCCATGTTTTCATGAATTTACCCACTGGAAAAATTTAAAGCATACAAAAGTCGAAACTGTGTCTAAATCCTCAGGCGACACACCTGCCAAGCTGTGGGGGGGGGGGGGGGGGAATTCAGGTAACCGTGGGAAGCGTCCAAGTCGTGGCTCTGGGGCCTGGAGCCCATGTCTCGGGTCCATGTGGTGGCGGGGGCACACATCACAGAACCACGTGCAGATCGGTCGCCCGGGTCTACGTCGGGAGCCCTCCCTCAGCGCTGCTCTCATCTCGTCAGGGGCCACGCTCCTGCCTCGGGCCCGACTCCTCCAGGGCCTGCCAGATCCTTCCCGGCGGCGGACCAGACTGCAGCTCGCGGCAGGCCCAGCCCGTGGGTCTGGACATGAGCTTCTTTGACCCGCCAGTGCTGCGGAGCCGACGAGTCACCCAGGGCCAAGAGCTTCTCCGACTGCCTGCACCCAAGAATGCCCGCGGAGGCGGAGAACTCCGCACGTGCCCGACGCCCCCGATTCTGCCGCCTGGACCACAGCCCCTGCCCACCCGCTCGAACGGGCTCTGGCGCCGCGGTTCTCAGCCCGGGCTGTCCCCCGAAAATCACCCAGGGAGTGTCGTTGTTATCGAGCGCCCGAGGGGCTCCAGTGAATGTGAAGTTTATGTCCATGTTTACCATACCAGAAGTTAAAACAGAAATCTATTAATATGTATTGCAATTCATTTAAAAATAATAAATGCACATGTGTTACCATAAATAGCATATTTTTATTAAAGCTAACCATGTTTTCCAAAAGAGAAAAGAAATTAATGAGAAGACGTTTGTGTAAACCTCTGTCTGGCTTAACAGAGGGCGGCCGGGCTCTCCTGTGGCTTCTGCGCCCCGTTGGTCCCCGCGCACGGTCTGTGGGACCTGGGCAGAGGTCGGGCACCCACACGCGCATGCACACGCACACACGTGTGTAGTGGGAGGCGGGAGGGACATGCTAGTGACCTTTTCAGATTATTATGGGTGTTCTTCTTTTAATCCACACAAACACTTGACACATTGTACTTTCTTAAAGATGAATGGAAATGTCGAATGTGAAACCTTATCAGTGAACTTTTCACACTCCCGCACATTAAACATCATTTGTGTATCTTGCACCCTGACCGGATCCTCTAGCATGTCCAATTTCGCAATCTCATGCATTAGTCTTTGGAAAATATTGGTTTACTGGTTTTTCTCCGTGTTGCTACTTTTGGGAGACCTCATATAGAAGTGGCCGGTGGCCAGACCACGTCCAGATGTTGGGCTGAGCCGCAGCTGCTGCAGCCCGCTTGGAGGCCCACGCAGAGCCCACAGTGAGGGCCCGGGCAGCCAGCCTGCTGCAGGTCGGCTGTGCAGGAAGCCAGACCCCCATCTCCAGTGACAGTCCAGGAGGTCAAATGTGGCCGGGCTTGGTGGATGATGGCAACAGTCCTCATTTCTACCCCCCGGCCCTTCCAGCTTAGGAGCGACCAGAGAAAGCCCAGTGTGTCTCCTGACTGACCACACGGGACGCCCGATCCCAGTAACCCGACCCGCATCCCCAGGCCCAGGCCTCCCCCGCGGCACACCTGGGCCGTCCCATCCTCCACCTGCCTCTGTGGCGGCCGACTCCCTTGCTATCGTGAGCCCAGAATAAATACAGTCATCCTTCTCAGTTGGATGGTCCGAATTTATTTCCACTTTCATGTTATGCTCCCCAAAAATCACACTTGTTTATTGCTACCCGTGTCACCGGAAAGTCTTTAAATATTGTGAAACTGTCAAGGTCACAGTGGGGGATAGAAGTGTTTCAAAATTCTAGTTTTCACCTGAAATCTCCAGGCTAATCATCAGCAATACTACGGGTTCTTTTCCTTGGATGACGGCCAGTACTCAAGTTGAACCGCACAGTCGGCCCCTCAGGTGTTTGCCAGGTAAACACTGTGTCCATTAAAACCAAACCTAAGTAGGCAGTTCAGCTCATGACTCCAAGGGTAGGTGGGAGCTGGTTCCGAAGTCGGCGGTCACTTCGACGTGCGGCCAAAGCCGAGGGGACACTTCCTCCAGCACACGGGAAGTCAAAACGACGCGCGCACCGGGGGGTCAAATGAACCTAATTTTCACTGCTTCAGGAAGGCCATTCTTAAGGGCAGCTGGTTTTATGTTTCCTGCAAGAGGTGGAGACAAACAGCACGGGACCGGGGCCGCTGCCTGTCTGCCGTGGGCGGAGGACCCGGTGGTGTTACTCACAGCTGCTGCGCACCGGCGATCGTCCGCACGGTCAGAGAACGTCACGGTGCCGTGATGGAAGCAGCCCTGCCCTCGTGGACGCCCTGCAGGGGCTCAGGGACCCCGGCGTCTACACAGCAGACTGAGGAGCTGGTGAGTGACCAGCCTCCTAGGATGGCAAAGTGTCCCAGAAGTTCACGCACGGCTTTAGGCTGGAAATACTTCTCTTCAATTTTTGGCTTTTTGTGTGTGTGTGTAGAAAATACATGACTAATTTGTGGGGAGTGTGGTGAGAGATGGTAGCTGGCCTTGTCCGTGGTTCCACATTAGATACGTGTACCTACCATTACTGTGCACAGCTGGAGCTAATATAACTTTATGTATCAGTTACACCTCAATAAAAAATGCCCCAAATTCCACAGGAGGCACCTGAGACTTGTGACAGATGAAGGAGAAAGCAGGTAGAAGGTCGTCTGTTTAGGATGGAGTCTCAGAAAGCGCAGGGTGAGCTCTGCAAGGTGATCAGGAGGCGGACAGACCGGCTCTGGGGTTCACCTCTGGCACTAGCGGAACTCTGTCCAGCCAGCACTTTCTAGGATTCCATGCCCTGGTTTCCTCTCCCAGCCCACACAACCCCAGTGCAAGGCCGACTCGTGAGCACTCAGGAACGCCGAGAGGAACTTCGGACCGTATGAAAGTCCACATTCAAACTGTGATTTATGACACGGGAGCCCTCACAGACCATCCTCACTGCAGAAAACGCAGATGTGTATCCGTTAATGTATTGGGTTGAAAGAGGAGACGTTTAGCTTATCTGGTATTCTAATAAAACCTTAGAATGGGTGGAATTAGGGATTGTTGCTAGTTTTTTGGTCATGAACTGAAATATCCTGCAGGAAACAGCCCAGCGGGAGAGCCCAGCAGGTGCATTTCTTTCTGGGGGGTCAGTTCTGGGAAGCTGACGCCGAGCCCCAAACTCCCACTTACCACATTGCCCGAAGCCTCCACCTCCCTCCGGATTCTGCACGTCAGGCTTGGTCTTCAGAACAAAAAGAAAGGCACGTTCACACCTTGTCCTCTCCAAGTCTCCATTTAAGCATTCGGTTTTAAGAGTTCTCGAGAAGGTGGAACGGAGAAAGCTCACAGGGAGACCACAGGCCAGTGGCTGATGGGCGGGGAGAAGGCAGCCTGCACAGAGCGGGTCCGCGTGGGGCCGGGCCCCTCCATGCCTCTCCCCGCGCCGGCTGCGGGCGCCTGGGGTCAGCGGCCTGTTGACCTTCCAGCGAGCGGCCCTCGCCAGGGGCAGGACGGTCACCGCCACCCGACACAAATGCTGTCGTAGGATCCCTGTGGATTTCCTCGCGGGTCAGTGCGGAAAGCCACACCTGTAAAGGTTCTTTGTAAGACACGGAGTGCCGTCAGCTGACACAACTGCTTTCCAGGATGGTGCATTCCACAGAGAGCTGTGTTTAGGTGAATGCGTGTCCCGCTGCGGGCTCACCCGCCCGCAGCTTCTGGACCTCACACGACAGCACTTGTTCTCGTGGACAGACGTGGGGAAGGTCCCCGCCCCAGGTGCTCGGCCCTCAACGGCCATTCCAGGCTCCTCCCTCCCTCGGTAGCTGACGTGTCCCCGAGGTGCCCCTGGGGGCTGCCTTCCTGGATGGCGGGATGGGCCGAGGGGGGCTCTCTGGCGGGGTCCAGCATGAGCATCCACACACAACGGAGCTCCTCTCCCGCCCCTGGTGGAGTGCTAGCGCCAGGGGCTCGGATTCTAGCATCTCTAATGTGATGACTGAGGAAGAAGCCGATGAGCCCAGAAATGGAGGATTTCCCACGTAGCATCAGGAGTAATTTTATTTTTCCAAATTCATTACCCTTCCCCCACATTTATACTGGTTTCAAGTATCTGGAGAGTTGAGGAAAGAAATGGGTTTATATGACTGAGTAGTCTAGAAATTGGCATCTATCGAGAGGGAGTTACGTCTGGTTTTCTCCCGTCAACCTGAGGATCAGGGTACCGAGTGGTCCTTGAAATAACAACCAATTTCACAATCAGGTCAATTTCACTAACATCCAGAAAAGCAGAATCTCTGAAATGTTGAGTATATCCTGGAACAAATCATAGCTTTGCGTCCGTTCACAATACCCTGACTTATTCAGGGCTTGCCATCGATGTCCAGGAACCTGGCACACCAACGGCTGTGAATTTTGTGTGGGACTTGGAGGGCATTCTCACCAATGCCAGGGACCGAATTCCAGAAACAATACTCTAAAGCCTTTGGATTGAATTGGACTTTAAAATCTTAACAACAAAGATGTGCGTGTAATAGAAGTACTGGGCAGGATGTGAGTGGCATTTAAAGGCAATTGCATTTTTTTCTTCCAAAGCTAATAATGAATTTCAACTCTACAAGACTTCTTCTTGACACTATTTTTTTATTTAACACGTGAGACCAATCTATACACAATGGCCTACTTTATTGGTCTTCTGACCCGCTAAATCTGCAGCCTGAGTTTTTAATTTAGCCATTAATGTTTGAAATTGAGCATGGACCTTACATGTATGTAATATTAGTTGGATCAATAATTTCTTAGCACTCAAAACACAAGACAATAGGGGAAAAAGTGAACCAGAGAATGCTCTTGATATCTGGACACAGATCCCTTGTTTCCAAATTAATAGACACCAGTTAAATGTGCCACATCCATCTGGCGTGGCGGGAGGCGCTCTACTGACCAAGCCGCCCGCAGCTGTGTCCAGGGCCCCCACTCTGCCCTGCTGCCCGCTGGCCATTCCACGCACTGCCTTTTGGAAAGCTGGTAATCTACCCCTACAAGGATCGTAAACTACCACCAACCATGAGGGACCCAGGACCTCTGGTGGGAGAATCTCCTTCCTCGCTGAAAGCGGGTGGGAGGGCCCTGGGGCAGTTCCGTCAGGCGGGCGGCTGCCTCTCGGGGGATTTGGGCACCGCTGACTTAGAACTGTCGATGGAACTCGTTTTATTAGACTTTCACTGGAGGCACATCAGGAAGAGACACCATGGGGGACAGGTCCCTTTACTAAGGGCCTCACCAGCATCCCCCGTCGCCGTGGGTGCGGGAGGAGGTTCTCATCAAGGGTGTGCAGCAGGGAGCTGGCAGGGCGAGGGAAGCAGTGGGTGAAGCACCTTCCACCTGCTTCCTGACCCTGGCAGGTGTCGGCCGGTGGCGGGGGGGGTGCTCACGTCTCTGCTGAAGGTGCTGTGCTGATCCTCTGCCACAGACACGGACGGGTGGGGACCCAGGGACCAGGCCGCTTCCACCCCTTTCCTTCCACTTGTCAGAGTGCGCTGGTTCTTGCTCATGCCCACAGCGAGGAGCAGCAGAACCCAGGGAACCAGTGCGCGAACACACGGACCACGTCCCACTTTTCCACGTGGCTCCTAGGAGTCATATTTTACAGAGATTTTGAGAAAGTCAAGGTTACGAAGTGTTTTTTCATGAAGGTGCCTGCACTGAGGGGAGAGGGGCTGGACCATAGACTCCCCCCCACCCAAGTCCTAGGAAGAACTGGACAAAGAAAGGGACAGAAGCCAAGGCAGAAGGGGGTGCAGAGCTAGCCGAGGGCAACTGAAGCCAGGACAGCCCTGCTCCAGCCAGGCCCAGCAGGACTGAGGAGGCTGAGAGGTCTGGGCAGTCCTGGAGGAGCCCAGCATCCCTCCTGGCCACCTCAGCTCCTCTGGGGTGCGCAAGTGCAGGGGCAGCCAGGGGTCCTTCCTTGGCCCTTGAGGCAAGGAGAAGACCAGAGAACCCAGAATAGATTGCTTGGGGCAGGATCCTCATGAGCTGGGAGGGGAAGTGCAGAGAAGGGGGGTGATCAGCAGGGGGCCTGTGACCAGCAGGGGGGCTGTGACCAGCAGGGGGCCTGTGACCAGCAGAGGTCTGTGACCACCAGGGGCCTGTGACCAGCAGGGGTCTGTGACCAGCAGGGG
>NW_022589712.1:1676401-1681191 GCF_004348235.1 Phoca vitulina | reverse complement strand
TGACCACCAGGGGCCTGTGACCAGCAGGGGTCTGTGACCAGCAGGGGGGCGGTGACCAGCAGGGGGGCGGTGACCAGCAGGGGGATGGTGACCAGCCGGGGGGACGGTGACCAGCAGGGGTGACTTAGCAGCTGGACAGGCCGGCCCAAGCATGGCATCTGGGGTCATTTGTGCAGGAGTTCCCAGTTCTTGGTGTGGGAGCTCAGCCTAGAGGGTGGGCGTGGGCCCTGGTGGTCCGTCCCTTGCCTGTGGGGAGCGGGCAGTTGGAGGAAGTCTGGGGGGCCCCTGTGCAGCGCCCGGGGCAGGGCTATCAGCCAGGGCTGGCTCCAGGTCCCCGGACCCCTCCTGCCGTGGAGCCCTGGCTCTCCAGCTGTCTACACTGGGCGTGGGAAGGCAGCCCTCAGTCCGCCAGTGGTCTTTCCCTCTGCCTCCTGTGCAGGCTGGCCTCCCCCCTGCACCCAGCTCCACCCCTGCATCCTGGAGCAGTCCGGGGGTGAAACGCTGTGTGGAGGAAGAGGGTCAAGGTTGTTGTGCCCCAGCTCCCGCGGAGAGCCCTGGAAAGCGTCTCAGGGGAACGAGGCTGGGTGAACGGCTGCCTTTTCTGGCCACACGCAGAACTGGCTGTAGGACCTGCCTCTGCCCGCAGGTCACGCAGGTCACATTCCTCGCCTGCCTGGGAGCCGGGATCCGAGTCCTGTCCCAGCTGGGGCCCCCAGCGCCGCCGCCAGAGGCAAACCACGGCTATGGGAACAGCTCCGGGAGCACGAGGGAATCACCCAGAAGCCTGAGCGCCAGGCACAAAGAGGGAAAACGGACACAGGAAAGGAGTGAGAGCAGGTTGGATGAGGATGGGAGGAGAGGCGAAGGCCCTCACCGCCCCGAGGGTGGCCACCGACCAAGGTGCCTGTCATCCCTCTGCCCAGAGCAGACACTTCATCAGGAGGCAGCTTCCTGCGTCTCCCTCGGCCCAGGCTTACCCTCCGTCCACATTAACACCTAGAAGCAAACGACGAAGACCAATGGCATTAATGAAAAGGATAGAAACCGTGGAAGTGCCACAGTCTTCCCACGAAGGTGGTGGGTGGTCGCCCGAATTGGAGCCTCCCTAGCCTCTGGAAGGTGAAGCTGAGAGTCTAACCCCTTCACCTCCCAGAAAAAGTCGCCCCCCTATGGCTGAAAGCAGGCACGGGGCCACCTGCCCCACCCCTGCTGCGCCCTCGTCCCTGCCCCCGAGGAGGGGACCCCTGCTTCCCGCCCCCCCTTACGCGGACCCAGCACTGTCACCTTGTCCTGTTTCTACCCCCATCCCACCCAGCAACACAAATTGCCCTGTTATTGTGACTCTGTCCTCAGAGGCCGATTTTGGGCAAAAGCTTACGTTGGTTGGCTGAGTGAGATTGGGAGAAGGGCTTAGTTAATTCCAGGTTTGGAGGGATTTTCGGGGAAGAAGTGAGTGCAGGGCGCTGTCTGCCCTGAGACACCTGCAGCTGGGTTTCTGATTTTGGAGTGAACACGTGTTCTAAAGGAATAGGCTGTACTTCTGATTCTGGATGGTTGACATGCAAGCAAATACAGCAGTGTACGACCACAGCATAAGCCCAGTTTTCCTCGTGTAACTTTGCAGAGACCTTCTAGACGGCGACTCCCGGCTCAGAGACCCCCGCTGCCCCGGGGCCCGGAGCGGCTCACGGCGCCAGCCCTTCTCGCCTCATCGCAAGACTAACTGAGCTACGGGAACGGGGACACCCGGCGCGTGTATGCTCAGCAGTGCCGGCGTTTTGGGGTGGCTTCTTGATGAATAAGCACCGCCCCATTCACGTCCCTCAAAGCCTCGCGTGGGCGGGGAGGGCTCAGAGGACGAGCACGGGCCCTCTTGCCATCCTTCAGCTGGTCCTCATCCTGAGCCCAGGCCCACAATTCCGTGACTTTCTCGGAGCTTCGGCCTTTTTGCAGGCGGGGATGTCCTGCCTCACCAGGCCTGTGGGGCTCCAGACACGGAAACCGCTGCTCGTGCCCTGAGAGTGGTTTGCACTGCTTGAAAAACGCAGTCAAGCTTGAAAACAAAAGCGTGTCTGGGACACGCCCGCCGACCGACAATACTAGCCTCGGGGTGGAGGGAACGCGGGGCCCTTCAAAGCCGCAAGCCTTTGAGCAGAAACGCACGACTCATAGAAGCCTAACACGAACCCAGTTCACTCAGAAAAGCCCAACCAAGAGGCAGCTGGTGGTCAGACTCACCTGCATGAGGAAGCAAGCGCCTGCAGAAGGCGACTCTCAGGATTGTGAGTCCCTAGGAATAACCCCTGGGGTGGCAGGGAGAGCACATTAAAAAACCACACAGCTGGAAGCGAACGGAATTTTTATCATTGCTCCCATGGGGTGAGTCTGACGTGCCCCAAACTGCTCTTCTCTGCGCACCGCACGCCCGAGGGGTGGGAAACACGGCTGACCAGGGCGGTCGTCCTGCGCGCACCAGGGCGGCTGAAAGCCGTCGGCAGCCTCGCGGACGCGGGAGGGCTTTCCTGCGGGCGGGACGACCCCAGGCCGTGGCTCGTCGGCTCTGCGCCCACAGACACAGGACGCACCCCTTTGTCGAGCATTCACGAAGCCAGCGCACCGCCCCGGTGCAGGCCGAGGTTTGGCGCCATCGGCAAGCCTGAAAACGGGGGGGTGGGGGGCGCGTCCTGTCTCCCGGGACCAGCTGGCCACGTGCGGTCCCCGGCGCGGGCTTCACAGAGGAGAAACCTGAGATTCAGGGAGTCCGCGGTGACGGAGGACCGAATCCACGACCAGACGCCTACAAAGTCTGGGTTATCGCCCAGGGAAACAGCCCACTTCGAGGACGCTGATCGTTCTCATGCACAAACAGGACTGTCTCTCCGACGCCATCACCTCCGTGTGCGAGGCAGCAGGTGCCCACGTGCAGGAACTCACACGCCAGCATGGAAGGGGGCGGGTGTGCGTCGAATGTCCCTGCGGTGTCCCGCGAGCTTCGAGCAGAGTGTGTGAGGGGACGCGTGCTGCGGTATCCTTCCGAGGGAGCGTAAGTAGAGTAAGACGTCCCAGGCGGTGAGGTCTGTTAATGGACACTAAGATTTTATCATTCATTTGTGGGAAAGAAATGTCACCGGAGGGGCCAAATATTCTACTGAATTTGCAAGTGTCCCTGGGAAAATGATCGATCCCTGGAATGTCGGTGGTCTGAAAAGCAACGAGCCCCTGGCAGGTACCAACCCGGGTCAGGTTTCGATTCCTTCATTTATCAAGACAGAGTCACGGTTGAGCCAGGACTAACTTCTGTTACGGTGGTCGAGCTGTAACTGCGGTCAGAGGGCGAGGCCACGGGGCCAGAAAGACTGGTCTCTCTTTCCTACCCACTGGTCGGCGAAAGCTCTCTGTCATTCGTTTAATGGGGGTTTCCTGCACTGTTTACGTTATGTGCTGGATTTATGACGAGCTCTGCATAATTTGGATCCACCTTAATGGCTCTCAGAGGAAGGAGGTGTCCTGGTCTCCCAGGGCAAATGGAGGGACGGGGGCAGGAGGTGAAGCGGCTCTTGCACGGCTCGCTTCTGGGCAAGGTCAGGAAGTTACGTCTGGGGCCGCGGCTTTATTCAGTCATCCACACTGGGGCCAGAGTCACTGCCTGCCCGCGGGGGTTACATTTCAAAGAGAAGTTACAGTGCGTTCGAGGCCGCCAACGGACTGATTAGAGCTCTTATTATTCGGGCGAACGGTGAGATCACCGTCGACCATGGGCACGGCCGCGCGCTCGCAGAGACCCTGATGGCTGAAGGTGGGACTCAGACCCCCTGTCAGGGTGCTCCGCGCATCCTGGCCCAGTGCCATCAGAGGACCACAGGCACCTAGTGCCCACAGCCCTAAATGCGGTCACCCGGCTGAAAAGCAGCTCCTGGTCCCCTCAGACGCCGGCATGCACCTGCTATCCCATGGTCATGTCAGTAATAATCGCAAATAAAGTGCGTTGAGTATATTTTGTGTTAAAAATATAAAGTTTGAAAAATGTTATGCCATTTGGGAAATAAATCGAGGAAGCAGCAAATAGAGACATTCATGTGCAGGGCAGAGTCATAAATCTCTACACAACAATTTATGGGCTGGAACCCTCATGTACTTATGTTAGAAGCAAGCCTCACATGGTCTGGGGCCTGTGGATAGAAATAATCATTAGCTTTTTCTTTGAAAGAACTCAAACAAACCTACTTGGAAGCCCGGCCAGCACAGAGCCGAGTGAGTACTTGAGACGTCAGGCCCGAGTGTTTGCTGACTGTCAGTGGCCCCACGGCCATCGACCGTGCCGCCTGGTGTCCGCCTATGGACGGCTGCCCCACGTTTTCTGTTGTTCTCCCGCCTGCCGACCTTGTCTCATGAACACACACCGAGGAGCCGTGTGCCTGGCCCTGCTCTGCCCTGCAAAGCTTATTGATTTCGAACTAGCTTCTTTGATAAGAGGCAGGTTTGCCTGAGGCTCTGTGGTGACCTTTGGAGGGATGGTTATTGACTTGCTGGAGAAGGATTTTAACATTGTTTTCTCCGTAGGTGAAGTTTGTGTAAAGAAAAGAAAGGAATGCACAGATACTGCTTTGTAGAATGAAGCCCTCTCCCTACCACTCAGATTCTAAACCTGCCTGATTATTGAGTTACTACAAATGTATGGACATAATTTCATTATCTTATTAATTCATGTGTTCCATAAGCACCGATCGAGCATCTGCCACAGGCCAGGTGTGTGCTAGGTGGGTCAGGTGTGCGCTGGGGGCAGGTGTGTG
>NW_022589712.1:1586366-1676001 GCF_004348235.1 Phoca vitulina | reverse complement strand
TGGGGGCAGGTGTGCGCTGGGGTCAGGTGTGCGCTGGGGGGCAGGTGTGTGCTGGGGTCAGCTGTGTGCTTGGGATAGATGTGTGCTGGGGGGCAGGTGTGTGGTACTAGGGGGTCAGGTGTGTGCTGAGGATATGGCTCCGCCCACAGAGAGTTTGCATTCTCGGTGACACTGATACTGCAGGACAGTGCAGGTCCCAGGCGCCCAGCTCCGCACGTAGGGGCCTCCTGCCGCGCTGAGGCCCAGCCACTCCACTTCCCTATTTCCAGGTGCCTGCATCCTACTCCGCACCTGGCAGCTTCCCAGGACAGGAGGTTTGGCCAGATCTGCTGGATTAGGCTAGTGCAGCATATTGTCCTTCTCAGGGTAAATGACTTTAATGAATAAACAAATGGATTAAATGACCTACAGCTGCAAAGATGTATCTGATTTTGCGTTTTTATTTTCGAGCAGGAGAGGGGCCGAAAACGAGGAGTCTTACGTCACCCAGTGTAGTGGTAGGAAGTTGACCCCCGCAAACATCATGAGGTGTTCGTGTGGAAATAGTGGTGACAGGGACGTTTGCAAAGCTCACCCATACGGGGCGAGAGGAGAGCAAAGCTGCTCCCCCCCAGCTCTCGGCGGGCTCTCTCCAGAGGGGCACGTGCCCCCGGGGCAGGGCCAGCGGGGTGCCTGCCGTCCCCCAGCACTGAGGGAACCGGGATTGTTTTCCTCCCGGAACCTGCCCTACCCACATGCTCTTTACAGCTCAGGGACTTTCTCAGGCTGAGCACCAGACTCAAGGTCGAGGAACACTTAGGGGCAGAGATTAGGAAGACCTCTGGGCTGGTTCACAGTCCTGGTGGTTGAGGGAAAGAACCTTCGGCAACAGGGGAGTTGGCTGCTTTTGAAGCTTTAATGGGTCATAGCTTCATTCAGTAAACGCCCCTGAGTACCTTCGGGCACCCCAGCGGGGAGGGAGGCCGGCAAGTGAGCAGCCGGTGGGCAGGGTGAGGGGGACCTGCAGCCGCACCCTGGCCCCAGAGATGCTCATTCCCTGCCACACACGACCAGTCCCTTGGGCCCTTTGGATGGAAACACAGACTCCGTTTTAGAGGCAAAGACGTGTGAGTCTAGAAACAAGTACCTCTAGTTTCATGGCCAGAACGTGGCAACACGTAGTTTGGGGGTTTTCAGATTTACCAAGGAGGGGGATAAAACGGTCTGCTTGCGGATGCAGTGCGCTGGCGAGGATCAGAGGAGCGAGTCTCTGATACGCAGCAGGAACGGGAGGATCTGCCCTTTCTGCCCTCCCAGTCCCGGGGCACAGACCCAGGGCTCTCCGGCACCAAGCGAGGCGGGTCTTCCCCCGCCCGGATCTGGCTGCACCGCCAGCCTCCTCCTGGACCCCTGACCTCAGAGCCACAGCTTGCCCAGGACACGGGACTCCGTTCAGGAATTCCAGACCCGAGCAGCCACAAAGTCACCCCCAGGAAAGCCACGGGGACCATGCCTGCTCCCTGCAAAAGACATTGTGTTGAGAGAAGTGTCTGCCTGCTCTAGGTTTCGGGGACACCTGCTTGCTCTGAACCATCATAAAGGACTTAAACTGCTGCCAGTAAATACTTCTGAACGGAGGTGCCCAGAACGGCAGTATTCTTCGTTTGGTCAGTTGAGTTTTAAAGAGTCATGTAGGCATTCCTGAAGCCTATCCTGACCTGACAGAAAAGGGAAATTATACATCACAGCTGTCCCTACAGACCAGACAAACCCCAGCTCTTCCTTTGTTTACCGGAAGCGTATTTCTAGGATTTCTGGTTTGTCCAGGCTCCTCCTCAGAGGGGATCATACCGCTGATCACCTTGGGTTCTATTATCTCCCATTGCCTGATGTGATAGGGTTAGGTAGTTGGAAAATGCACAAAAATGCCCTGAAACACATGATAAGCACTTGTGTTTTTTGTCACCTACAAGCTCAAATCTCCTGGAGTATGTTTAAATCAAAGAACGTGTCCTCTCGGGCTGGAAATCGTCCAGCAGGCAGAACGTCACTGCAGACCTTCCAGGTGTCCCCCTGGCACGGGGCTGACCTTTCCACCTCTCCGAGCGGCCCCACTGGGGGCGACAGCATTCTGCTCTGAGTGCTTCTCTAGAAAAGTGTTCCCAGCTGTGTGCAGACGGTGACCTAAGCCCCGCGCAAGCCGGGAGGGCGCTCTGGGAGGCCATGAGTGATGTTGGGAGGGGTGGGGGGGCAGCAGGAGGGATGGAGAGAAGGATCCCCCCTGAGCAGTCATAGATGGAGTTCCTCCGAGCACCAGGAGTACCACCAAATACTTACAGGTGGGGCATCTCGGTGGGGAGCAACGTTCTTTCCATGAAATGCAGAGCATCAGCTATGATGTAAGCTCTCTTTATGCAAAACAAATGACCTTTCACTCTGGAGAATTTCCACCCTGTGGAGAGATGAGCTCATGGCCGGGCGAATTGCTCTGTGAATCAGAGAGCAATGGCCTCCGTCACCCAGGCCCTCAGGACAACCAGCTCCCCCAGCCGCACCCAGGGCCCTGACTTGGGCGTGGATGCATCCCCTCCCGACAGCGTGCCCAGCGAGAGAGCCTCTCCCACACCGATGACCCCATGCAGCTCCCCTGAAACTGGAGGGAAAACCAACACAGAAAGTAAAAATTAGCCAATATGAATGCCAAAGTGTCATGAGGACACACGCAAAGGTATGAGATGAATTTTAAGTTAAAATGTTTCAGGCCTCAATGCGTGAGCCCTTTGATTCTCCGAGGTCATCGCAAGTGTGCGCACCAAGTTACCGAATGCTCACAGGTGATAGGCCCCCAGGTTGAAGGTAAGTGCATCCTAAGCAGTGAGAGACCAGGTCATCTTCAGGCCACACTTTTTAAGCAGCCATCACACGGTGAGCGTTCCCCACGCACCAAGCTCGGCCTGCGCACGCGGGGTGTGGACGCTTCTGCTCACACGTCGTCCTCGAGGAGCTTACCGGCACGAACCCGTTCACAATTAGCACGTTCAGGTAGCCGGCCGCAGTGCTGAGATTGCTAACTCCTTCCCACGCTCTGGAACCGCTTTTCTGCCGGGGAGGAGAGAGGATTTTGTTATAGACCGAGAGAGACACAAGAACAGAAGTCAGATGACGTGATGACATTTTTCAAGTCATGTGTAACCACTTAATTACATCTGCTCCCGACGTGTTCTTTGGCCTAACGCATGGTTATTTACATGTTTACGTTATGTAGGTTTATGGGCAACGTGGAGCTCCTCTTATGTTTTCCAGAGAAACATATGTAAGGATACATACAAGGAGATTAGTTGATTGGTTGATTTTATTTTCAATTAGCCGGCATATAGTCCATCATTCATTTTTGATGTGGTGTTCCATGGTTCATCAGTTGCCTATAACACCCAGTGCTCATCACCACACGAGGACATCTATTACAGGAATTGGCTCACGGTTACGGAGGCCGAGAAGTGCCATGATCTGCCCCCTGCCCGTGGTGGGATCCAGTCTGAGCCCCAGCACCTGAGAATGGGGGGGGGGGATGGGGGGGGACACACGGTGTCTGCGCTGGCCTGAGTCGGGAGGCCAGGCGGTCAGGGCAGGAGAAGTGGACGTCTCAGCTCAAGCAGAGAGACATCACTCTTCCTCTGTCTTTTGTTCTATTTGCCCCCTCAAAAGATTGGCTGAGGTCCATGGACACGGGTGCGGACCCTCTTCCTTACTCAGTCGACCCATTCCAGTGCTAATCTTTTCCAGAAACATCCTCACAGAGACACCGATCTTTTACTGGCCATCTGGGCATCCTTTGGCTCAGTCAAGTGGATGCAACATTACCCATCACAATTCCATATTGATACTTTATTAACTTCCAATATTGGTGATTTAAAAAATAAACTGAAATGTGATTTTCATCTAAGGCGTCCTAGATGTACAACCAACCAGGATGTTGAATTTCCGTTCCTGCGGGCGGGCTGTGGGTAGGAGGGTGAGACCCCCTCCAGGGTCTGGTGCACGTGCCCCGTGGCCCCTGTCTCGGGAGATCACGGGGGGCTGGCTCGGACCATTAAATTCTCACCCAGCCTCACCAGGCTGGGACTCTATCTTATAATAATTTGACGCATTTAAAATTGCTCCTCTAGTCTAAACAAGATTAACAATTAATAGCGTCCTTCCAGTGCACCTATTTTGTCTGATACGTCAGTATTTGTGGAATACTTTTCCCAGAGTTTCTTGCCGCAAACAGCCCATGTCCAACAGCATCTCTTGCCCACTAACTCGGTTAGATGGCGGGCGGTCCTTCCATCCTGAGTGCCCGCCTGCCTGTCACTCATCTCAGGGCCAAACGCTGACCGGACCGACCAGGTTCTCTCCAGAGATTCTGCCCCGGGAGGCACAGGGAAGCTGTCAGTGGGCGGATGACGCAGGTCAGGTCGTGTGGAGAGGGGGCTGCCGGTGCTGTCTCGGACAAGGGGAGAAGGGGGCAGGAAGGGGAGACGCCATCAGCACAGGGGGAGACCCTGCAGCCGAGCCGGGGGAGCAGCCCGTGTTCCCTGCCCCCACGCCTGCAAGGCCGGTGCTTCTTCCCGGGGATCCGTCACCGCGGTGGGAGCCCGTCGCCTGTCCTGCAGACCCTCTCCTTCCCCCTCACTCTGGCTGGGCCTGCACTCTGACGGGTTAGACTGACGCCTGTGCTGGGGGCGTGCAGGGGCCCGAGGAGATGGGACGCGGACAGGAGCAGGTCCTGGCGCGGCCTTACCCCGGAGGGGCCGGGGGCTCTCTGCGCCTTGCTGAAAGTCGTTACAAGTGGCCGTGAACTCCGTGGGGGCTTCCCCGTCCACGGACCCATGTGTGACAGTCGTCCCCTCGTCTGCTCTTGGTCCCCGCATAGACACGGATTTCATCTTCATACATGTTATGTAAAACTGTCCTTCACTAGAAATTTCATTTCACTGTTTCTACTTATACTAAAAAATACTAAATAATTTCGTGTTCTTAGGGACGTTTATAAAAACATATAGAGATCTCTGTCAGAAAGGGCCTATGGCTTTAATTTACAGATAGCAAAACTCCAAAAGCAGGGAAAGGGTTTGAATAAAGTTGCTGTTTTTCCTCCTGGGTCTGAGGAGCTCCGCAGGAAGTGTGAACAGGGCACGGACCACGGAGCTTTGTGGGCCAGCGCCTGGAACCGTCCGGTCCCCAGGGGAGCAGGCTCTCTGGTCTGGGAAGGGCCGCCTCCGCGCCGGCTCAGGTCAGGAGGGCCGCTCCGTTGGAGCCCGAGATGGGCGAGGGGTGCGCGCCCGGCCCGCCTGGAGCATCAGGACCACGGCTCTCGCTGCGGCGGGAGAGGCCGAGACGCCGGGACAGGACGTGGGCCACGGTGAAGTCCCTGCCACGCCAAGGATGTCCTCGGACAGAGGCTGGGGCTGAAGGGAGACGGGGCGGGAGGCTTGGGGGCACTTAGAAATCGCAGCCCCAACAGCACAAGGCATTTCAAACATGCAGGTAATGTCTTCTAACATAAGACGTGAGGCTGAATTTAAATAAATTACCCTACAATTGGGAGTCTGTTCTCCCCTTAAAAAAATCAAGCTTCCTTTTTAAAATTGTCCTTTTCCGTCTTCTTCAAGGAAATTCTCTCTCGAGAAAGCAGTCCATGCGTCCACACATGGCCTGTTGCGGAGACTGGCTCATTAGCTCCCGTCTCCCCGCCCTGATGAAGTCTGGAGCGGCCCTGAGCTGCTGAATAAACTGTAAGAAAAAGGCTAATTGGTCCCCAGATGGAGGCATATGGCTGCTTTCAGGATCTTTGACTTTTAAAATATTTATTTAGAACAAATTTGCAGGCCCCATGAAGGGCTTTTCCCTGCTTCCTCTTGACCTTCAGTGACCTCCCTCCAGGGCACATTGCTTTCTCCCCAGGGGATGATTAAAACTCAAGAAGCTTTTATTCCTCCGGAGTCTTTTAGAGTTCACATGAGTCTTAAAAATTAACCTGGGCCCAGAGCGGTGGGATATGCCCTGCCGAGCCAGCTGCCACTCGGGCTAGGCTACTCGGGCTAGCGAGTCACAGGTCTGCCATCACCAGGTGGGGGCAAGCCCTCTCCCATCCCTGAGACTTATTAACACCTTCCAGCCCCACGGCACTTCCCATGTTTGTAAGTATAAGCTTATTAGTTCATCCCAAGAGGCCTCTGGGGGTGAGTAAAGCACAGGCCTGTCAGTGCCTAATGCTCGGCTCATGCGTGGACTCCGCGCTGTCGTGCAACTCTCTAAGGTGCAAATGTGTCCTGTGAGGTGTAGGGTAAAAATGAAAATCTCCTAAGAAATGTCTTGAGCAAATTATCGTGCCGTGATGTGGGCCTCAATTTCCTTACACTGAAAAGCATTTCAGGGACACACAGGGCTGGGCCACCAACATGGGAGAAATAGCCCAGATACCGAACTCTCACGGCTTCCCAAACAATGGAAGTTCCTATGATTAAAGCCGAGTTGTGCCAGCATCGTCCGGACCCTGTGTTCCTGTTTGGTCCTCGCCGTCTCCAGCTTTGGGGCCTGACCGACTTCACGCAGCCCCTGTGAGGGTCCATCTCCAGCTGCACACGACGGGGAGGCGGGTGAGCTGCGGGCCGGCAGCTCTGGGTCTGTCACCAGCGCCCCTCCCCCCGTGCAGAGCCCTGGGGGCTTCAGGCCGCCTGCCGGCCCCGCCCCCACGCCCCCCCCCCCCCCCCCCCCGCCCAACCACAGGGAATCCCCGGCTCGAGGGCACCTTCGCCCTGGGGTGAAGCTCGATCTCCTCCTGTGATTCCTAGAAACTTCTGCGTTCACAGCCCACAGGGAATGTGAACGTGCGCCCTTGGCCCAGGATGCCAGGGAAGGCAGGTGTGGGTTTAAAAGCGCTAGGGGCGTGGTGAGGGGTAAAGCAGAAGTGGACAGGCTGTCCAGACGGCACACGCCAGCCACGCCCACGCAGGAGTGGGACAACGTTGGGGCTGGCCTATTTTCCTCTTCTGGGTATTATCTCAGTCCGTCCACGGTTTTGGGGACGCACAGGAGTCCAGACGTGGCTCTCTGTTGCACTAAGCATCCCCAGTGTCTTGAAGCCTCTCGGTTCCAAAGCGTAGAAGGTGCAGGCCTGTAGGGACTTGTCTGTGGAAACCATCTAGAACTCGCCACCTCAAGTGAACGGGAAAATACCCACGTGATGAAGCAGTTTGGGGTTTTCGTCTTAATTCTCCCAGCTATTATGCGCTCCCAGCTTACTCAGACCCTGGTAGATCTGTTAGCTGCAAGGACTGCTACGTTTCCCCAGATGCTGTGGGATGGGAAGCTTCTGGAAGGACCCTGGGCAGGAAGGCCTGCGCTCTTCTCCCCAGGGCTCCTCCTGGGCGCAGGCTTACCCGAGGCAGGCAAGGACACGGTGGTGAGCCCTGCGTCCATCTTCGAGTGACGGCAAGTGGAAGAGGGTAAATACCGGGCTCACGTTCTTTCCCAAATATCTCCTCTGTTAAACACCCACAACCTCCCTGCACTTTAAGAAAAATGTGTTCTGTGCTTTGTTGCTTCTCTAGGTCCCTCTTTTTGGAGGCAGAGAGTTCTCCTTCGTTGAAACTCTGGAAGGATCCTCACTTCCTGATACACGAGACGCCACCGACCTCAGGAGCCGCGGGGGGAGAGCATCAGGTCGGTGGCCGTGGCGCGGTGTGGGAGTCACGGGTCCCTGTATTGTGGGAGGGGCGTTCGCTGCAGCTGCTAACTCCTTCGTGGATGGCGGTATGGACCCGAGAAAATGCTGGACACAGCCCGCCCTCAGGAAAGCCTCCAGGCTCTACCATCGGAAAGGGTCCAAACAGCCAATAAATATGTGAAAAAGCACCCAACTTGATTAATCATTAGGGAGTTGCAAATTGAAACCAAACAAGAGGGCACTTCACACCCACCAGAGTGTCTAACAGTAAAAAGACCCATGATAGTGTCGGCCAAGGTGTGGAAGCACCTGCCGTGTGGAGTACAGCCGACGGGAGGGCCCTGGGGGCCCAGCGCTGGGGCCAGAAAGGGGGTGCGGGCTGGGGCTGGGGTGAGGGGGCCTGTCCCCACACAGCCCTCTCTCCGTGCTGATGCTCGGCTTAGGGACACTCTCACCCGAGACGCCGCGGACGGACAGGCAAGAAGACGGCCAGGGAGTCGGGGGGGGGGGGGGGAGGGCGCACGGGGGAGGCAGAGGGTGACATCAGGAGCGCCCGCAGGGGCTTCCGTGTCGAGGAGGAGGGACCAAACGCCTGCTCTCCTGCTCTTCGCCCCCCAGGCTTGGCCGCAGTCGCCTTCTGCAGGTGAGGATTATTGTGTTAACACTTTCTTAGGGCCGCGCCAGGGTGTGTGTGTGAGTCGCCCCCCGGGGCGCAGTTCTGAGCTGGGGGGACCACTCTGCTTCCTTCGGAAGCCGCCGGTTGTCTTCCTCGGCTGGTACTTCACTGTTCTGGAGAAGGTTCATCCTCGCCTGGGGTCGAAAGCCACAGAAACTAGCTTGTTCGTCAACTTCCCCCGCCGGGCTGAGAAGAGACCCAGCTACGAAGGGCCGCTGTGCTTGCTGCTGAAACACGGAGTCTTTCAGGGGACAGAACCTGCTCAGCGGCGGGGACGGCCCGAGATCAGGGCGGGAGTGCGTGTGGCCTGTGCCCTCAGCCCTTTCTGCCACGAAAATGTCCTACGGATCGTGTACATGTGCTGTTAGAAGCCCTCCCGAGGCACAAAGCTCAACTCACCTTCACCGTCTAGTGTCTCAGGTGAGATTTGATATTTATTACAAGCCGACTGGAGTAGGGTGATGGGAAATTTCAGGTTGAATTTCTGGAAAAGCTGCGGCCGGTTAAGAAGTGTGTAATAAGCCTCCTGACGAGGCTTTCCTGTCAAATTAGCAAGTCTGTGCAGCTTCTTCAGAGGAAGAAGATAGTTCCTGGAAATGCCTTATTTATATAATAACAGCTCAGACATTTCTGCAATTACAATCCTTTGCCCGTGTGCAACCGCTGGGCGCGCGCGTGATCCACAGGACACTGGCTCTATTTGTTCTCATCTTGCTCCCCAAACTATTTTACCAATATCCACCTCTTTTGTCTGAATGAATACTCCCTGGGGATGGATTTTGCAGCCATAAAAGGTGAGCTGTGCCCTGCTGAGCTGCTCTGGGCGGATGCCTGGGGCCTGTGCCTGGGGCCGGGGGACCCCCCACCTTGGTTCTGGAATAGGGAAGTCCCACTGCTGCTTCTCCAAGGGTTCAAGCTGTGTGCGTTTTATAACAGGTGCTCTTTCTTCTCCCACCCGGAGAAAGAGTAAAAATTTTCTTCTTTGATGCCCCACATGCGGTCCCCACTCGGTGTCCCCAGGCCTCGGCCCTGGTTGGGTGGGGCATCAGGATGCAGCGGGGATTACAGCCCTGGGAGCCTGGCCCTGGGGCCCCTGCTGCTGGCCTTCCCCCTCTCCTGGCGTCCTTCAGCATGGAACTCGCTCTCTCAGATTTTATTTTCCTCGGTCTCTGCGAGTCCAAAGGGAGAAGAAACTCTGGACCATCGGGTCGCTCTCTCTCCCCTCCGTTGATGGTCTCAGCGGCTCACCCTGGTCCTGGGCTGCAGGGGAGGCACTCTGGGGGTGGACTCTCCAGGAGGGCTCTCAGCTCGTGCCGTCTCCCGGCCGGCACCCCGGGTGGTGAAGGAGTCTGGTCGGGGCACAGAGCAGGTCAGCCCTCCCGGCTCTGGGGGCTGAGCACCATGCAGAGCAGAGAACCAGGACATTCTCACGTTGAGGCCCCGGGGAGAGTGCCCCTGCCCTCCCCAACATCCAGGGCGAAGAAGCCAGGCCTGTCCCTGTCCCTGTCTTCTGGGAGTGGACAGGATGGCTGGCAGCATGCGGGCACCCTGCTGGGAGCGTGGAAGCCTCCCCCACTGTGTGGCCAATGGCTCCCCACAGAATGTTCGATCTGCTAGGTCTGGTTTAATCTTTAACCTACACCATGGGCTGAACCCAATCCTGTTCAATCGACTGTTTAACTTTAGAAATCTTAATCTCTGCGAGAGTCGGAATCGGCAGGGCCTGCAAACAGGTGCCTCTGGCTAGGCTTGGGACCCCGAGCTGAAGCCCCCTTCCCACAAGTTACTTCTACAATAGCTGACTCCGCCTCGCTGATGGTGTTTGCCCCCGAGAGCCTCAGACCCGCCCGGCTGCGTTTACACCACACGTGCCCGGAACCACCTCTACTGTGGGAGCAGGCCACCGCGGGTCGGGGAGGGGCAATGTGCTTGGGACACAAGGACAGCCTGGATTTCGGAGGACAGGCTGATGCTGCGGAAGTTGAGTCTGATGGCTGGCTTCACGAGTGAACTTTCTTTTCCTTACAGTGTGGTTTAACTGTAGACACTCCAAGGATAGGGGGCTTTCACAGCTGCTCCAGTCCTAGGGTCCCCACGGTCCCTGGGGTCCCCTATGATACAGTCTCTGGGTCCCCACAGTCCCTGAGTCTCCTATACTGCAGACCTGGGCTCCCTACAATACAGTTCAGGGGCCCCTATAATACTGTCTTGGGGTCCCCACGGTCCCTGGGGGCCCTATAATACAGACCCTGGGTCTCCACAGTCCCCAGGTCCCTATAATGTAGTCCCAGGGTCCCCACAGTCCCAGGGTCCCCCACTTGCTCTCTGTGACTGTGGTTAGACCTCAGGGGTCACTATAGGAAGAACCGCTGGATGTTTTCCTTCTGTTCAAGACCCTGAAGGGCCGGGGGTAACGAGGGGATGTGAAGTCAGTGGGCACATGACATGAGGGGCTGACATGGGTCAAGGTTAGTGGGGGCTTTCCTGTGTCCAAATGGCAGAAAATTTGGAGACATTTCAAAGCCTTTTGCCATGATATCATGAGCCCCTAATTTTGAGGAAAGGCATGCAGTCAGGGTTAATGCACACTTGATAGGTTGCAATAAAGTAAATCCAGCAGTGAATCGAGCTCCTCAACTGACCGTTCACACTGGCTTTTCTCCACCCTTGAACGTCAGAACAATTTCCAAAGATCTGTGTCATGTTATGTCCTCTAGAAGCTTCCAAAATAATATTGACTTTGCTTTTAAAACCACCAGTAGGAGCCGTGTAAGGAAGTGAAGATTCTATCCACTTACTGCTGGGTTTTAGCAGGTGAATCTCCATTACAGTTACTTCCTATATTTGCCGTCTTAGCTGAACGAACTTCGTAAGATCCGAGTCGTCTGGGTGTCCGTGTCACACTGAGGCCAAGCCTGTTGCCTTGTTGGTTACACGGGGCATCCGTGGCACATTTCACTGGTCTCTATGTTAATTTAAATTCCTAACATCTCATAACCTTACCTGAAATGTGTGCTGATATTCATCTTGCTAGGTTTCTTTGTCTTGGTAAGGCCCACAAATCGGAGGTGATAGAGCAGAACACCTCTTGTGTCGGGTCGCTTGCTGGGGCCCACGTCCTGGGGAGGCCCGTGTGACCAGCCACGCCCGGGTCACGCGTCCAGCCCCTCTGTCCTCCTCACAGCAGATGGCACTGCCCGTCAGCACCACCCCTCCAGCGGGGTCCCCAGAGTGTGTGGAGGGGGAGACGCGGGATGACCAGAAAAGGGATGGATGTTCATCGCAGAGCCCACTGCCCGGGGCCCCGACACTGAACAGGAACCGAGGTCTCAGCCGACTGGACGGGATGGTTCAGTGTCTGTGGAGAAAGTCCCAGAGACCCAGCATCTCTTTGGCCACATGTAGAAATGCGAACTAAGCATGGGATTCAGTTTGCTGGGTTTTCCCTGGGATGAGAGAACATCCCGAAGGGTGGCTTCATCACACATGAGAAATGCTGTGTTTTTGTGGAGACAGATGACGTCCATCCCCCAAGGAGAGGTGCTACAGAGAATGAAAACAAGCTGCATCAGCTTGGGGCTGGTATTAACGTCTCACGTCCTTTAGTGCCTCCCCCGGAGGAAACCGTTTCTCCTGACCATTTTGGATTAGTTAGAAAGTGAAATCAGGCAGGCCTACCGATTCTCGGCACCGTATCTAGACAGATCTCTTTCCCAGCCGGCTCTGAAAACAGCCAGACAGAACACAAGCAGGCCTTTCAGACGCCCCCTGCACTTCAAAAGCTCCGTGCACAGACCAGGACGGCGGGACAGCACCCCCCCGGCGCTCGGTGCGAAGGACGCACGAGGGCGCCTTCCCCTACAAACAGGCACCTGATTGTTGATTGATTAGGAAGGACGAGGCATTGGTTTCTAAAACCTCATCAGTGTCTTTGACTCAACACTGGAAACCTTCGTTGTTGTGGAGGGTAAACCGCCTTGTGAGCATTTCGCTATTTTTGGTGTACAAACGTAGAAATCTGGCAGAACACTTGTACACGTGGACCTGGGTTGAACATGACGGCCAGGGTGCGGGATAACCGCTCATCATTCCTGGACGACAGGTGCACTGTCCTTTAACAGTTCTCTCAGAACCGCGCAGCTCCCAGGGCAGCGTCCAGGCTGGTGGTCCCCTTCTCTTCGACCCCTCCTGGTTGGGCTCACCTGCCCGTCCCTCACGGGCGGGGGTCATGCATGCGAGCTGGGCTCTGGCTCCCTCCTTCCTGAGGCTGATACCACCTCTGATACCTCTGTTCCGCCCGGAGTTTTAAAATCCTGCCCCGGAAGTTACCAGCGAGGCCTCTGGCCGAGGGTGAGGCTGGTGCGGAAGGCAGCTGGGGAGAGAAAAGCACATGAATATGCTTGAGCAGGGGACCTTAGCTCCAGAGCACGCCACGAGTCTTACTGTGCAGAGAATCACCGCCAGGAGATGTTTTTCTTAAAACATCATACATTTGGCTTAACAGAACTTGTTTTTGTAAGTGCTGTAGGTGGGTCCCTGGCGCAGCCTTGCACACGGCTGTCGGCCGCTGGAGCCGCCCCTGGCCGTTGGAGGAACGACCCAGAGACGACCCGGGACACAGGTGCCCGGGCTGCCAGGCCGTGTCCCAGCCGCCCCCCGGCCCCAGTGCCCAGCCTGTCCCCTGCCTCGTGTCCTGTACATCCTCTCTCTGCAGGGACGTTTCTTCTTAAAGAGGGACACCCAGTGCTGCTTTCTCCCTGGCCCCAGGTCAGCGACTGCGGGGAGGAGGACAGCCTCGTGTCTCCCAGCCTGAGGCCCGCGGAGCGCAGACGGGCGTCCGAATCCTGGCCTTCCCATACGGGCTCGCCCAGGAGGGCTCCCAGGACAGATGGTGGGAAGGGAGCATAGGGACGGGGAGGGTCACCACAGGGAGGGGCCCTGATGAAATCCGCTTCGCAGCTGTGACCTCCACCCGCAGGGGAGGAGGGGCTGGGTGGTGGGTAAACACATCCATCATCCCCCTGCTCTTGGTTCCCATCCTCTGTTTACCTTAAACACAGCCTCCCAGGAGACGCACGCGGTTAGGGAGCCGGGCGGCTCGCCCACAGTGGCCTTTGAACGGCGGGGCTTGGGCTGGTCGACCTCAGGGAAGGTCTCCAGCGGCGTATCAACACTCTGGCCTGCCTGATCGAGGACGTTAGAGACAGAGGCTCGTAGGTAGACACACAGGTAGAGATGGTAAGTGCCTTCACACTTGTTTTCCATTTGTTTCCTGCTTGATTTTAGCTGTAACGTGCTTACTCATCCTGAACTAATTTCTGCTTATCTTAACCTTGATTTGGATGCATCTGGTAGATCAGCAAATGCTTTTCCCTGTTTGCAGATCGAAATGCCAGCCTGCAAACGAGTGACGCTAACCTCCAGAAAGCTGGTCCCTCCGCACCGACCTCTGGCTCACGTGGCGCGTGGCCGTGGCCGTGGTTGCATCCGGCCCTCCGTGCCTCTTCTGTGGAGGCGGACGGCAGGACGGAGGCTCTCCGAGGTTCTGTGTCCCAGAGTATGACCCCGCTGCGTGGTGTGGCCAGGGTTCAAACGTGGACGAAGCGGGAGGAAACCTAACAGCACAACCAGGACAGTCGCCCCACAAAGTCCTTGTTACGGGCGGAAAATGTTCTCAGAGGAATTAGGGGGGAAGAAGACATTTGAAAATGTGTTTTACTTTGATCTCTCACTCCCTGTTTTTGGAAACTGGAAACTTCTCGTCATGAGCAGAAGGCAGGGACGTCGAAAGCCAAGGGAAGCTCCATCTCTGAAAATGTTCTTCCCACGAATGGATTCTGCACACGAGTATGGCCCGTGTCAGCACCGGAGACGCGCACTGAATGCGCACTAAGTAAGAGCATCCTTGACGGGACGGCGACTTATTCCCGGGAGTCCCTGCGCAGGACGTGGGCTGCATCACGGCACAAGGGCCCTGCTTCCACGAGTGCAGAACGTGATCGCCCCTGCCATGGCTTCAGTGCCGTGGACCTTCGGGTGAGTCTGCCCCCTGGGAAGGCCAGCTGTCGGAGGGTAGTAGCATCTAGGAACAGGGGCCAGGGATGCTGCGGGACATCACAAAACGCACAACACGGCCCTCCACCGCAAAGAATCATCCAGCCCCGAATTTCATCCGTGCCCAAGTTGAGACACGTGGCCAGTTCAATATAGTAACGTTCTTGCAAGAGGCAGAATGAGCCAAAGGACCTTTCTGCTGCAAACACAAGATTGTGTTGGGAAAACATTTTATAAATTTAAATATATAGCAGAGATCTTAGGAAAATATGAATGTGTGGGAAGAATGAAAGGAAGGAAGGAAGGAAGGAAAAGGAAAGAAATCTTTACAAAGAGGAGAGAGAGGGAGGGAGAGATTCTAGAATGGAAAGACAGGCCAGACACAGACTGCTTGTCAGGAAAGCCACGTTCCATCAAGGCTGAGAAACGCTATCATTTTACACAGTTATAAGATGCTTTCGATTGGAAGACATGTTCACCTGTAACGTGAGACAAAGGAGCTGTGGCCATGGAGACCGGGAGGCCGGGAGACGCCGCCATCCGCCCGAGGCTCTTCCCAGGCAAGGCACCATTTCAGGGCGACCACGAAATAAAGATAATTTCAGGCAGAGAGCGAGACCATGAGCCCTCCCTGGAAGAACTTCTAAAAGTTGTTCTTTAGGAAGAAGAAAAATGAAACCAAAAGAAAAGAGGAGAGAGAGTCTCAGAAGCAACGTTGGTCACAGAAGTTGTAAACGCGTTTCCAGAGATGACCACGAAGGACACAGCGGCGATCGTGACCCCTGACCGAGGCGGTTTCAACAAGGTGCAGCTACGTATAGGACAAAGCACACGGCCAACTGGACAAAGGACACGGAGCGGAAGCGTTCTGCGGTACACGCCTCACAGGGGAGGAGAAAGTAGTTGGTAAATTCAAACTTCCTTCTCTGTATCAGAGTATGAGGAACGACCAGTGAAATAAGAGAAATTGTATTTTAAAATCTATACCTTCCAACGAGTACACAGAATTAAAGGAAATTTCAAAAAGTAAAGTCACACTATTACGGGGTAAAATAAAGAAAAAGTATAGCAATTAGCAAACATGGAATAAGCTATTGGAAACAAATTCAAATAAGCTCAATAACTGCAAATGAATCTAACTATCCATCACATGTGAGGATGAGAACACACCTAAAATATCCTATCAGAGTCAGAGAGGGGTGGAAAGTGAAGGATGTAAATAGATCCGTGAGGAAAGGGCAAACACAACGGGCTCGTGACGACGCAACAGGCCGCTCAGATTGTAGACAAAGAGGTGTCACTGCAGACGCAAGTCTCCAGCGAGTGATGCTGAAGAGAACCAGCCACCAGGAGAGTAAGCGCTCCTGACGTGTAGACCTGACCAGACCGTCTCCAGCTGCCCACGGCAGCAAGAACCACGGGTCGGCAAACCCAGTCTGCGCGAGACCCTCCTCACGGCTCCGCCAGAGACCGAGGGTGTTAACGTGGCAAGACCATTCCGAGGTCTCAGTTCCTCATGGACACAGGTGCAACCCTGCTGATGAGAAGCACCCAAAAACTGACCCAAGGAGGTCTTGACGAATCTAAACAAACAGGAAGTGCGAACAGCAAAACTAAAATAATCGTCCACACTTAGTCTAGATTCTTCGACCTCACAGTGAATTAGGAATGAACAACTAAACACAAGACCCCCTTCTGTTTGGAAGTTTTTACAGACCTAAATCGCTCACAAGTTCACAAAGAAAGAATACCGGAAACGGCAAACATTTACCACTTAGCGCCCACAGAACACTGCAGATCCAGGCTGTAGGGCTTTGCTAACAGGGTCGAAAGACTGAGAGCCTGTCCACTGAGCACACCACTGGGAGCCACGGCATGACCCCAAAGGAGACAAAAGGAAGAGAATTACAGACCTGAGAGTGGACATGGATGAAGTGGGGTAGGAAGGAACTTTAGGAGCACAGGGCTTTGGAAATTTGAATCATATTAATATTCCTCCGGTGACATTGGCCAGACAACAAAATTAAAAAGAAAAACTGTATTTGGTAAAATGAGTTACATTGCTACACTTCCAGCCAGGCTGACCAGGGATAAAAACCAGGGAGAGCAGGATAAGCCATAACACAATGAGACCATGCAACCACATACACAGCAATTATATGTCAAAGCCTAAGGGGAGATTATGAACACTTTACATAACCAAGCTTTAAAACTCAGAGGGAAACGAAAATGTCCTAGCAGAATACGGTTGGCAAGATGGCTCAAAAAGTTATGGAAATATGATGAGGCTTACAAGTATTAAGGAAAAAGAATAAATTGTTCACAATCCACAAAACCCCCTACGCCAGACGGTTAAATGGTAGGGTTTCTACCGAACCTTTAACAAACAGGTGATTCCCGACTTTTACACTTTGTTATGAGAATCTAACAAGAGGAAAACCTTCATAGCACCTTCTATCAGCCGGAAGAGATCTGGTAAGAAAGCCAGATAGGCCTCGTTTAGGAAGAGAAGTTTATAGACCAATCCCTTTTATGACCATAAGATACAATCTTAAATAGAATATTAGCAAGCTGATTCCAGCAATGCATTAAAGAAATCATAACCATTTCATGTGTAAACTTTGCAAAACCCCCTGATCTGGGTGGCGGGGGGAATGAGGGTCCGGGCAGAGAAGAGGAGGGTCATGAACTGACATGGGTTGAAACAGTGTGACGGGCATTTCAGAAGTGTTGTGTCTAAAAATTTCCACAATAAAATGATTTGAAGAGTGAACTTTAAAAAACTTCATCACCGATATTATTCATTCCATGAATGTGTGCTTGGTTTAGCAGTAAACATGTTATTATTGTGATTCATTGTATTAACAAATTAAATTAGAGGAAAACAACAATTAAATTAGAGAAAAAGCATTAAAATTTCACACCATTTTGGAGCAGTGTGTGTGTATATGCAAGTGAGAATAGAACATTTTCTTAACCTAAAAATAGCATATCTACTAAAAGTCACACAACAGTTATGAGATGTTAGGACTTTCTTTAAAATGGGACACGAGTGCTGCCTGACTTCTTTGTTCTGTGTCTGGTTGCTGATTTCGTGGAGCTGGAGCTCCCAGAAAGTTCAGTGATGCTGGGAAAGCACACCCCAAACGCAAGATTAGGGTCTGTACTCAGTATTTATCAGGGAGGCACCTTGTCTCTTTTATAAGAACTTCTTCTCCAATTCCCCCTGAAAGCCTTTCCTTCCACCCAGTAGGAACTCTGTTACCTAACGCTCCTTTCTTCATACCCCTCTGTGGCCCCAGGCCCGGCCCCGCTTCGGGAGGCCACCACAAAGGCGACTGGTGAGGCCGGAGCCAGGACCCCCTCACGGGCACGTGGCCTGTCTGCTGCTGTGTCGGATGCTTCAGTGTCGTCCGTCCGCGGCCTTGCGCTCAGTCCACGGGGCCGTGGCGCGTGTGCGGGCAGAGGAGGCTCGCCGTGGGTCTGCTCTGCTCCTGGCCTCCCCCTGCACACGGAGCGATCGCGACGCCCCGAGAGCACAGGATCGGGGCGCCCGCGGTGGTGGGAGTTCAGGGTAAGGAGCTCCGGCTCCGGCCCAAGAAAGGGGGTGTAGGCAGTCGCTCCCCCGAGAGGCCAGCCTTCCTCTCCGCGCCCTGGTGGCTCTCGTTACTCCCCTGGGCTGGCCGTGTGTTTGCCCTGAGAACGAGGACACGGGGGAGGGAACGACGGGGGCCCCGCAGCACCCCTTCCTTCCGTCGGTGCTGCTGGCCTGTGCCAGAGGGGCAGTGGGGCCAGAGCAGGGGAGTCCTTCCCGTGCACGTTCACTGTTCTGGTGAGAACGAAACACCCATGTGTGCGTAAGCTACCAAACACACATTGGATAACTTCAGTGATTTCCTGTACAAGTTAAATATTCTTCTATTTACCTTTAAAACTGGAGTTGTACAGAATGAATGGTAAAACTTATCCTAGGAATTTGCAATTTAAATTTTTCTAGACTTAGGGTGACCTTAAAAAGCAAGTAAACATCATGACCAGTTGGAGGGAGATGGTGGACATGCACGAGGGCTCTGCATTGTTTTGCACGGGACCCCGAACCACGCCGTGGCCCTGGCTATCTATCACGCCCTCCTTTGTGTGGGCAGCTGGGCCCGTCCAGTGCATATGCGGTCTCCATCTCCGGCTGATTATTAGTGGGCAGATATGCTGACTTGGGGGTCATAATTGGGAAGCCCACTTGTCTGAAGATACAATATTGCCTCTAATACTAGCGTTTCCTCAAACAGAGCTGATATTATAACCTTTGGCTGCTTGGATTTTGACTTATTTTTCAGTTGCTTCAGAACCTGGGTAAGGAAGAGAAGCAATATTTGGGGCTTAAACAAACTCTTGGACTGGTTTGGTTGTGTCCGCTGGAAACCCCAGAGAAGCCACAGACAGACTCTTAAAACTAATATGAGAGTTCAATAAGGTTGCTCAATATAAAGCAAACACATGTGGACACACACATATACACAAATGCACATACACACCAGCATTAAATAATTAGAAAATACAAGTTAAAATTCCAATTTCATTTATAATACAAATTAAGTATGTAGGGAGAAAAGTAACCAAAATTGCTCTAAACATGGCAAGGAAATTAAAAAATTTACCGAGACACATAAAATAGACCTAAATATTAACTGATGAGAAGCCTATCATAAAGATGGCAGTTCCCCCCAGATTAACCTATAAATTTAAATGCAATACTATTAAAATCCATAAGAAGTTTTTTTTTTAAGATTTTATTTATTTATTTGAGAGAGAGAGAGAGAGAGAGCATGAGCAGGGGGAGAGGGAGAAGCAGACTCCCTGCAAAACAGGGAGCCCGATGCAGGGCTCCATCCAGGACCCTGGGATAGTGACCTGAGCCGAAGGCAGATGCTTAACTGATGGAGCCACCCAGGAGCCCAAAATCCGTAAGTTTTGCCCAGAACTTGACAAGGTGATCCTGTGTGATCCACATGCAAGTATAAGGAGCCCAAGTGACAAGAGAACTTTGAAGAATAAAAGTTGGGATATTTGACCCATAGAGGAATCAAGACTGACCTAGAGCTGTTGAATTTATTTATAGCCCTGGCAGGATGGAGAACGAACAGTGAAACAGGACAGGTATTCCTCCAGACAGAGTCCGACATGTGTGGGTGCTCAGGCAGAGTACAGAGAAGTGGTTTCTTCCGTGATGGGTGAAGACAACCACGGAAGAAAGACGGGCAAAGATGTAAGGGAGGTTCTTCCTCACACTCGCAGATATAAACACCAATGGACTGAAGACCTATGTTGGAAATCCAAAATTTAACTTTTAAAAATATAAAGAATATCTTTACAATAGTACACTGAAGAATTCTATGAGTAAGATTCTTAAAATTTTTTCAATGGTTGTTTTTAAAACAAACCATAAATTAAAAGATCCATAAATGTGACTGCTTTGACAGAAAACCTCATGTGCAACGAAAACATTATAAACGAAGTTACAGACAAGCCTTAGCTAGGGAGTGATAATTGCAACACCTGCAACTTACCATTGACCAAGAATTGGTCTCCAAATTGTAAAGACTCCTGTACATCAATGAAAAACTTAGAAAAATGAGATGAAATGATGCATACAGTGAATTCACAAAAGAAACTTGGAAGGCTGATAAAAATAGGAAAAGATGTTCAATTTCATTTGTAAACAGAGAAATGCAAATTAAAACCATAATCAAACACCCTTTTATATCCATCAGATTCACAGACATTATAAAGCCTGATACAAGTATTTCCCACTTTTCAAAAGCTCACCATATACCACCTCACTGTTATTTCTTTTTTAAAAGATTTTATTTATTTATCTGTCAGAGAGAGAGAGAGCACAAGCAGGGGGAGCGGCAGGCAGAGCGGGGAACAGACTCTCCGCTGAGCAGGGAGCCCAACATGGGACTCGATCCCAGGACCTGGGATCATGACCTGAGCCGAAGGCAGACTCCCAACCTACTGAGCCACCCAGGCGTCCCCACCACTTCACTCTTATGAAAGACCTACATTACTACTTGTTTTCACTTGCTGAAAAGAAATCTGAAGAGGATTTTCACTTTTATGAAAAAAAGCAAAAGAAGGAAAAGACCATTCAGCGTTGGTCGGCAGCGGGCTCACCAGTGGACACGGAGGCCACGCTCACCGAGCACGAGCTCCCGCCCCGGGGACCCGGCACCATCTCCGCTCCAGCCCCAGAGCGCCAGGCAGAGTCTGTGAGCATCTGGGCTTTATCTCCATGGATTTTGTGTGTCTATTATTAAGATGTGTCCTCAGGTATTAGGAAGGCCTAAGAGAGGTGATTTTTGAGTCTGGAAACACTCAAAAAAATGTCCATATAGATTAATGGTAATCGCTGCTTTGCTTAAGGCCATTCTGACTAATGAGAGTTTTTGATAGGAATGCTGTGTTTTCAGATAGCGGGGAAACCTGTAATACCAAATCTTGGCAAGAAGTGAGAAAATAGGAAGTCTTAGGCACCGGAGCGAAACCTGGTCTAATCTCTGTGGTCGACAGAATGATGGTCCCCAAAGACGTTCATGTGCGATCCCCAGAAGCTGTGAATATGTTAACTATTCAGGTTCTGGGGTGGGGGTGCCCCGTACCACTGACAGGCCATTCTCCAGATCCCAGCTGGGGGTCCTACAATTCCAAGTGTGAAAATGAGTGAAGGACACCTCACCTGAAACTCCGGAGGGGGGCTCTCATGCCAGGCCAATCGCAGCAGCCCGCCAACCAGCAGGCAGAAGGAGGGTAATTCTTACCTTGGGAGGACACTTTTCACATAGGAATGCATCTCCACTTCTGAGAAAACACAAGAAGCTCTCTCCCTGAGCAACAACAACATACTTACTACCACCCGCAGCCAGCAAGAAACCACCACAACCTCAGACTCTTGTTCTTCTCCAGTGAAATTTTGTTTTAAAACAACCTTCCCCAATTTCCTCCTAAAACCTGAAAAAAAAGCTGACCTTCTCTTTGTCTCTTTGGACTTGCCTATGGTCCATCATAGTTTGCTTGTCCCGAGTTGCAATCCCTCTGCTATTCCTGAATAAACCCATTTTGCTAATAATGTAACTTTTAAAGATTGACTAAAACTCAGTTCTGACATTACTACCCTGAGAAAGCATCAGCCCCCACAGGTTAGGGGCTCCATCCCACTGGACTGTCTCCCACTGGAGATGCCAATCTCAAGTGCCGGGGGCCACCTGTGTTTCTGACCCCATCAACTATAGATCAGAAGTCCCCACAACCTTCTTGGGTTCAGTTTGCTAGAGAGGCTCACAGAACTCAGAGAAGCCGCTGGTTCCTTATGAAAGAACACGACTCAGGAACAGCCGGACGGGAGACACACGGAGGGCAGGTATGAGGAAGGAGCGTCCACACCCTCTCCGGGGGCACCACTCTCCCCCAATCCCCACGTGTGTGCAGACCAGAAGCTCTCCAAACCCCAGACTTGTGGGTTTTCATGGAGGCTTGATTACATAGGCCTGATGGATGAACTCATTGACCATTGGTGATTGAACCCTACCTCCAACCCCCTCTCCTCCTCCCAAGGTCAGGGGGTGGTACTCTGGTCATGTGATTGGTTCCCCTGACAATCTGTCCCCCCAGGGGTTTTCCAAAAGTCGCCTCCTTGACACAACAAAAGATGTGTCTGTCACCCTCAGCATTTAGGAAATTCCAAGGGTTTTAGGAGCTCCGTGCAGGAAATGGGGAGTTACTGTTTGCAGAGGAAGTTAAGGTTGCTAGTCAGCTGGCCTGAGATGGGGAGATTATCCTGGATTACCTGATGGGCCAAGGTCATCACAGGGATGCGCATGCGTGGAAGAAGGGGCCCAAGTGAGAAAACTAGAGAAACGCAGAGAGAAAGACTCCCCCTGATGGTGCTGGCTCTGTGCACAGAGGACAGGTCTGGACCAGGGACTGCCCGCAGCCTCGAGAAGCTGGAAGGCAAGGGGACAGTCCTCCCCTGGAGCCACCGGAAGGAGCCAGCCTTGCTGACACCTGCGTTGAGCCCCGCAAGACCCATTCTAGACTCCAACCTTCCTAATGGTAAGATGGAAAATTTGTGGAGTCTCGCTGCAGCCCCTGGAAGCAGCTTATGGCCCACTTGGGAGAGACACACATGGTGATGTCTAGAGAGAAGCGCTCACCCACCTGCCCTGGAAGATGGAAAGCTGCTCAGCTGGCTCTCGCCCACTGGATGGCCCATTGGCACAACCCAACGCCCATTGTTCCGGGAGGGCCCGGCCAGCAGGGAGCACAGGCAGGACGGGCTCCGTGTGGCAGCTACTGGGGGCGGGTGTGCTCCTCGCGCGTCTAGAGGTCACCGGAGGTTGGCTTAGTGCTCCCCATGGTGACGTATCCTGTCTCAGCCTCAGTGAGTGAGTAGGAAGGAAATACTGCAGGCTGTTAACCTGTGTTAGATCCAGACGGTGAGCACACGAGGGATGGGGGCAGGACTTCTGAACTTTTGCAGGTTTGAAACGCTTCTAAATTTAAAATGTTTTTAAATAAGAAAAAGGCAACGAACCAACAGAAACCAAGAGATACAGTACACGCACCTGGAGTCCAATGTTCAGAGTTTGGTGGTAGCGTAAGGTCTGATCCTGACACGCGCCGGGTTTATTTTAACAACCAAGGAAAGCTGTGCTGGACCCGAAATCCGTTCGGGAGGGCAGAGGCCGGGGCAGGCCTACGCCTCGTGGCTCCCCTCTGCAGGCTGATCGAGACCCAGGACCGGAGCTCCTTCCTGAAACGGGAGCCTTCCGCTCACTCATGGAGCCCCAGGGTCGCCGGGGAGGCAGCCCATGTGACTGCAGAGTTCACACGGCGGCTCTGAGCCGGGACCACGGACGACAGGGCTGGTTTGCAGCCACGAGGCCCCACCTTCGCCTCAGGCAAGTCCCTACACTGGTAATCCACTTATTAATTTTCCTGGAGTGCCTTTAGCTTTCAGAGATAGAATGGAGACGAGTGTCTCCCTTATCTACCTCGCAGAACCCTCCTGAGCGTCAGAAGGTTTCTGGGGAAGCACTTTGTGAGATGTGCTCAGTGAACATTAACCATTAATCCCCATAGACGCTTGTTAAAAATAAATAGTAAATAATGAATGTCAGCCATTCCCAGCTACACCGTAAATCTCAGAGTTAATTAATACCTCTCTCAACCCAAAGAGTTGACATCCTCTCCACCGTGGGCCTCTGACAATCCTTTGATAAATGATCTTTTCTCCGAAATTAGGTGTAAAAGTACAATCTTCATATTAAATGGGTTTCTAATGTTGCTCGGCCGCTCAGGTGGCTGGTCGGGCTGGTCGCAGCCCGACGTGACTCGTCCTGGAGATGCATGTGCAAAGAAGTGATGTTCCTTTTACGTGTTCCCATCGGGCCTCCACTCACAGCTCCGGTCTTTCTGAGATGCACTTACCACGGCTCCGTACTCACAGGGGTAAAGACAAACGGACTCTGCGGACCTGCCCGACTCCAGGTCCTAAAATGCCCACTGTTTCAAACAGTTTGAACTTCGGTAAATGAAAAAGATATTTGACAGGAAATAAAACATATAAGTAAAATGTAAATGAAGTTCAACTACAGGAACGACTGTTCTCATCCCGTGGCGTTTGTGGCTCGTCGCGTGAGGTGAGGCGCTTCCCCCAAAGCCGAGCACGCGTCCCCACCAGGTTGGGCCTCTCGGCTACGGACTCGAGCAAATCACAAAGACCGGTCATCCCAGGTGCAGATGTTTCTGGAAGGCCCCCTGGTGACTTGGCTCCACGCATGGTCAGCCCACAGACGCGCCTGGGCAGCCCCCGTGAGGCGCTGTGTCCAGGCTCTGATGTCATACGCGTCCTGAAGGCTGCATCTTGATGGTCTCACAATAGCTTGTTTCTACGCGGGACATAGACCTGCCACAGAAGGGCGTCCCCATGGCGCCAACCCGCTTCAAAGACAGGCAGTGGAGGCCGGGGCAGGACGGGCCGGCTCCCAGGACTGCTAGGGCGGCGCAGAGGTAATTCGTGGTGGGGCAGTACTTCAACTGCAGGACGCAGCGGGCTGGGGGCTGGCCTCTGGCCGGAGCTCCGAGAGCCGCGGTCTGGCGTGTTTTCCAAAGCCAACACCCTGGGAGCGCCAGGCTTTCTGAGAACTGCTGACTGTCTGCTTCCTCCTTCTGGACGACCGGTCGGAGCCAGACCTCTTCGAGCCAGGGCGGGAATCCTCGTGGTCGCCGAGGACCAGCCTGAGCGCCTCATACTTAGCAAGCAAGATCAGCGGTGCAGAGCCGAGCCTCACGGAGGGCTTAGAGATGACTCTCCTCCTCACAGACAGCCTGCAGAACGCTCCCGATTCATCAGGATCAGCAGAAAGATCCTCACCCCCGAGCACCGGCTGGCAGCCACTTCGGGGGCTCCCCGCAGAGCGCCCGCACACGCCCCCCACCGCTCATCCAGATCTCAGGGCAGATGCCGTCCTTCCCCCTCCTTCACCTTCAGCATGAGTGTCCGTCGGCGCGGGCCGGCTCTGGGATGAGCCAGATCGTGGTGGCGGCGGGCATGCTGCTGTCCCAGGTCCCAGACGAGACGCGGCCACCACCGCGGGTCACCCGGGGGGAGCGTGGCTCAGGGACCCAAATCTGAGATGGACCCTGTGACCCCAAATGGGACAGCAGGTGGAGATGGGGGAAAATAAGGAAGGTGAGGCTGAAGCTCACCGAAGTAAGTGGTGTGCAGTGAATTTTATCCTCAGTTAGGCGGTCAGGGCTGCAAAGAACCTAACAGTGGAAACAAGATGGAATAAAAAAAATGAAAGAGAAGGACAAAACATCTTAAGATGGAAACAGAAATGCCGGTTCTTATTTCTGGGAGGACGGACGCACTCCTGCTTCAGCAAGAGTTCAGAGTTCTCCCTGGGGACGAGTGAGGGACATTGGACGTGCCCCTGGTCTCTCTCGTCTGCATCGCTGTTGTGCGGGGTCTTCTGCGGGAGACGGAGGGCTCCGCCCACAGACCCGCCAGCCGTTGTGTGTCTGGTCCCGCGCGTGGCACCTCCGCGACCCCTCCCTCGGCGCTGGCCCCAGCGCACGCCCCTGGCGGGGGCCCTTCGCGTCCTCGCGGGCCCCTTCCTGCCCAGGTCAGTGCAGCTCAGTAATGGGCCTCTCCGGACACGAGCCTCCCGTGTTCTCCGCGGCTGTACTCGTGGACGGTGGCACGGCTGGTGTCCCGATGGAGCTCTGCCCCGCAGCCCACCGCGGCCCGCCCGGAAACCGGCGTGGAGGCCAGCTGCCTCCTCAGACCGCGGGGAGTCGGCGGCTGTCCGCACTGACCCTTCGGGAGGCTGGACCGTAGTTTCTGTAGCAAACCGCCCCAAGTGGCAGCTGCCCTGTGGCTTCTGCCCCTGCTCCCGTGTCAGAGCCAACCAGAGAAACCCACGGGCGCTCCCCACCCGATCACACGGAGCCCCCTCCTTGCGCCTGCTGGCGTCCCCAGGCCTCCCCGCTGAGCCCCTTCTGCACCAGGGTCCCCGCTGCCTGCCTGCCCTGGGTCTCTGCCCCAGGACCCCCTTCTGCTGCAGCCCCGGCCTGCTCCCGCCTCGGAGTCCTCTCCGCATGCTGGGCCGCCCTGAGGGCCCCCCGGGTCCTGCCAGCCTCCCTTCCCCCCAGCTCCATCGGTCTGCGGGGTAAATCTCCGCTCTGCCTCGTGTCCCCTCCATGCTGCCCGGCCCAGGGAAGCCTGTGAGTGCATCGCCCCCCCGCCGTCAGTCCCCGAGAGCCCTCCCTCGGTCGTGCCTGTTTCCCCCAAGGAGACACAGCTCCCAGAGCTGACCGTCCCCTCCCCCCACACAGCAGCCACTTCCCGTATACAGTAGGTGCTCCGTAAATGCGCTTGGCTGGCTGACTGAAGACTCAGACTCTGGTTGGTCCCCGCTACCCTCCTGATCACAAGAGAGATATTTGGGATGTGTAAGTGTCTTTAGCCCGAGTGCTGAGAGCTCTCCCCGCTCCCGCACTTTCTGCCTGAGTGAGCGGAGGGGCGGCCGTGAGGACACACAGACTCTCCTTCTCCCACAGGCCGAGGCCGGGGTCCTGCTCCAGGGGCCCCGGGGCTGGTTTCTCCGGCCGGCAGGTGCTGCCACCTCGGGGTGTGCTCGCCTGACCTCCTCCCCCCAGCCCGCACCCCCCCCAGGCCCCTCCAAGCTCGGGCACACCGCGGGGCAGACGTTCAGTCCACAATAAAAGGCAAACCTTCTGTTTCCTCAGATGACACAATATGCGGAAATATAGTGGGGCATTTTCTCTGACGTAATTACACTTTTTTCTAATTTTTATAAATAATTAACGACTCTTACATATCCAATTTCTACCTTAGCTTGACTTTAATCCTTAGAATCTAGTTTATTTTTTGGTTTTGGCTAAAGTATTTGTATTTTAATCATGGTAGAAGTTACAAATGATTTCTAATGATCTAAAATGTCAAACTGTATTGTTCTTTTTAAGAAATGCTTTAGGGAAAGGGAAATAGCTCATCTGTCTTCGATGCGCACGACCCCCCCCAAGTGCCCCCCGAGTGCTGCAGGCCATGCTCTTTGCAGGCGGGCTCTCCTGCTTCACTTCCCCTCCCGGGCAGTTCCAACCGCAGTGCTAGAAATAAACAGTACCCAGGCAGGTAAGGGGCTTGCCAGAGCGTCTGCCGCAGTGGGTCCTCAGGTCCGCACACGGAGTGCTGGGCTGTCTGCCTCGCTGAGCGCCCTCCTCCAAATTTGTAGAGGCTCTGCTTGCAGTGTAGGCTCGGGGGCGGCTCACACTGGTCCTTATCAGCGACTCTCTGAGTGGTAACTGTGTGTTAAAGTACTTCCCCAGAGCGCCGCGTCCCCTGGGGGTCGCTCGTGGAAGGGGCCAGAGACCACGTAGGCTCCTCACCCTGGAGGGGGGCACCTGCTCTGCCCTCTCCTGCCCAAAGCCTTCTCCCGACCGCCCAGCTGTGGGGCAGCTCTGCAGACAGGACCCCGGCGTGGTGAGCCCACTGTGGCCAGGCCCCTGTTCAGCACAGTCGGTTTGCCCCTCAAGCCGAACCCCGAGGGACTAAGGAGGAAGCAAGCCCGGGGAGGTCACGAAAACAGCTGGGGCCTTGCAGCCGCTTACAGTGCAGCCGGGCTGTGTTCCCAGGGTCCTCAAGGCGTTTGGGCCCCAGGAGGACAAGGCTTCTCGGATTATGTCTCTTGACTCCAAACCTGCCTGAGAGTAAATGCAAGCACCCTAGCAAGCAGGTAGCTTGTGGCCTTGGGCAGACTGAGGTGTGTGTCTACGTCTCTCCAGGTGAGAGAGAGGGCGGGGCAGAGACAGAGGGGGAGACGGGGCGGGGGGGGGGGACGGGGGGGGGGGGGGGCGCGGGGGAGAGAGAGACAGAGGGAGAGACAGGGAGGGCGGGGCAGAGACAGAGGGGGAGACGGGGGGCGGGGCAGAGACAGAGGGGGAGACGGGGGCGGGGCAGAGACAGAGGGGGGACAGGGAGGGAGGGGCAGAGACAGAGGGAGAGGCGGGAGAGACGAGAGACAGAGGGAGGGAGGGAGAGAGAGACTGACCTGTGATTGTGAGGACCCTCTGCACCACTGAGGCCACAGCCACAGGGTGTTTGGAGCCCGTTAGGACCAGATGGTCACCAGCAGTGGGAGAGACGAAGCTGACCACCGGTCAGCACCAAATCAGCAGTTTTCTCTTTGTCATCGAAATCACAGAATTACATCTTCCTGCTTTCTCATAAAAACCCCTTGGTCTCCCAACACAAGTGGGATCCGTTTCTGGCCCCATGCTCCCCGAGCTGCTGCCTGACACCCCAAATAAAGGCCTTTGTTCTCTTCAGTGTCACCTCCTGTCTTGGGTTAACAGCCCCAGGGGTCCCGAACCCACGGCATCCCCTTCATCGTGGAGTCCAGGTGTCCCGGCAGGAGGCACACGGCCTGGCAGTCCTGTCCCTGCAGTGCCAGGATGGGTGGGACTGCGGAGGACGGGAGAGAAGTCTGCCATTGCCAGCTAGTGATTCCGAAGCCCCTGGGGTGTGCAAAGCTCCAACACATGCCAGGGATGACATCGGGGAGCGGAGTGCGCCCCATGGACGGAAGCCCACGGCTATCTCTCCAGAACGGCCTGCTCGGATGCCCAGGCACACCATGGGGACGGATGGGAACCCTGTCCCCAGAGCCCCACCCACCAGGAATCCTGGCAAACCCGTGTTCCCATCCCCCCGTGTGCCACGTGGCTAAGAATTAGACCGCTTTTAGAGTGTCCTGGGTAACATCGCATCAGGGGTGGGTTTGAGTTCTACTGCAGAAGCAGTTTCTAAAAAGCTTAGGAAGACCCTCTCTCCTGTTCGTAAGCTGATTCCATGAAGCACGAGTGGGAATTCCACCCAGACTCGGGAAATGCCTCATTTCTGTCTTTTTGAAATACCTGCGTCGCCCAGGTTCTACACAGGGCAGGCCCTGCGTCCTGCTCCGCGTCACCGCCCCGACGGGCCAGCCTCTGTTCTAAAATGCCAATCGCTTTTTAAAATGTTTAGCTCTTTAAACTGCATCCTGAAACTGGCCTCTTGTTACATGAATGTCCATAAATCTACAAACATTTTGGCTGGTTTTCTTACTGTTTTTCCTTCCCAAGTTCTGGGTAGATGATTAGCTCAGCTCCCCATTCTGGCCAAACGTGCATTTAGCCCCGGGGAGGGGCTGAGGTCCCCAGCCACCCAGGCTCCACGGTGTAGATGCCCCCCACTTGTTCTTTTGGCCCCAGGCCCAGGGAAGCACTTTGGGGCAGCTGGGAGGGATTCAAGATAGAGCTGCTTCAGGAATTAAAAATGTGGCAATACTCAGCAGGCAGCTTCCCTGAAAACCCTGGAAAAGTTGAGGGGCAGTTTCAATAAACACCAAAAAAGGTTATTTTTTCAAAAACACTTTTTTTTTAAAGATTTTATTTTTAAGTAATCTCTACAGCCAACGCGGGGCTCGAACTCACAACCCCGAGATCAAGAGGCGCATGGTCCACAGACTGAGCCAGCCGGGCACCCCTTCAAAAACACTTTTATGCTGTTTTGTGTATTGGACCCAGAGTTTGGGCTGCACGCATGGGAAATGCATCTTCCCACCCCCGGTGAGGGCGCCCACGTGGTGGGGAGTCAGGCTTGACCGAAGGCCTACTGTGTGCGAGCAGGAAGGAGCCGGCAGCTCACGAGGAGACGGGCTAGTGAAGACAAGGGCGTGATCTGCGTATTTATTCACGGGGAGGGCTTACCGTGGGATTCACACCCTGATTTCTCGAGGACTGTCCTCCAACTGGCCCTTTAGGAGAATGCTTTTTGGGAGTCATGGTTTAGAAGGACTGGGGGTGACCACGGTGCCCAACCCACGCAGAACAGGGCCGGGGGCCAGGGGACGGTGGGGGTGGGGGGACCACCAGGACCACAAGGCAGACACCCCGGAAGCCTGGTGGGACGCCCGCCCCGGGAGACGCTGACACAGAAGCAGTGGGTGGGCGGGACTGCAGTCTCTACCAGTCTCCGCTGGGGCCAACGCTCGCCAGACCACTGCGGTCCACGGGGCGAGCCCGGGGGACCCACTTCACCCCCTCTTCTGAGTGACTAGCAAGACGACACACAAACCCACATCCACATCCTGAACAGCCAACGACGTGAGAGCCTGGTCCTTAGCCAGGGAAAGGCCTGTCTGTGCTGGTCACACGCTCACCCGCGGGTCCTCAGGAGGACGGCTTCCCCTGGGACCCTCGTCCCTTGCGCAGCCGGGGAGGCGCTCAGCCGATTCCCATGGGCCTCACACCATGGTCATGACCCTGAGCGCCGCCGGCTGGAACCTTCGGATCTTTCTCTTCAGGGCCTTGGAGGCCTTGATGCGGCACAGTTTGGGCACGGGGGGTAGGGGTGGCCTGCGGGCGCCTGGGGCCCTCGAGGGCTGCGGGGGACACGCCTGAGGCCAGGCCCCGGCCTCCGAGTCACTGCTGCTGGACTCCCGGTCCCCAAAGCGGCTGGTGGTGCGGTCGCTCGCCCCGTCCTCGCTGCTCTCGGCCACAGTGGAGTGGAGCAGGGAGGCGCCCTCGGCTGACCGCTCAGAGCCCTCCGACTCGCTCTCGACCCGGGCGTCCTGGCGGGGCAGCTTGGGCCTGGCGCGGGCACACACCGGCCGTGGGCCCCCCGCTCCGCTCGCCGCCGGCCTGTGGGGCCCCAGGCTGCCTGAGATCTCCACGGAGGACAGCCACCTGCGCTGCTTCTTCCGCACCTGCCCCCCAGCCGCTGCCAGAGCAGCTGCTTCCAAGGGGAACGAGGCCTGGGCGGGGGCCCGGTGACCCTCCCGTCGGGCCACTAGCAGGGGCACCAGGAGGGGCACGGGGTAGAGTCTGGGCTCAGAGCAGGACCGGCTGGGCGCCATCCCCGCCAGGGTGGGCCTCCTCCTGAGACCCTCCCCCCACTCGGGGGGCAACAGGGGGGTTGCGAGGGCCCCCCCGGGGAATGGCTGCCCCCCAAACCGCAGCACCTTGTCACTGGACCCTCTCTTGATCTTCACAGACTTTGTCTTGGGGTGGCCTGTTTTCAGCCCCAGGGGGGACGCTCCGCTGTCAGCAAATGGGGGCCTGGCACAGCGCCCTGGGGCCAGCGCAGGGCTCTCCCTGCCCCCCCTTCTGGTGGGCAACAGGACTGTGCTGTCCTGGAAGCTGAGAGCCTGCTGCTGAGCCTGGGGGCAGGGAGAGGGGGCTGGCCCATGCCCCGACTGACGGGAGCCCTGCATGGTCTCCCCACGGATGCGGTCACTCGGGGGTTTGGGTCCCTCCTCTGGAAGGCTGCTGGGGTGTGGGGTGGCTGCGAGGGGCGCAGGTCCCTGCTGCTTGAGGCTGTCCCTGCTGCTGTCCCCACTCTGAGACATCCCACCTGTCCCTGCTCTCCCTGGGGCGCTCACCAGCTTCTCCAGGCCACCTTCACTGTCCGCTCTCTGGCCACCACGCACCTGCGGGGACGGGGGCGCCTCACGTCTTGAGGGTCCCTGCTCACCCACACTGCCCCTTGGGGGGGTCCCTCGGGCCCGCAGCCTCAGCAGCCTGTCTGTAGAGGCTGCAGCTGGACCAGCCTCAAGGACAGGTCCAGTCTGGATGGGGCCCAGGGCCGCGGAGCTGGGGAGGGGCTCCCTAGAGGGCGAGTGGCCATGACCCTGCAAGGCCTCCTTGTGCAGAGCAAAAAGAGGGCTCTGCAGCGCCACAGCGTGCAGGGGGCTGGGGTAGGGGTACACCTCCCTGCCGCCCTTGGACACCAGGTCACGCTGGTATTTGGGGTCCATCCCGTGGCAGAGAACGGAAGTGGACTTGGGGTGTGCGTTGGGTTTCTGGAGCACCACCTCAGACGGCAGGACTCTTTCCAGATCACCTGGGAATGAGAAAAATGAGCAACAGGTGAACCGTGGAGACCCAAGTGCGGTCCCAGTGTCACCTTCCACGCAGCGCCACGAGGGTGCAGTGCCCTGTGCAGGTGTTGGGGGGAGGCCGGCAGGAACAGCGGCCCACTGTGCACACCAACGCCGGGACTCGAGCTTGCGGAGGGGGCTTGCTTGCACGCTAACGCCAACACCTGCCCTGGTCTCCCCTCTGCCGCAGCTGGAAGGTAAAGCCTGGACTCAAAGTCTATCATTTCAATGCCCTCATTCACCCAAGGTTTGGGTCACTCTGGGTGCTGTGTCCATTCCAATTATAGACAGGTACCCGTCAGGGTGTGTAAGGGCTCTGGAAGGGTTTTTAAAATAACTTTCTGATGTCCACCTAAATCATAAGAAAAAATGCTTTTAATCACAACAGACTTGTTGTAATGAATAGAAGTACTCCTGTCTCCATCCAAAAACCAAAAAAAGCCTATAGAGTACCTGTGGGACCAGCACCAGATGCACACGGGGCTTTGCCGCTCTGTGCTCGGTGGTGAACAGCTGCCCCCAGCCGCCCCCACCACCTGGATGGGACGTCCCACCCTTCCCGGCTCTCCTTTACCTGTAGACACGGGCCTGGGCCGGGACATGCCCTCCTCCGTGGCCTGGGGGCCCCAGGCGGGCGGGGGCGCTCCATGCACGGTGGTCTCATCAGCCGACCGGGGCCGGCAGTCCCCCGCGTCGGGCCTGGCCGTGGGGTCAGCTGGCGGCAAAGTGCCCAAGGAGGAGGACATGCGGTCACTACACACGGATGTGCAGGAGGCGGACAGGGAGCAGAAGCCTCCGTCGCTCAGCTCGTAGAAGCCTAGATGGGGTGAGCGGAGGTGGTCAGCGACCCCGGCGCAGCGGCCCCTTTCCTGCCTGAGCAGGTCCCGGTGCTCAGGGGGGCTCCGGATCTCAGCAAGGCGGGCACTGGAGACGTTGGCCGGGGGCTCCCCGTTACTGTCCACTGTCGCCCTGTGAACACGGTCGTGGGAGCCCCCTTTGCCCATGTCCCCCCACCGGCGTGCCCCCCTCCCGGGCAAGTGGCTTCCCTCTCCCTACGGGGCCAGGCCTCTGGCATCCTTGTCCCTCCCTCCCTGGTGCCTGCAGCTCAGAGGAAGGGCAGCGCGCTGCGGGCCTTTAGCCTGGACCCCGACACACGCATCGCACACCCAGACCAGGCCGTGGTTTCGCAAATTTACAGAAAGAGAAACACAAACAACGCCGTCCGCGGTCTCCTGGGGTGGCCGCGCACCAGGCTCTGGCCAGGCGGGATGACGTGCCCTGAACCAGGAGGGTCGGAACGGCTCCAGAACGATCTCCTCGCAGCTCTAGGGCAAGGGACACACGGGCAGCGGGCAAGGGGACAGTGTCCTGACCCCCTTCTCTGACAGATTATGCAGAACTGAGACTGGATACACCTGCAGACTGTGGTCTCATAACACAGTTCTTCACAACCTCCCTGTTAATCCAACCTGAACACGGCCCCGAATCTGTGTCAGCCCAGACAGAGGTGAGACACTCATGGTGGCTTCGTCCATCAGGAAGTCTCTCCACGAACACACCCTACGTGCACATACCCCTTTTCCCGAAGCACATTTAGGGAGAAGGAGGGAAGGGGTGCATTTCCAGTACTCCTCGGGAACGGGTTCTCCAGGCCGGGGCCGCCCTCACTGAGCTGAGCCCGGGAGCCTGGGCGGCCCCGCCACGCCGGCCCCGCACGTGTGCGGTCCCCGGGGCGCAGGCTACCTGAGCTGGGCCTGCTGTCGCTGTCGGCCGCCTCGCTGCAGGGTCGGCGCACGTCCAGCTGCAGCTCACCCATCCGCCGGTCCAGCTGCTCCCAGCAGGTCTTCAGGCCGGCGTCCTGGCGTCGTAAGCGGCTCTAGGAAGGGAGAGCGTGAGAAATAACGCTGTCCGAGGGCAGAACGCAAGCTCCACGCCCCACGGGACGTCGGCACTGGGCCTGCGACATAAACTCCACAATCCACAGGCTCCAGCAACTCTGTACCCACCGCCCCGAACCAATTCCCCTGCCCTCCGGTCACCCCTCCCCTGCCAACCGGTTTCCCACCCGCAACTGCAGACTTTTGGAAAAATCAGCACTTCTCAACTACGTATTTCTTTATAAGGAGACTGATCAGCCTCTGAGCATAAGCTCAGGATCCAAAGCACCTGCTCTTGCACGTGGCACAGACGACGCGTTCAGCCGCTGTTCCCTGAGTTTTATGTAAGAACCTACTTTCCCACGCTCCTGTGCCATATTCTCTTACTCAGCAGGCCCTGGGGGACCCCCGGACTTTTCAAGGGCCTAGGAAATTCCCCAGGAGAGAAAACGGCCCCTTCTGCGTATCCCCCCCTTTACAGCTGGCTCTTCTAGGAGAAGCCCTCAGGGACAGGGCAGAGGCCCGGCAGGAGCGGACAGGGCCTGCACCCAGCGAGCCTCAGAAATCTGCCCGAGAATCTTCCGGGTGTAGAGGTTCACATCTTAGCTCTGCCCTGAGGCTCTACCCTCTCCAGGCTTCAGCCGTAAATGGGTTATTAAGAGCATTAGCCGAACATATGTGTGTGTAATTATATAATGCACATAAAACATGTGTATGCGGTTAATGCTCAGAATACGTATTCGCACACATTCCCACACGTAAATAATATAGAAGTATGGCAACTAGCACTGAGTGCTTCATAAATACTGATTTTCTTCTTTCCATTATAAAACAACACCGTTTTCAAGGTGTGCTGCATAAATTTCTTATTTTCATCAACAATTAAGTTTAAGGAAAATAATGAATGAATGTAATTATGTGGTTCACCCTGTTTAAGAAAATGATTAGTTGTGTTTCAAATTTAATACAGAAAGTGAGGAATTCCCCTGAGCCTCATAATTACTTCAGTAATCTCAGTACTATGAGGATGCAGTCCAAGGGGGAAGCAGGTCGCAGTAATTTCTGATTCTTACGAGGAAGTCACGTGGGCACAGCGACCAGATAGTAGCCCAGGTGAGGTGAAGCGGGTGAGAAGCCCAGGGCCTGACACAGTGCCTGGTGCACGCCAGGCCACCTTCCCTGGGCCACCGTGCCCAGGCCACCTCCCCGGGTCACCATGCCCAGGCCACCTCCCCGGGTCACCGTGCCCGGGCCACCTCCCCGGGTCACCGTGCCCGGGCCACCTCCCCGGGTCACCGTGCCCAACTCCCCTCTGCTCCAGGACCCCATCCAGGGCTCTGAGAGCAAGCTCCACGTGTTACAGCAACAGAGTCTCGAAGCCACAACACCATCTGTAAACATATCACAGCAAAAACCAGTCCTGACTTTAATAAAAACTTTATAATCCCCGAACCATCCAGTCCAGCCTAAACTTCTGGCTTCTTACTCTGAATATTTTCACAAAGGAAAACATTACCCAGGTGAAGAGCAGAGAGAGAGGTATGCAAAGATGGGCTTCTGCGAACGACCCTCCCCGTAAAGAACACTCGATTCAGGCAAAGGGGACTTGTGCCTTTCCACTGCAACTGACTTTTCTCTTCCTGTCATAGAGTAAGGCCACTGTGCCAACAGAAAAGTCAGTTCCTGTTAGGTCACACCTCGATGCTTACAAACCGATCTGACCTCTTCTCTTCCAAATCACGATGTTCTCGTCCTTCTGAAGGAAGAGGGCACCTCTGATACCCCAGTTCGCGTCCTTCCTTCCACAAAAAAGAGTCACCTCTGTGTGTTGGTGCTGAGACTAACTGCTTGGTGATTAATGTTTGGCCAGCCAGGCCTTTGGTGGGTGGTTTCTGATTAATATCCAGAGGCCACAGGCACACGGGCTGTCGGGGTTTTGCAGATGATTTACCGCATCCTCAGGACCTGCCTGCTCGTCGTCCACAGGGCTTCGCCACCCAGGATTTACACTGTCCTCGTTAACCCTTCCCTCCGTCCCTCCCTTGGGGTTGTACGTCTCTGCTCTTCATTAACTCCTTCTTGGCATCTAACTTTGTGCTAATCGTCTTAAGTTCGGTCTGTGACCAGGACAGAGCATAATCCACAGCAACCCAGCCACAGAGCATCTCTCTCCACATATTTCTTCTGCAGAGAAAATGTTACAGACACGTCAGTGCTGGGTGAATGGGACCGTGGCAGCCACATGCATCCCCGTCAGAGCCAGCAAGTTTGGGGGGCCCCCTCCTCCCCACCTCTGTCCCCAGCATCCAGGCTCACTATCAGGGCAGCAAACGGTGTCAGAATCCCCCCAGCCTGTGTAAGGGGCCAAGGGGGGAAGGGAGCGCACACTTCCCCAGAAGGTGGGACCGCCTGAGCGTAAATGCAGATTCCTGGGATCCCGGACACACCTGGGAGCCTGCATCTGGACAAGCCTCCCAGGGAAGGCAAAGGGTTCTCACAGAGGCAAGAAGCTTGAGAACGGCAATCCAGGGAATGCCATTAAAAACAAAGACTCAGCTTAACCCTCTCTCTGAAATGTTTACTTTATGTACCATAAGAGAATCATCTGATTTCCACTTGTCTTTGGTTTCCATCCACGACTCAGCATTCTGGTCTCCTCAAACCTTTAGGGCAGACCCAAAGGACAAAAAGGAAAAATGCCCTCAAGTTCAGGATACACCCATGGCGTCTAAACCTGAACCTTTTTTCTTTCCTCAAAAGCTGAGAGTATGCAAAGGAAACGGGACAGACATGACTGCCGTGCCTACCCCCGGGCCCTGTATGCGGGCAAACATTACCGCCAGGCTGCAAAAGAGGTCCACCAATCAATAGCAAAGGCCCCAGGGGCACAGATCAGCCTCGCGAGTACCGGACGGAGGCCTGGCACAGTCCTGGGGATGCCCTGCCCTCACTGGTGACCTTGAGCAAGTTCACGCCCCTGTGAGTTCAGGAAGCAAGCACGGCCAGTCCAGGGAACACAGCCGACCTCATGCTAACCGCTGCGGAGGCAGCCTGCTCTTGCAGGATTTAATGCCAGACCCTGCCAGTGAGAAGCAATCACCGCACGCTGTCACTCTTAGGACAAGTCATAACCAGCCAAGTCAGCTCCCGGGAAATTCTGCAGGGTAAGATTTCACCGCGGGGTCCCCAGAACCCTTCTTCACTTGCACCTCAGGGCACCTCTCCCATGGCACCTCCTGCTGGGAGGTGGAGCTTCCAGCCTCCTCTGGGGCATCACAGGCCATGGCCGTGTCACCGGGCACCTGACTCCTAGGAAACGGGGACAGTGGCCACTTCTCAGGGATGGCCCATCTCCCTGGAGTTACCACCAGAAGCACAGGGCTGGCCACGGAGAAGCAGCTGCCCCGCTCAGAGGGCACAGGGGCATCACTGGCTCAGAAATCTAGACCAGGGAGACGGTAAACGTTCTCTTCTGTTAGAGCAACGGAAGTCGCGCCTTTATTTGCTCACCAAATACTTATTAAGTACCTACTGCATGTTCCTTTGTGACTTTAGGTGCAGCCCATTTGGGCAAGTGTTAACGTGCTAACTCTGCTAAGTTCCTAATTGCAGTTTAAATCCCCAGAAACGCTCAGGCTCATTCTCACGGGCGAACTCCTGCAGGACAAAGCTGCCCAGGGGCAGATCCAAGCCCTTCCTGTCTTCACACCTGAATGCTGACGCTCGCTCCGCGCCAGCGCGGGACTGGGAGGGGCCCTGAGTGAGCGGGCGCTGCGAGGCTGCAACTGCGCTGCGGATGAAAGGCTTTTGATTATACTCTTCATCACGGAACTAGTATTACTCCTATTTTTTTCCCTGCAAGAAAAATGTTAAGTGTTAAGCCCTAGCTGATGTCACACAAATTCAATTATTCTTCTCTTTTGATCACATAATCCACGCCAAGAACAAAGTTTGAAGACAAAGTCTGCGTGTTCCTTCTGGTCCCCACATTAAAAAAAAAAAAAAAAATTAAACAAAAAAACCTGTTTGATCTCTTCCAAAGGCTACTTGTAATTAGAGGCTGAGGACTCGCAAGTCTGATTTGTGTATTACTTAAGTCAAGTTAATCGCCAGCTGTGCTCCGGCCCCGCTGAGGACCATTCAGGCCAGCATCTCAGCAGCTCCTGGCCCTTCCCCGGGAGCCACGCATCTCTGTAGGCGGCTCTGTGCCGCGGAGCTCGAGGTGCGGACACGCGGGGAACCGGGGCAGACCACTAAGGGCGGTAAAACACGGGTGACGGTCCCCCTCCAGAGCCGGCTCCTGCCCTCTGTGGGGCAGCTCAATCACAGGCAGAGGGGAGGTTGCATAGTCAGGGCCCAGGTTCTTCTCCCTCCACCTTCCGCCTGCTTTTTGCAATATGGGTCCGGAGTCCTGGGAGGCATCTTCCAGATTCTGGAATCCAGAAACACCCAACAAGCCGGTAACCGGAGGGAGCTAAGCTGATAGCAAGGCTGCAGAATCATCGGGCTGCTTTGTGAAGACAGCCAGCACCTTTTAAACGGAACAGATTTGAATTTCTAAATTTAAAAAATTCCACTTTAAGAGGACTAGAATTAACTGCATCAGATAGGAATGTTTCCATATAGCCTTTTCATTTTTCCTTTAAAACATACTGCAATACTGGAAAAACTCTGAGTTTTTTCCAATACACGAAGAGAAAGCCTGCAGCAGATTACAAAGGGAGGAGCAACCATCTGAGTGTCTTCAACCCTGTAACAAGGTGCTGGCATTTGGAGGAGGCCAGGTAGCCAGGAGACACAAAGGTGAAGCAATCCTAGGAGGGTCCCCGGTATCACGGCCTCTGGGACTCAGAGGCCACGCGTCATTTTACAGGTTAGGTGACAATTTGAAGTTGAAGAAGCTTTCGTGGGATACATGCTTTGCTCACTATTTTGTTCAATGACCGGACCCCATTTAACCTGAGCACGTTCTGGGGACAATTCGGGCTGCGCCGAGCCCGCGGGCAATGTTCCTGAGCCTGCGCAGCAGGGCCACCTGTGTCCCGGGCCTGACACCAGAGTCCCAGGTAAGCCCCCAGCAGGAGAAACCGACTCCTGCGCTCTTATGCGAGCGGCGCCGGAAGTCCCCCAGGAACGCCCGCTAAGCGCCCGCCCGCGCGGGGAGGCGGCAGCGCCGGGGTGCAGCCCCCGTGCGCCTTGCAGAATCGGGATCCTTACCCTCGGGCCTCCGCGGCCGTCTCGTCGGAGCCCAAACTGCGTCCCCTGAAATCCCAAGGGGTGCCCCTCAGTCAGTCGGACCGCCCAGCCGCCCCCCGCGCCCCTTACCAGCCGCTCCTGCAGCGCCTCCAGGGCCGCCTCCAGCCGCAGCTCGTGCGCGCGGGGGCCGCGGGGGGCGGCGGGGCCCGGCGGGGGCTGCATGGCCAGGGCGCCCCGCACGCGCGCCTGCTGAGTGGCGCGCAGCCCCTGCAGCTCCTGCAGCCCGGCGAGCGCGGCGCGCAGCCGGGCGCCCACCCTGCGGCGGTCCCAGCCTGCGGGCCCCTGCGGGCCGCTCGGCGCCCACATCCCGCGCCCGGCCTCCCCCGCGCCCGCCCGGCCTCCCCGGCCTCCCCGGCCTCCCGGAGCCGCCTCCGCGCACCCGGCCGCGCGCGCGGCCTCCGGCGCCGCTTCTCCCCGCCCCCGCCCCGCAGGTCTCCCAGGTGGGGTGGGACCTATCGGTGGCCGCGGAGGGCGGTGTTTGCACACGCCCCGAGGGCACAGCGGCCGCCTCCGGGCCCGCCCCGTAGTCGGAGCCCCGCGCCCTTGGGGGCCCTGGGACCCAAGTCCTGCGGTGAGTCTGGAGGGGACCAACGGAGAGGGAGGACCCCAGCGGGAGAGTCGGAAGGGGCCAAAAGGGGAACAAACGCGGTGAAAGGTTAACTTTTTTAAAGAAATTAAGACAGGGGCGCCTGGGTGGCTCAGTTGGTTAAGCGACTGCCTTCGGCTCAGGTCATGATCCTGGAGTCCCGGGATCGAGTCCCGCATCGGGCTCCCTGCTCGGTGGGAAGCCTGCTTCTCCCTCTGACCCTCCTCCCTCTCATGCTCTCTGTCTCTCATTGTCTCTCTCACAAATAAATAAAATCTTAAAAAAAAAAAAAAAGAAATTAAGATAAAGTCTTGGGACAGTACCACATTGTAAGGACCATGTTACCATTTTAAGCTTGTTATAGGTTTGAAAAACGTATTATCCACTTTACCTAATGTATATCTGCAGTGGGAACCCCCCATTTTTTTTTTTTTTTGGTAATAATAGCTTTATTGAGATGCAATGCATGTATCATTACAATGCACCTTTTTAAAGTGTACAATTCAGTGGTTCCGCCTACATTCACAACCATCACAAGGTTGTGCAACTATCACCACGATCAATTTTAGAACATTTTCACCACTCCTAGAAGAAACCATCTACCCATTAGCCTGACTCTCCATTTCCCCTCTACATCCCCATCCTGAGGAACCACTAATGTGCCTGTTCTGGAAATTTCCAATAGGTAGAATCATACCTTACATAGTCCTTTGTGACTGGCTTCTTTCCTGTTGGGTTGGTTCCTCCAGGCTGTAGTGTTCCTCCGTCCTTCATTCCTTTCTACTGGTAGCTAATATTCCATTGTATGGACCACTTTTATTTATCCAGTCATTTATTGGTGGGCATTTGGGGTGTTTCCACTTTTTGGCTACTATGAATAATCTGCTATGGACATTCAGGTGCTAACTTTTAGCTGGAAGTATACTTTCACTTCCCTGGGGTATAGACCTCGGAGTAGGGAACTACTCTGTTAGATCTTTTGAAGGCCTAACAGACTGCTTTTATTTATTTATTTGTTTATTTATTTTTATTAGTTTCAGAGGTAGGATTTAGTGATTCATCAGTTGCATATAAAACCCAGTGCTCATTACATCACGTGCCCTCCTTAATGCCCATCACCCAATTATCCCATCCCCCCACCCACCTGCCCTCCAGCAACCCTCAGTTTGTTCCCTATAGTTAAGAGTCTCTTATGATTTGCCTCCCTCTCTGTTTTGGCTTATTTTATTTTTCCTTCCTTTCCCCTATGTTCATCTGTTTTGTTTTATATGGTATCTGTCTTTCTCTGACTGACTTATTTCGCTTAGCATAATACCCTCTAGATCCATCCATATCCTTTCAAATGGCAAGATTTCATTCTTTTTGATGGCTGAGTCATATTCCATTCCACCACATTTTCTTTATCCATTCCTCTGTCGATGGACATTTCTTACACTGTTGGTGGGAATGCAAACTGGTGCAGCCACTCTGGAGAACAGTATGGAGGTTCCTCAAGAAGTTAAAAATAGAACTACCCAGGACCCAGCCATTGTACTACTTGGTATTTATCCAAAGGATACAAACACAGTGATCTGAAGGGGCACCTGCACCCCAGTGTTTATAGCAGCAATGTCCACAATAGCCAAACTGTGGACAGACTGTTACGTTCTCAGCAGCGCCGTATGGAGGACCCAGTATCACCACGCCCATGCGAGCATTCGTCCTTCTGCTTGTAACCATCTTAGTACGTGTGAAGTGGTATCTCACTGTGATTTTGAGTTGCATCTCCCTATGGCTAGTGACGTGAAGCATATTTTCATGTACGTATTGGCCATTTGTGTATCTTCTTTGGACAAATGTGTATTTACATCCTTTACCGTTTTTAAAATTGGGTTGTCCTTTCATTATTGAGATGTAAGTATTCTTTATGTATTCTAGACACAATTTCATTATCAGATATAAGATTTACAAATATCTTTTCCCTTTTGTGGAGGAATATTTCACTTTCTTGATCGTGTACAAAAACGTACACTTTTTGCAGCAAAATTGTTTTTAATTTTGTTGCAGTACAGCTTATCGATTTTTTCTTTTGTTGCCTGTGTTCTGGGTGTCATATCTAAGACACATTGTCCAACCAAAGGCCAGAGATCACATCTGTGCTTTTTTCTAAGAATTTTTATGGTTTTCGTGCTCGCATTTAAGTCTTTGATCCATTTTGAGTAATTTTTTTGTGTGTGAGATGAGGTGGGCATCCAACTCCATTCTTTTGCATGTGGATGTCCAGTTGTCCTGTTACCATTTGTTGGAAAGTCAATTCTTTCCCCATTAAATTGTCTTGAGACTGTTGTTGATAATCAGTTGATCCAGGAAACCAGTTTTTGGATTCTCTGTTCTGTTATAGTGGTGTATATATCCTTCTTATGCCAATTCCACAGTGTTCTGAATACTGTAGCTTTGTCGTAAGGTTTAAAGTCGGGAAGTGTAAGTCATCCAACTTTGTTCTTTTTCAAGATTGTTTCAGCTATTCTGGGTCCCTTGCATTTCCATATGGATTTTAGGATCAGCTGGTCAATTTCTGCAAAGAAGTTGGCTGGGATTTTGATGGAGATTGCATGGAATCTGTTGATTGATTGAAGAAGTATTGCTACGTTAAGGTTAAGTCTTCTGAACCATAAACATGGGACGTCTTTCCATATATTTAGGTCTTCTTTAATTTCTTTCGACAGTGTTCTGTAGTTTTCAGTGTGCAAGTCTTGTATTTCTTTTGCTAAATTTATTTCTAAATAAAAATATTTACAAAATTCTTTTTTGGTACTATTGTAAGTGGGAATGTTTTCTAATTTAATTTTCAGAATGTTCATTGCTAATTTATAGAAGTAAGCTGTTGAATTTTGTGTACTGATCCCAGCAAACTTGCTGAATTTGTTTATTAGTTCTAGTAGATGTTTAGTGGATTCCCTTGCATTTTTTAAATTTACAAGATCATGTTGTCTGGAAATAGAAATAGTTTCACTCTTTTCCTTTCATATTTGGATGCCTTTTAATTTCTTTTTCTTGCCTTATTGCCTGGAACTTCCAATACAATGTCAGACAGGATTGGTGCCAACAGGTATCCTTGTCTTGTTCCTAATTTTGGGAAGACATTCAGTCTTACCCCTGGGTCTGATGTTAGCTGCAGGTTTTTCTTAGGTGCCTTTTTATCAGGAAGAGAAAATTCCCTTTGATTCCTAGTTTCTTGAGTATTTTTATTGTTGAGTTTTTCAGGTTATCTTATGATTTGTTGCTGTTGTTGTTTTCTCAGTTCTGTGTGCTTATCTTGTCTAGTAGTGGAGAAACAGCATTAGAGTGGAACTTATGAGACCTCAGCTCCATGACCCCTTGCCTCCAGTTTGCTCAGCTGTATAATGAGTGTAGTGAATAAGGTCCTGGATGCTAGTTTTCTTTATAAAAAAATTCATGATTCTTCCTTTACATTTTCTTCAGAAGAGAGAGACCGACAGAGGGTTAGACTGGATATGAGCCCTTGTTCAGTTATCTGTCTTCTTTCCGTCTGTGGACTCTCTTAATGGTGTCTTTTGGAGAACAGAAACTCTTCATTTTTCTGTATTGTTATTTATCATTGATCCTTTTTGTGCCATTTTAAAGAAATTTTTGCTCATCCAGGCTCTTCAAGATATTATTTAATGCTGCTTCTAGAAACTGTATGATTTCACTTTTTTTTTAAATTTAGATCTACAGTCCACCTACAATGGTTTTTATGTATTGTATGAGGTAGGAGGAATTACTGTTTTTTCTCAAACACATATCCTAGTGCAGTATTTGTTGGAAAAAAAAGAACAGTCCTTTTTGAACTGTGATGCAGTACCTCCTTTGTCATAAGTATATTTAGGTCTGTTCTGGGTTCCCTTTTCTATTTGATTAGTTTGCCTATCCTGGCACTTGTCCTAATTATTGTGGCTTTTTATGACGTGGTGATACCCAGTAGAGCATGTTCACCCACCTTGTTCTTCAAGGGTGTCTTGAGTATTCTTGGCACTTGACAATATTAAGTAAATTTTAGAATCAACAGGTAGATCTCTACAAAAAGCCTATTCGTATTTTGATGGGGGTCACATTAACTCTGTAGTTACATTTGGAAAGAAATGGTGTCTTTATAATATTTCTCCTAATCCATGGACATGGAATACCCCATTATTTATAAAGATTTTTTCAATGTCTCTAAATAATGTTTTATAATTTAGTGTGTAAAAATCTTGCACATCTTTCATGAGGTTTATCCCTTCTTTCTTAGTGTTTTTTTTTCTTATACTATTATAAATGTTATCTTTTAAAAATTTATTTTATTTTTTTGATGATATATGGAAATACCAGGAAGGTCTCTAACAACTTTGCTAAACTCATTTATTCACTTGAATAATTTATCTATAGATTTTTAAAGATTTTTTTCCATATACATTCATATCATATGTGACTAATGGAAGTTTTAATTTTTTCTTTCTCATCGTTATACTATCTATCTATCTATCTATCTATCTATCTATCTATCTATCTATCATGTATCTATTTATTTGGCTTCATTGCAGTGGCTAGGACCTTCAGTACAATGTCAAAACAGTGATGATGTCAAGCATCCTTGTATCATTTCCAAGGGCAGTGGGAATGTTTTCTACATTTCACCATTAAAAATGATGTTTGCTGTATGTGTTTTGTAGATACTCTTTATCAGATTAAGGAAATTGTCTTCTATTTCTAGAATGGATATTGAATTTTGCCAACTGTATTTTCTACTACTGAAGTGATTATATTATTTTTTCTTTTTTTTCTATTAATATGAATTATGTTAATCAGTTTACAAATGCAAAGCTAACTTTGCATTTCTGGGTAAACCAATTTGATCATGATGTATTTACCCCGTTTATATATTGCTGGATTTAGTTTGATAGTATTTTGTTTTAGAGTTTTCATGAGTGAGGTCAGCCCGTCCTTCTTTCTTGTGAATTTTTTCTCAGGTTTTCAGAATTAGTGCTATGCTGGCCTCACAGACTGAGTGAAAATATTCCTTCTTGATATTCCATGTAAGGGTTTGTGTAAGATTAAGATAATTTCATTCCTAAATGTTTGGTAGAACATTAATGAAGCCATATATGCCTGGGTTTTTTGGTGTAAAAGTTTTAAATTATGAGCCAAAGTCCTTGAATAGCTGTGTAATTACTCAGACTTTCTGTTTCTTCTTGTGTCAGTTTGTTGCAGATGTATTGTTCCAGATTTTTCTCATTGTGTCCATATTTTCAATTGTGTTGACATAAGTGTTGTATAATATTGTCTATAAATATGTATCAAATATGTGTACTCCATGCCCAGCTTTTTTCCTATCATTTGGCTATTTGTGCTTCCTCTCCTCCCACCCCTCCCTCCGCCTTGATCAGCCTTAGCAATGGTTTAACAGTTTTATCAGTTTTTTCAAAGCACCAACCCAACTTTTAACTTTGCTGATCCTCTCTGTTTTTGTTTGTTTTGTCATCCATCAGTCTATTTTCCTCATTATTTGCTTCAGTCTATTTATTCTGGGTATAATTTACTAGATTACTTTTTCTATCTTGAAATGGACTCTTCACTCATTGACCTCTCCTTCCTCCATTGCTCAGTTTAATGTTTGTCCGGCATTGCTCAGACCTCATTTGTGGTGGACAAGAACTTGTTACTGGGAAAATACTGGGTCCTGCCCCATCTTAGATTGTGTTTGTAGTCTTGACCTTCAGAACAAATTGTGGGTTCACCTCGCCTGCTTGGGCTACATCTGAATTTGGAGCTTTCTGCAGAGGAGAATGAGGACAGCTCTCATGTGGAATGGCGTTAGAGAGGAAAAGTCATGCATGGAATCTCAGGTTGTTCTAGAATGTGAGAAATAAAGGGGATTTTAGTGTCTTGTACCTCTTTCTTCTGCCATTGTCTCCTGTCCCTAGTGTCATGTGGAAAGGGGGTCTAGAAAAGTTAGTTTTCACTTGTTTAAGGCAACCCTCTCCCCATCGCTCTTTGTTAAATCACAGCAGCAGTGGACTCTGCTCTCTCTCTCTCTCACACACAAGAAAAAGGTGGTATCCTCCATCACAAGTGACCCCGAGAATGGGTTTGAGCCCAGGGAACAGTTGTGGGCCCCCAGCAGAGAACTGGATTTGTACCAAGGCCCCAGGCTCCCTTGAAGATGGTCAGTATTTTTTTCCGGCTTTCCACCTTTCACTTCATTCCTGTTTCATTGGTCCTATCCTTTATTTTCCATGAACTTGGAATCCTTGTCTATTTTTGAGGAGCTTTATCTTTCTTTGTTTACACCCACAGAGAACACCACTTCTTGGGCCTTAGAGAGCCAGCCAGAACCTGGGTGTGCATGTCAGGAATCCAGCCTCCTGAGCCAATGCCTCTGATTCCCAAACAGCAAATCTGCTGCTACCTGTTACCGTTCACTACATAACTACCAGCCTCCAGATTTTGTTACATAAGGACATAGAAGGTCTGAGAAGAAGGAGCGCTTTTGAGTTTTATCCTTTTCTCACCTCTTCTTAATCACACTGTCTAAACTATTAGTGTTTACATACTGTGCTATAAAGATATGTATCCATCAAATTAAAAAGATTGATGGACCTTATTTTCTGGATTGTTTTTATGTCATACCATTTTTATTTTGTGGATACAGTAGCTTCTTGAATATCTCTATGGATACTGATTTTCTGTTTGTTTTTAATTACCTCTGTTTTGCATGGTGTCAGCTTTTCTGTTTACCTTTGACTCTCCCTGTTGTGACTGAGGATTCCTGGATGCCGTTCACCTGTGAGGCAATGGGAAGGTGTACATGGTACTTGAGTTTGGTTCCATGGTAGAGTGAGAGAATGTAGAGCTGGCTGGGGTGCTGTGCACACCCCAGCGTCAGATGTGAAGGACCATATTTGTGACACAAGCACCATGCCTCCCTAGATAGGTATTTTAATTCACTTACCTAGGTTGTAGGTGTAGATTATACTTTTTTTTTTTCACTATCATTTTCATCTGGTTTTGGTAGGAAGACTTGTGCTCCTTACACTATTTTATATGAGAATCCACTAGAAATTTTTGCCTTTAAACAAAGTTTTTGCAAGTCTCAAGCTTATGAAAAGTTATATGTACAGTATAAAGAACTTTCTCCTGTTTTCCCAGAGCCATTGAGAATGCATTGATGACCTGTTGCCCTATCACCATTAATACCTTAGTACCTTAGTGTATGTTTTCTACACACAAAGGCATTATCCTAAATAAGCAAAGATTAATAAAATCAGGAAGTTGATGTTGATTCATGATCACCATCTAATATTTAATTTAGATTTCACCAGTTATCCTGTCAATGTCCTTCAGGTCAGAACAATCCCATCCAGACTAATGCATTTACCTGTCCCATCCCATCTCTGTCAGGCTGGAGCAGGGGTTCAAACTGTTCTTGACTTATGACTGTACTTTTGAGGATTATGGACGAGTTATTTTGTTGGATGCTCCTTGGTTTCATTTTGTTAAGGTTTCCTCCTGGTTCAGGTTATGCATCTGAGGCGGGAATATCACAGAAGTGATGCTGTGCTCTTGTCATGCTTCCTACTGAGGGGCATACACTTTCAACATGCCTACTCCTGACACTTCCCACCTTGATAACTTCATCTCTGTCACCTGTCTGCCAATCTATCCATCCATCCAGGTATCCACACACCCACTCACCCATCCACCTATCCACCATCCATCCATCCATCCACTTGTCCATCCACCCACCATCCATCCATCCATCCACCCACCATCCATCCATCCATCCACCCACCATCCATCCACCATCCATCCATCCATCCACCATCCACCCATCCATCCATCCACCCACCATCCATCCATCCATCATATCTATCTATCTTTCTGTCCATCTATCTCTTTATCTATCATTTATCATCTGTCTGTCATCTCTCTACTGTCTGTCTGTGTATCCACCTCTCCCTCCCTCTGTCCATCCATCATCTGCCTCATCCCTTCAGTTCTTACGCTACACACGTTACTCTATAGCTTCATCAGCAACCAACTCTTTTTTTTTTTTTACTTTAAAATGGGCTATTTATTTTTCTCTCCATTTGTAAAAGTAATATATTACCACAACAGAGAACTTAGAAAACACAACAATCCACCAAGGAAAACCACCACAGTCGCCCCTTCCCCACCCCCTGGCCCATCCCACCGGCGAGGGAGGCCCGCTGCTGGCCTCGGTGGCCGCGGGATCGGGCTGCGGGCAGGCGCTGTCTGCGGCCGTGAGCATGCCAGCTCCCACGAGCTCGGGCGGCCGAGGCCAGAGCTGTGCTCGGGGACGCACACGCCAGCGGCGGCGTGGCAGGGTCAAGCCCCGGTCTCTCCCTCAGCACACTGGCCAGGGGAACCGGACAAGAGGGAAGCAAACACCCACACCCACTCCTGCGGGGCCCCCAGCCCTGAGTCTCCCGGCGGGCTCTAGGGCCACCTGGCGGGCTCTCAGGGCCACCCCGGCGGGCTCTCAGGGCCACCAGCTTGGGCAGCACAGCAACAACTGCTAAGACAATCCAGGATGATGTTAAAAACTGGAACAGATTCCCGGTTACCCCTTTATTCGTCTCACGCATGACTTTCAGACACGCTGCCTCGGACGGGAGCAGGCGGGACCTGCCAGCGATGCTGGGGGCGCCCCCCTGGAGGGGGCGCAAGGGGACGGGCAGAGAGATGCTCAAGAACCACTGACGGAACCTCCTACAGCCCCCAGTACCTCCCCGTGGATACAGATGCCTGCGAAGTACGGGCAGAAGACAAGAGACGTCGTATTACAGGAGATACACAGTGTCCTCAACGCACGGTTCCCAAACTCTGCAGAGATGGCAGCAGCCCAACCTTCAGTCTTTAGCCTAAAGAGTTTCCCGCCTTAACCATTTTAATGCTGCAAAGCCCCACCCCCATCTGGAAACACTGCAAAGAGTATGTCCAGGCTCCCTCTGAAGCCCCTCTCAGCCAGATGCCGTGTCACCTGGCCACAGTGACTCCCTGTGGCTCCACGAAGCAGAGTGGGGACCCGCGCACCCTGGGCCTGAAGTCAGCAACCAACTCTTAACAGATAAACCCTGTTGCACTATATGGACACATTTAATCATTCTGCTGTTGATGAACATTCGGTGGTTTCATCCCTTCCTACCATGGCAGTCTTTCAGGAAGCACTCTCATACGTGTAGCTTTACTATCGTTGCTTTTATTCCCGAAGGCTGTGTTCTCAGGAGTGGAATTAGGTCTGAGAGCATCTGTGTTTTTATCGTAACATGTCAAGATTTTCTCTCAGAAAGATCGTAGCAATAACCAGCAATGTGTTAGTGAAAACTCCAAACCCACGTCATTGCCGATACTGAATGTCTTCCTTTTGAAAACTTTTTTTGAGTGGTGAAAATATAGTATCTCAGTGTTTATTTGGTGAACAATGCTGTGACTCCTAGTGCGTGTGAGCATCTCTTTGTGTGTTTATTAAGAGCTTTTACTTCTTACCACTGGGCCTGCTTGCTCATATCTTCACCTGTTTGTCTTCATCTTATTTGTCAGTAGGAACTTCTTGCATATTCTGGCTGTTATTTGTCGTATGTGTTGGACGTGTTCTCCCCCCACCCCAATCTATTGTTTTGCTCCAACTTTCTGGTATTCTCGACATATCAGTACTTAATATGTTCTTCTTTTTTTCCTTTTATGATGTCTTTTATGATTATTGTCTTACTTAAAAATTCTTCCTTATTTTGGGGCACCTGGGTGGCTCAGTTGGTTAAGCGTCTGCCTTCAGCTCAGGTCATGATCCCAGGGTCCTGGGATCGAGCCCCGCATCAGGGTCCCTGCTCGGCGGGAAGCCTGCTTCTCCCTCTCCTGCTCCCCCTGCTTGTGTTCCCTCTCTCACTGTGTCTCTCTCTGTCAAATAAATAAATAAAATCTTTTAAAAAGATTCTTCCTTATTTCAACATGAAGTCAGTATTTTGGCAAACTTTATTCTTTTTTAAAAAAGATTTATTTATTTTAGAGAAAGAGAAGGGGGAGGGGCAGAGGGAGAGGGAGAGGGAGAGGGAATCTCGAGCAGACTCCACGCTGTGTGTGTAGCCCGACACGGGGCTCGATCTCATGACCCTGAGACCATGACCTGAGCTGAAACCGAGAGTCAGATGCTCAACCGACTGTACCACCCAGGTACCCCCTCACGTCACCTTTTCTTTTCTTTCTTTCTTTTTTTTAAATGTATTTATTTGACAGAGAGAGAGAGCACACACAAGCAGGGGGAGCGGGAGAGGGAGAAGCAGGCTTCCCGCAGAGCAGGGAGCCCGATGCGGGGCTCAATCCCAGGACCCTGGGATCATGACCTGAGCTGAAGGCAGACGCTTAACGACTGAGCCACCCAGGTGCCCCTCACATCACCTTTTCTTAAACAAACTCCCTTTTTGCACTGAATTAAAATGCTGTCTCTATTAAATATCACCCCTACACCTGGAGCTAGTCCTTCTGACCTATTTGTCTGTCCTGATGCTCATCACTTTCTATTGAATCTGAGGGTGAAATTCACTGCAGTAAATGTGAGTAAATTACTGACATGGAAAAATGTTCATGATATATTATTAAGACAAACACCAGATGATAAAACACTGTGGCTCCCTCAAGAATATGTGTGTGTGTATTTCATACACAGAGGAATGTGAAAGGCTGTCCACTTGAAATGTTAAAAGTTCTAGCTGGGTAAAGGGATTGTAGGTGACTTGATTTCTTTTCTTCCTGTATTTATATATTGATTTTAAATTTTATTTTATATATATTTTTTATTGTGGGGGAGGGGTGGAGGGAGAGAGAAAATCTCAAGCAGGCTCCATGCCCATCACGGAGCCTGACTCAAGGCTCCACCTCCCAATCCTGAGATCATGATCTGAGCTGAAATCAAGAGTAAGACACCACCCATTTTTATTTTTCTAGAAGCATGACCCGTGTAACTAAATAAAAAGTTAAAAATTTAGTGACTCCTTGACTTATAAATTAAAGCTACCAGCTTAATTTTGTCTTCAAGCCTCTCTTGAAGCTATGATATGACCACGTTTGTGTAGTAGTCAAAGGAAATTTTCAAGTGAGGACAATTATAGATATTTCTCACCAAGTACTCAATAAAGACTGTAACAGCTTATTTATTTTGATTGAAGGGAATAACACATTAACAAAGTTGTAGCAAATACACACCAGCTTCTATGCATGCAAACCAACCATATTAAATTAATAATTATATTCTTGCCAAAGGCAAGTGGGGATTATGCAATTAGGTGCTGCTTCAGTGCATCAATCAGCAGATGGATTTTTCTTTATAAAATAATCTCATAAAAAATGATTGGAACCTCATGATTTTGCCCCCAACCAGACTTGTTGGTAGGACTTGCGTGCGTCTACGGGTCAGGGACTGGAAGTTCCTTTTGCTCGGTCGCACGTCCACGCGGTTCCTGTGCGTGGAGCCCCATTGCGTGCAGGGATGGGAGCCTCCCGCCTGGGGAAGGGCTGTGGAACACCCAGCTCCAAACAATCCCATCTGTTTAAGAAGGGGAATGGCAGTCCGCCGTCGAGGCAGGGTTATGTCAGCGGGGCAAATGCACGAACACACGCAGGGACAGCCACGGAGCCACGTGGCTCCGGATATCAGAGGGACTCGGTCAGCATTGTGCTTCTCTCCCAGCAGGAAGCGGGTGATGGCCGTCGTCTGAGAGGCTCCCCTTCGTGGTGATGGGGTTTGTTATATGATGATGCTTCAGTTGGTTTCAAAAAACTAAAAGGATGATGTACGAAGTCTGAATTCACATTCGTATAAGTTTTCAATGTTCTTGATGTTCATGAGGTGCCTTGAGAATTCTCTGTATTTTGGCTTTTCCACGTAAACTGTGCGTTATTTGGAAGCAGTGCTAGCTGTCCTTGTGTCTTGATGGGCAGCACAAAGGCAGGAAGCCGCTCGGAACTTTGGAGAAGCTTTTCCCCAAGAAGGGGCTCCCCGGGTGCAAACCACAGAGAAGGTGCTGCTGTGTGTGTTGGAATAAGTAAGGAAGAGCCGTCAGAACTGAAATTTCCCTGTTGTATTTTGCCTAAAGCCACTATATAAACCTCATAAAATGATAGCAGTCTTTCAGACTCAGGTGTTTTGACTTGACTTGGCATGGCTTGATTTGCAAAATCATAGTGAATTTCTACGACATGGAAAGCAGGTACCAGGTAGCCAAGTGAATGCGCTGACATATGGCCAGGAGTGTTCCTAGTTATTAAAAATGAAGTCCTACCTTAATTCCTTTTATTTCTTCATTGTTTTCTGTTCCTGTGCTCATGAATTTATAGTGTTATTTCAGTAATACTTTTTTCTTAATTCCTTTCCTGATGACCTCCTGGGGGGTGAGTTTACTGCCCCAGGATTTTTGAGATGGTAGATAATCTGTGATAAAGGCTCTGGGTGTCTGGTTTGCCCTTACATTGACATGTGGTAGTGTAGACCTGGATGGCAAAGTGTAATTTATTTGTGTGTATGTGACCCCTGCTAAAAACCAAAAGGACGCACTGTGTTCATAGTCGATTAGTAATGCGTGGTCATTTTTTAAAGATTTTTTTTTTATTTATTTTACAGAGAGAGAGAGAGAGCACGAGCAGGGAGAGCGGCAAGCTCTGGGAGAAGCAGGCTTCCCGCCGAGCAGGGAGCCCGATGTGGGGCTCCATCCCAGGACCTGGGGATCACGACCTGAGTGAAAGGCAGATGCTTAACCGACTGAGCCACCCAGGCGCCCCTTGAACATCTTTTTTGACGTATGTAAAATATTTGTATGCCTTCCTTGTTCAAGTCTTTTGTCAAAAATTTAATTGGGATATTTATTATGGGGGTGTAAGAGCTCTATATTAGAGATGTGAGGAGATGTTGTCAAAAATACAGTAAAATAGGAGAAATCTGGGACCACTTAATGTAGACAACAGCTCGGTAACGTGTGGAGCTGTTGGCAACACAATAAAAACAATAAAAAATTGTTCAGCACGGGACCCTAACTGATTGAGAGGCAATTAATTATAGTAGCTATGTTTTCTTTAAGTAGGAATTACGTATTTTAGAAAGAAGTGTATTGAAATTATTGAAAATACAGTGGGGTGTTAGTGCTCTGGCCAGGATGACGGCTGCTGACACCCGCCTTCCTGACCGTGTGTTCGAATCCGTCATTCCTTTACAGACACACACCCACCGCTTGGGAGTCCCGAAAAGTACCGCACACGCGTCCACAGTTACTATTTTCTAGAAACGACTACATCATTCACAATCAAACACTTAAAAGTGAGGACACACTTTTATCTTTGAGAAATAGGAAACTTAAGGGCAAGTTTCTGTATCAGACATGTTTGTGAAACAGTTTTGCATTGGATTAAATTAAATGATTGTTTAATTGTTGGCAGAGACATGGTTTGTTGATTATTCTCATGCACTTTAGCTCATATAATTACAGGAAGCACTTAGAGCCAATTTTTTCTACCCGCAAATGAAGTGACTTAGAAAGAGGCTCGGCTTAGGAGTCACGGGCATCTCGGCTCCGAAGACCCTGTTCCCAGGGGCATCGGCCGCCGTCCATGAGTGCGCTGGTCCACATGGCTCCTGCTGAGCCTGAGGGGCTGTCCTGAGGTCAAGCCCAGCTTCTGCGTTCAGCCCGCACTGAGGATAGGAGATGGTGAGAGATGAAGGGACCTGTAGTTACACCACGAAGTTAGTGGCTAGCTCCTTGCTAATCTTCTATTTTAGGGGGATGTGTGCAGCCCTGGGTCCCCGAGGCCACCACGATTCCCCGCGCCGGAGCTGCTCATGCCCACCGCCTGCCCCCATTGCGCACCCTCAGCCGCGGTGCTGGGCTGCCGGTGAGCAGGCAGAGAGCGGGCCCACGGTTGCGGTCAAAGCCTTCCTCCCCGTCACGGCCGCGGGGCTGTTGTCTCTTTATGCGGAGTTGGGGAAACGCAGCCGCTTTCTGATGGAGCGCTGGGCTTGGGTCACCGGCTCATGGCTTCCTCTGAGGACACTGGGGGCCCCAAGTCTCTCTGGGAGCTGACGCCTCACACAGTCCTGCTCCTTCGACAGAAGAGATGGTCTTGTAGGTGGGCGGCCCTTGGTGCCCCGCGCCCCAGACCTGTGGGCTGGCTCCTGCATGGCGAGCGCCACAGACTCCGGGCGTGGGACTTGCTCACGGTGACTCTGCAGGTCATTGACCCGTGCTGAGGACTTGTGCTCAGAGACGTGTTTTAGCTCCCTCAGCAGGCACACTGAGTGGGTCGTTAAACTGCCAATGTGCTCCTTCGTTTCGGTCTGAAAGTGTTGTGGAAGCCCAGAGGCTTTCTAGCAAAGGGAGTGTTACCTTATCCATCAAATAACAGACTCAGACTGGGGCAGGTTCTCTTCAGAGGGCGTTTCCCCACAACCCTGGCTTAGGGCTCAGCTTCCTTGTGAAGTTGTTGATTGAATGTCAGGCCTCCCTTTGCATAACAGAAGACAGCAGAGACGGAGCCTTCTGGGTTTTGACAGTTCTTGGCCCTGCCACCTTGGCGCCCCACTTGCCACTTATGGGAGAGTTTGAATTCCTGGGCTGACATTTAAAGCTGCACCAAGGGCTTAGAAGACTTCAGGTTTCTTAGGGTTATTATAAACGACGATAATCTGCTTCCCCCATCTCCAAGAATATGAAGAAATCGTTTTAAGAGCCACAAAGGACTGAGTCCACAGTCTTTGTTACGAACCAGCCACAAGCACTGATTGGGTTAAGGTCTCAGCTCACGTTCGAGTTGGGGGAGGTCAGGCCCTCCGTGCTGCAGTCTCTACATCTGCAAACTGGCCCCCAAAACGAGCCCACCTGCCGGAGTGGGTGTGAGGAGGAAGTGACTTAAAACACGGGCGTCCTGAGAACAAGGCCGAGCAGGTTGCAAGGTCCCACCAGACAGCAGCCGCTATCCAGCAGGCTTGGAAGAGTAGAGCATGGCCTTGTCTGGGTGAGGTGGTGAGAGAAAGAGCCACTGGCGGTTTACTCCGCGCCAGTCAGCAGGCCCACTCTCGGTGGGAACGGGGCGCCCGAACCAGCACCAGCACAGGCGCGGAGACCCAGCTGCGGGATCCCCACGCGGCCCGCGGGAGCACAGAGAGGAGGAGGTGGTCTTGGCTCTTCCCAGCAGGCGCGCTCGGTCTGGAGGGGGGACCCGCCTGCCGGTGTGAACACGGGAGGTGTGGGAGGCGGCTCCCTTGGAGGGAGGAGGGAGCTCGGGTGTGGCGTCTGCTGGGGGCCCCAGTGTTGAGTGACATCTCTTGGGCAGGGAGGGTGTGGGGTCAAGGGTGGGACGGCACACCTCTTTCCCACCTCCAAGGGTGGGACTTGAGCTCAGGCCCAGCAAGAGCTCCCCCTGACTTTGGACAGGTTACCTCGGCACCTCTGTTAATCGGCTTCAGGGTGAGGACACGCCGAAGAGAGGCAGGGAGTGACCAAGGAGATGGCGCCCCACTGGGGTGTCTACAGGGCGCTGGCTGCCCTCAGGCCAGGCCCACGGAGAAGGACGCATCTGCCAAGCGCAGGGCACCTCCAGGTCAGATGGAGCCCAGCCGCACAGAGGCCTCCCTGCCCTCGGCACCAGCTCCTGCCTGCCTGCTCCGTCTGGGCTGCAGCGGCCCTCAGGGTCCCCTGCGAGCGGGAGGCTTCCTACAGGCCCCGAGCTGGGGTCGCCCCTTTAGAAGGAGGGCCTCCAAGGGGACGCTGATAGCGTGTGCCAAGGACCAATGGAAAAAGTGGTGGGAGAAAAAATTCAAGTTGAGACAATTCTTCCTTCTCCTGACAACTGGAAACAACAAAACAAAACAAACGTAGCGTCATTATTAGATTTTATCACAATATCTCATTCTGTTTGAAAGAATGTGACCCCAGAGCGGCACCAGATCATCTCGGGATTCCGCCCAGTGTTGGAGGAAAAAGCATCTGCAGAACGAGGACACCAGCCTACTTTGTGTCCATCCAACTTATTTTTCTGCAGTCCCTCCCCCCACACCCAGCCCGTCCGGCCCATGTCCTGCCGCCCGGGGCTCCTCGAGAGCAGCACGCCCCGCAAGGGACCGAGGGAGCCGCTCCCCCACACCGCAGGGTGGGGGCCGGGGCTGCCAGGGGTGGGGTGGGCCGCTACCTCCGCGGTCTTCCTGCGGGGGATTCATCCCCATGGGAAGGCAGCAGCCCGGGGGGGGGGGGGGGGCTCCGCACCTGCACAGATGGACGCGTGGGGGCAAACTCACTGATGAGGAGTCAGAGCGCAAGTGCTGTCCTCTGGGCGGATGACAGGAGACAAAATCGAGGGTGTGCTGTAGGTCCTCAGACGGCCAGAGGGACAGCAAATTTCCACCTGGCTATGGGCGCTGGAAGTTCATGTCATTTCCACATGTCACGAAACAGCGTTTTTCCTTGATTGTTCTTCATCCTCTGTACGAGGGCTCAAAGCCGTTCAGAGCTCAGGGGCTGTCCAAAACGGCTGGGAGGCTGCGGTGCCCACGGGCTGCTGACCGTGGCCGGACCTGCAGGTGCAGGGTGAGCTCGCACAGGGCGGGGGCGCTGGGCCTCTGAAGGCCGCTGCTGGCCTCCCACACGGAGCTCTGTGCCGCTCTCAGCCCACGGCTGTGGGCCTGCACACGATCAACTTTCGCCTTCAGAACTCTTGTTTATAAAGAAATTGTCTTTATAAGTTAATTACTCTATTTTTTTTTTTTTTTTTTTTGGTTGCAAACCGTAGTTAAAAAACATTAATAGCACTGAATCAAAACTGGGCAGTCCTCTGGAATGTGTAAAGGCTTTGGGGAAGAAACGGTGTCTCATCCGGCTTCATGTCCCCAGCGCTGAGCTCGATGCCCGATGCTCAGTATGTTTGATGAGATGAAGAAATGCTTGGTGAATAAATGAGTCAGTACTTGTCACCCGGAGGGGAAAGTGTCCTCACATCCATTGCTTGTGCTATTCTCTGTAACGATCATTTATAGGAGAGGGTTAACATGAATCATTTCATTTAAAGCCTTACAGAGCCCTACGAAGCCTGGGGTGTTCTCGCCCGCACTCTACCGATGCAGAAACCCACGCAAAGGCACTTAATGAGCATCTTTATGTTTCGTGCTTATTCCGGTTAGGACTTTCCCCGGGGGCTAGGGTCTTCAGAGTGGGTGGTCAGGCATGCCCTGTGAGGCCGCTTTCCAAAACCAGCTGAGAAAGCACTGACCTCAGGACCTCGGGGCCGAGAATGGCAGCTTGGCTGTGCCCAGGCCCAGAGAATATTCTGCAGTTTTTTCCAGCATTTTCTTAATGTAAGACTGAGATGTTCTGGATGCAAACTCTGTCTTTCTTGCTTGATTTCTTGCTTGAATGTTGGGTTCAGAGCAAAGAGACGGGCCAGGAATCTCACCCAGGGTGATCCTCGGGGCTGTGCCCCCCCCCCCCCCCAGCCCAGGGCCATCTCTTCTCCTCTGGAAGGGCCCCGGGGGGGCTCACTCCGGGATCCTGCAGCGGCCGCTGGTTCTGAGCTCAGACTTTGGACAAGCGCCCCAGACAGGCTCGTTCTGAAAACCGGAGCACACAGAAACTGTTCATGCTTTGAAATCAGGCAAAATCTCACCTCTGGGTAGGCCGTGGCTCTTCCTTCCAGATGACGTCCCGCGCTGCCAGCTCGGCTCAGCGTGGACACGGCGCCCCCTGGTGAGCATGCGGGAGGCTGCGGGGCGCCTGCTCTGCGGGGAGGAGGGATGTGGAGAATTCTCCTAGTGCAGTCAGACGCAGTCCGTCCCTGCGGGCTCCTGTGGCGTCTCTGGAGAGGCCACCTGCTGCCCCGGCCGGCCCCCGCCTCCCTTCCTGTCTTTGCTCTACTCCCTCCTTCCCCTGCAGGTTGGGACCCAGAACCGGGACTCGAGCTCAGGCCCAGCAAGAGCTCCCCCTGACTGTGGACAGGTTACCTCGGCACCTCTGGCTTCCTGCTCTCGCCCGTGAGGCAAGCATCAGAAGCGTCTGCCCCACAGCCCTGCTGAGGCCATCCAGCGTGCTAACGCAACACTCAGCCTGGCTCGGGGCCTGGAGAAGTCGCTGTGCATCACCCATACTTTCCCCCATGCTCCACATACTGTCCACCTCTTTAGGGACCCCCGCGCATGGGAGGGGTGCGGCGCCCGGCTGGGGCAGCCTGCAGGTGACAGCCACGGAGCCCCACACCCCCCAGCCCGCGGTGGGTCAGCTGGCCTGCAGGATGTGGGCCTGGGGCGGGGCTGGGGGCAGCCCCTTGGAGTCACCCCGGGGGTCATTCCTATGACTGGCTGCTTAGAGCGCAAACGACAACTGCAGGCATTTTAGGGCATGCGATGTGGCCTCCGTGGCTCCTCCTCATCCCTATAGCCGACTGCCTCGGCTTCATGATAATTCAGCTATGAGTAGGTTCGTTCAGGTGGAAGAACAAGCATGAAAGACGATTGATGATGACTGCTGGTTCTGAACCCAGCATGCCCCATTGTGCCTGCAGCGGCCGTCCAGCTCATGAGCGCAGCGGGGACTTGGTGGTCGCTCCCAATGCTCCTTCCCTGGCCGTCCAGCTCGTGAGTGCGGTGGGGACCTGGTGGTTGCTCCAGATGCTCCTTCCCTGGCCGTCCAGCTCGTGAGTGCGGCGGGGACCTGGGTGGTCACTCCCGACACTCCTTCCCTGGTTCTCATGTCCCCTAACTGTCACTCTCCACAGGCGGTGGACCCATGCGCTCTGTGCACCAGCTCATGCTCCGGGTTCTGGAGATGGGGAAGAGCCGGCCCCAGCCATGGGCAGGCTTGTGAAGCCCTCACAGATGGCAGGCCAGTGGCACCGTGTATGTCACACCGGAGGGGAAGCTGTGCCTGGGAGTTTGGACTTCACTTTGTGTAATGGGGTTGTTTGGTGATAAGACGACCCCAAGACCCTGGGGGGCTTGGCTCTCTGTGGGGGGAGGGTGCAGCCAGGGGAGGCAGAGGGGAGCTCATGGTGATTGCTAGGATGACAGCAGGAGGGTGAGGGTGTGACTGGAGCATGGGGAAGGGTGAGGGAGCAGGGGAAGAGCCAGCCTCCTGTGAGGTGCAGGGGGCGGCCTGTGCAACTGGCCGGGATGTGGATCTCTAGCTTCTGCGGTGGTGGCTGGTGAAACTGGCAATCAGGGTCAAGAATACTAGGGGAACCCTCCTACACTGTTCGTGGGAATGCAAGCTGGTGCAGCCACTCTGGAAAACAGTATGGAGGTTCCTCAAAAAGTTGAAAGTAGAGCTACCATACGATCCAGCAATTGCACTACTGGGTATTTACCCCAAAGATACAAATGTAGGGATCTGAAGGGGTACGTGCACCCCAATGTTTATAGCAGCAATGCCCTCAATAGCCAAACTGTGGAAAGAGCCATGATGTCCATCAACAGATGAATGGATAAAGAAGATGTGGTATATATATACAATGGAATATTATGCAGCCATCAAAAGGAATGAGATCTTGCCATTTGCAACAACGTGGATGGAACTGGAGGGTGTTATGCTGAGCGAAATAAGTCAAACAGAGAAAGACATGTATCATATGACCTCACTGATATGAGGAATTCTTAATCTCAGGAAACAAACTGAGGGTTGCTGGAGTGGGTGATGGACACTGGGGAGGGTATGTGTTCTGGTAAGCGCTGTGAATTGTGCAAGACTGTTGAATCTCAGATCTGTACCTCTGAAACAAATAATGCAATATATGTTAAGAAAAAAAAAAAAAAGATAGGAGGGGAAGAATGAAGGGGGGGAATCGGAGGGGGAGACGAACCATGAGAGACGATGGACTCTGAGAAACAAACTGAGGGTTCTAGAGGGGAGGGGGGTGGGAGGATGGGTTAGCCTGGTGATGGGTATTGAGGAGGGCACGTTCTGCATGGAGCACTGGGTGTTATGCACAAACAATGAATCATGGAACACTACATCAAAAACTAATGATGTAATGTATGGGGATTAACATAACAATAAAAAATTAAAAAAAAAAAAAGAATACCAGCGTCCGAGAAGGTTGGAGGGAGAGAGTACGGAGTGTGCCCTGGGAGGTGTTGGTGTGGGGTGTAGATGCAGATGCCCGGCCCGTGCGTGGCTGTGGGGCGTGGCTCGAGAGCGGGGGTGCAGACAGATCACTGCTCTGAGCCCGTCAGCCCAGAGCGCGCTGGCTCCGCGTTGGTGCTCACAGCAGGAATAGGCCGGAATGCAGGAGATGCTGAGGACCCCAGCGTGCGAGGGGCAGCTGGGGAGGGCGGTGAAGAAAGCGAGTCTGCCCCACAGGGAAGAGGGGAGAGATCGGAGGGAGCTGGGGGTCAGTGCGTTGGAGGAGGCAAAGAGGCCAGCGAACGAGGCCAGTGGCACTGGGTCACCACACTCAGCAGCAGAGGCCCCCGGCCACCTTAGGGAGAGCACTGTCTGTGGGGAGAGACCAGACAGCAGTGGGCGAAGGACTGGGCCGTAGAACATACAGACGTAGAACGCGACAGCGAAGGCAGGACACTACTGAGGAAGCCGTGTGGCCCAGGGACAGTTTCCTTTTCCAGCGGGCAGGGCTGCAGCACGGTAGTGGGCCCGGGACACGCCCGGTAGGAGGGGCTCCCCAGGGGAGCGGCGGGGGCGGGCAGCAGACGAGACCCACGGCAGGTGCAGATTCCACCTTGGGGAAGAGCCAAGGGTCTGCCCCGGAGCACAGGGTGCTGGCAGAGGCAGGCCGGGGGGCCGGGAGCTGGGACCAGGGAGCTCTAGGTGGCTTGTTGTTCCTTTCCGAACACAAAATCATATTTCGAAAATCTCAGTTTTACCTTTGGCCCACATCCTACTGAAATCTAGAGTCTTCACCCTCGGTGGTGCTTTACCACGCAGCAAGTCTAGGAACCCGGCGGGACGAGGTCCTGGCCCCACCGTCTTCGAGGCTCACGCCCTCCTGGCAGCGCGCGCCTTCTCAAGGTGCTTCTAACGGGGCCGCCCTTTTATCACGTGTCCCCAGCGTGGGGAGCGCGGCTGCCTGAAGTGCACACCGTTCTCTGTGTGAAGTGGGCGCCGCGTGAGAACACACTTGGAAAATGGCAATGCTCCGAGCAGATCGCAGGCGTCACCGTTAACGCTCGAGTGATGTGATGTTTTCTAGGCGTCTCCTGTCCCAGTATAAAAACTCAGCAACTGCCTAGTAACTCAGTCAATATCAATGGCCAATGTGCGCGAACCGGATGCCAAAACTTTACGCAAAAGGAGAGTATTGTGATTTAATTCAGTGATAACCTGAATTACCTACTTCAGTTTGCCTCTGTTTATATAATCAGGTAATCACAGATACATGTTTTTTTTTTAAATCTAGTTTTTAAATGTTGTTATTGCTATTCAGTTGCTTGTGTATTCTAGACAACAAATAGCATATTATTAATGAAAACAGATTTCTTCCTTATGATAGTAGTTGTCTACTCTACAAAATTATTTCTTGTGCAGAATTTAAAGAGGCCCTTTTATTGCAAAACTGGTGGAAGTGGTGGAAGCGGCAGGTGGGAGAGCGTCTGATTCGTGGAGCAGAGTTCCCATCGGCGGGCGTTTCCAACCTGCGCAGCTGGCGAACGGACCTTCTCTGTGCATTGATGGGGCGGCAGGCGTTATGGTTAAACTGCTCATCGTAAGGTCTGAGTGGCTGATGGCACCTCAGGGCAGATACCTACATTTTAAAAATAGCTGTTTTTTTAATGCTCACAAGGGGCCTTTCAGTGACTTCCACGTGATGTCCCAGCTGCCCTCAGGAAGGACTTCTGTCTGGGCGCGTGCATCGCGCCTGCCCCCTGCGGTCCCGCGACACCCTCCGTGTCAGAGGGGGGCTCTCAGCACTTCCCTTGTGCCCAGAGGATGTTGGAAGGAGCCAGCCCAAAATGGGAAAGAGGAATTACTATTTGAACCTGCTCCTGGACATCAGGACTTGAGAAAAGTAAGGGGAGAAATGACATGACAGTTTAACCAGGGTGTACGTGGGGCTGAGCACAGGAGGCTCGGGCGGAGAGGCGTTGTGAGCAGACACGCGAACCCACAGAAATGCCCCTCTGTCTTCTGTTTCTGGACAAGAGAGTTGACAGGCTCCCTTCTAGAACAGAAGGGAGCCGCACTCAGAAATCCCAGCCTTTTGGAAGAATAGAATGAACTGGCTTTTTTAAAAACCATGTTTGTTTTTCAAATAATGACAAACTTACAGGAAAGTTGGAAGTATCATAGAAAGAACTGTTCGTTCCTGAAAACAAAAAGGAGTGCGTTGCCAGCCTGACCACCCCCCCCACCAGATGTTTTTGTGATTTCCCGTCATCCCGGATGCGCTCCCGTGTCGCCGGGTTCTGGCCGGCACCGAGCGATCGCCGTCTCCTGAGCCACGGCCCCGGAGGAGCTCCGCCTACGGCCCCTATAATGTCTTTTCCAGCAGAGGGATCCAGGCCCAAGCGACTAGGGTTGGCTTGCCATTTTTCCGAGTCTCCCCTTCGGTCTGGAACGGTTCTGGAGTCTGTCTTTGATTTCTGACTTTGGCACTTGCGAGGATCATGCCATGGATGCTCCCCAGTCCAGGCTGGCTCAGGCCTCAGGGTAGGAGCGGTGCCGCCGCGTTCCTGCCGCGCCCCCGCCGTGCCCTGACAGGCGCACACGGTTTCCCCGTCTCACTGCAGATGTTGTTTGCTTTTATCACTTGATGACAGTGTGTCAGCCAGGATTCTCTCTGTAAACTTTCTCCTTTCCTGTTTGCAACTGGTTAGTAACTTAGATGTTAGTGAAGTAAAAGGAAAAAAAAAAAGAACCTAGGATTTTTACTTCTCTCCATTGCTATTTATATTTGTATATCTCTTTTCTTATGCAAAAAATATTGGTTTCTAACAAGATGAACAGGATTACATTTTGTTTTATCCTACAATCTACCTATATTTGTTTCAAAATCGCAGTACCAATAATTTTCTAGCAATATGATTACTGAGTGAGTTTAGACAAAATAGTTAGTGATAAATATGATGGATCATGTGAAAAACCTACACAATTAAAATTATCAAAGATCGCTGAGGGAAATCAAAGGCAATCTGAATGAATAGAGATATAGATCTTGTTCCTGGGTCAGAAGACTCAATATCATTAAAATGTCAACTCTCTCCAAATTATCTATGGCTTTAATGCAATTCCAGTCAAAACCTCTGCAGGTCTTTTTTTTGGTAGAAATGGACAAGCTGATCCTAAAGTTCATTTGGAAATCCAAAGGATCTTGAACAACAAAACAAATTTGAAAAAGAAAAACAAAACTGAGAACTAATGCTACCTGATTTCAAGACTTGTTATGAAGCTACAGTGATTAGAGCACAATGCTATGGCCAGAGAGGTGGACAGATGGATCAGCAGGACGGAGTCAAGGATGTGGATGTAGATCATGCATATAGGGGCATTTGATGTTTGAAAAGTGTTTAAAGGCTATTCAGTGGAATAAGGAGAATCTTTTCAATCAATAGTGCTGGAAAAACTGTATATCCATATCTTGGTTGCCAAAAACAAACAAGAAATCGTTGATCCATGCCTTGCACAACATACAAAAATTAACCCCAAAGGGATCAGAGAGAGAGAAATGGAAAACCTGATACTATAAACTCCCAGAGGAAAACAGAAGATCTCTGTGCTGTCCAGGTAAGCACAGGTTTCTTAGATAGGGTACCACAGGGTGATCTCAAACAGAACGAAATAAAATACACACACACACCACACTCAGGTTGATAAACTGAACTTCTTTAAAAATAAGAAACTTCTGCTTTTTGAAAGATGCTGTTGGGAGAAGGAAATATTTGCAAATCTCGAATCTGGTAATGGACTTGAATCTCGAGAGCGTTTAAGGGGATCTTGATGCTCAGTAAGAAACAAACAACCCATTGAAAAGTCGGGCAAAAATTGTGAGCAGACACTTCTCCAAAGAAGATGTATGGATGGCAGAGAAGCACATAAAAAGATGCTCATCATCATTAATGGTTAGGTTTCCATAAATGGAAACCACGAAGGGACACCATGACACATGTCTTAGAGAGGCAAACATCAGCAAAAACGACCATATCCAGTGTTGAGGGCAGTGTGGAAAGGACCTGCACATGGGACTCGCACACACTGGTGGGGATGCAGGATGGTGCAACCACACAACGTGGTTGCTGTTTTCTCAAAGTTAAAGACCCCTACCACACAATTTAGCAATTCCCTCCCTTAGTGTTCACCTAAGAGGAAAGGAGGCAGGTATCTATACCAAGACTGGATGCAGAGAGTGTAGCAGCTTTATTCGTAAGGGTGAACAATGGGAAACATCCCAAATCCTTCTCAGAGGGTAGAATGGATAAAAAGCAAGTTGTGGAATGTTGAGAAAATGGGATACTATCAGCAATCCATGAAACTATCAATCCGAGAACCAACATGGATGGACCTCAGGATAACCACACTGAGCGAAAGGAGCCAGACCCAAACAGAGCACTGACGGCACGACCGTGTAGATGAAAGTCCAGAAAATGTGATCTCCTCTTGGGTGAGACATGGCAGGTCAGTCCTGTCTGGGGGACCCCCAAGGGACAGGGGAATCTTTTGAGTGTGGCACATGTTTATTATCTTGACCACGTCGATGGTTTCATGTGTGGGTCCGCGCATCCAAACTCACCAAATTGTACACTTTGAATGTGCAGTTTATGGTCTGTTAATTGTACCCCAATAAAGTGGTCAAGAAAACAAAGTTCCCTGTGGTAATTTCCCATATTTATGCTCCCAACGTGGACTAGAATCAGTTTCATTTGTTTTCAGCTTTGAGAACTGCTAGTTTTTGATTCCATGTTATATATACAAATGTCTATACTTCTCAAGTTGGAAACACAAGCAGGGAAAACTCAGGGAAGTCCCACTTCTACCCAGTCCCTTCCACCCGGCTCCTTCCCTGCACCTAAAGGGAACCTTTTTTTCTCTTAAATAGTTTCCATTTATTTTCCCATTGATTCTTCTTGGAACTAATGGTGAACGTGTATGTCCACGTGCGCGTGCACACACACACACACACACACACACACACACTCACGGTGCGCCCCCCTTCTCCTCCCGAGCAGGGCAGTGGTCTGGCGGGGCCGTCTTCCTGGAGCCTGCACCTCTGGTCTTGGTGCTGCGTCCAGACCATGGAAGGAGGGGCTGGCTAGGGATCTGTAAGGTGCTGTTAAGTTGGAGTCTCCCTGCGACCCCAGGCTCAGCTTGTCTGCGTGGTTTAGGAGCGCAGAGATTGATGCTCTCCCCCGGCTGATCCAGTCACCCAGCAGGTTTCCCTCCGGACTGGTGGGGTGTGGAGAGCCCCCTGGAAACCGGGCTCGGCCTCCACCGACTCCAAGACCCCGTGCCTGTCTCGGTGACTCCCAAACCGAGATCATTTGTGTCCTGTGCGGCCGCTCCTCGAGGGCTCTCGGCCTCAGTGACTGGTCCTGCGGTGCTGTCTCCTTCAGAGGGACCCCGTCTGCACCCGCAGGCCCCTACGTCCACCGCGGGGCTTTGCGGCTCTCTTGTCAGGGCTCTGCGCTGGTGGCCTGGGAAGACGTGAGGACAGGAGAAGGAATTCCCTTCTCTAAAGGAAAACATGCGTTGTTGCCCTGGGGGCCGCGGGCTGCAGACACCAGCACGTTCCCGTCCACGAGCTTCAGGAGAGCTGGTGCCAGTGAGAAGGCCCAGTGCGCCATCTCAGAGCTGTCACATCATGTCATTCACATGAGCCCCGTGGGATGGAGCAGCGCCCGCGTGACTTCATGTCACTTCGTGTACTCGAGAGAGTTCAGCGCGTCCTCATATGCTTTCAAAGAGTGCTTTATTGCTTAAGAGCCGTGCTTTAGAAGTGTGTTTCTAAATGTGCATAATATTAAAAGACATTCTTTGAGGACAATCAAGAACCACCCCACTCCCCAGGGTGAAAAAAAATAAAACTTTTTTTATTTACAAAGTTGATGGTTCAAATTTTAACCAATATTGGAAATGGGATGCAGGCGTTGGTGACGGCAGGCCCGACACTTTCTTGAACAGGCTCTTTATTTCTGTAATAGAAATATGTTTTGTTTGTCAGACATGCTCTGGCATGTGAAATCGAGCTTTGCTGAGCGAGGTTGCTGGTGTTGAAAAGCAGTCTGGCTTCTAGCGAGGCGCTGGGCTGTGGCGGGCAGAGCAGCCTTGGCCTGGACGGAGAGGCGGGGTGGGGGTGGTTCGCGCAGGTAGGGCAGGGGAGCTGGCCGGGCGAGGCGGTCTCCAAGGGCAGGGGTGAAGGAGAGGGGTCCCCAGCACCTTCCACCACGGTCGTCTTCGAAACGTGACTGACAAGTCGGGGTGAATCAGAAGACACGTTCGCGGCCTCCCACCGGGGAGGCAGTAGCCACTACTGTAGGAGACGTCCACTGCGGTACTGTGACCAGACCGGAAGCAGCACGATCACCTCCAGCAGGGGAGTCATCCTACTCCACTAGAAACAACTGAATGAAGATACACGGGAAACAGAAAGGACCCGTGAAATGTGGTCCTACCTGTGAAATGACTATCAGAAGTGGTCCTGGGGAGGTGATCCTGGGGGGTGGTCCTGGGGGGTGGTCCTGGAGAGTTGGTCCTGGGGGGTGGCCCTGAGAGTGGTCCTGGGGAGATGATCCTGGGGGGTGGTCATTGGGGGTGGTCCTAGGGGTGGCCCTGTTGGGTGGTGCTGGGGCATGGTCCTTTGGGGTGGTCCTGGAGGGATGGTGCTGGGGAGATGGTCCTGGGGGATGGTCCTGGAGAGGTTATCCTGGGGGATGGTGCTGGGGAGATGGTCCTTGGGGTGGTCCTGGGGGATGGTCTTGGGGAGATGGTCCTTGGGGTGGTCCTGGGGAGATGGTCCTGGGGGTAGTCCTGGAAGGTGGTCCTGGGGGGTGGTCCTGGAGGTGGTCCTATGGGGTGGTCCTGGGGGGATGGTCCTGAGGGTGGTCGTGGGGTTGGTCCTGGGGAGATGGTCCTGGGGGGTGGTCTTGGGGGATGGTGCTGGGGAGGTGGTCCTGAGTGTGGCTGTGGGGATGGTCCTGGGGCATTGTCCTGGGGAGATGGTCCTGGGGGTGGTCCTGGGGAGATGGTCCTGGGGCGGGTCCTGGGGAGATGGTCCTGGGGGGTGGTCCTTGGGGGTGGTCCTGGGGGTGGTCCTGTCGGGTGGTCCTGGGGTGTGGTCCTGGGAGGTGTTCCTGGGGAGATGGTCCTTGGGAGATGGTCCTGGGGGGTGGTCCTGCACTCAGAGGGTGAGTGTCCTCCCCAAATCTGGTTTGATGGTTTCCGTGTTGAAAGGATGAATGGGGTGGATCTGGCCCACGTCTGGCTGGAGGGCGACCACAGGGAAGGCACACGGGGAGGAGTGTGGGGTGTGTCTCAGCAGGAAGGTGCTCCTCTTTATGGAGGGACCTACCCATGGCCTCCTTCAGCCATCCTGGTGTAAGCAAGCTCCTACTTCTTCCTCGGGAAGTCTGGAGCCTGTGAGGTGTCCTCAGGGGGATTCTTCCGGCTGACATGGTGACGATTCTGTTGGGGGAGATCTGACGTGTTTCCTCTGGTTTGGGTCAGAGACAGGGAGACGAGCCTAGGATTCAACGAGGAGGAATTTCTTTCCTAGGGAAGGTGGCGAGCCTCCCAGATGCGGTGGCAGGCCTGGCCCGAAGAGGGGCTGACAGCGGGTGGTCCCTACGAGGGTGCAGTCACCTGCTGACTGGCACTCAGTTTCTCCTGGCGAATTATTCCCTCTGTCCCCAAGGCTTCCATCTACTTCCCTGTGCAAGTGGGCTTCCTGCCTCTGATAAGGAGTCCTTGTCCTGCGTGGATGACTTTAGGGCAGCTAGGAGCAGGCATCCGGAATGACACCGTGACCTCAGGCCGGGCTGGGGCCTGCTGTCACTCCGAGGGGCTTCTCAGAGAGCACTCGTGCGGACGGGGCCAGGGCGAGCAGGTCGGGCATCGCAGGCAGAGGGCCAGCTCCACGGGGCATGCTGGGTTATATGGTTTCTTTCTCTTGAGTCCGAGCTGGGCTCCCTGCTGAGACTCACGGCCCCCGTGGCACTTTCATTCTGCCTTCCTGAAAGGAGGGGCCCAGGAAGACCCCAAAGGCACTGCATGACACTCCCCCGTGGGCCTGTGTGGACTGCGAGGCAGCCTGGACAGACTCCGCTCCGAGGCCCAGCCCAGAGGGCGTCTGGAAGTGCAGGAGCCACCCCCTGGGGCCGACCACTGGATAGCAGAGGGAGGCTGGCAGGAGAGAGGGGTGGCCTTGGGGGGGGGGGAGCGGGGGCAGGTTGGAGTGTCCCAGTCTTTCCACAGGACAGAAGGATGGTCAGCCGGACGGTGGGACGGTCAGCCGAAGCTCCGTGGCTGCTGACGGAACTCACAGCGCCCCTCGGTCCACACGCCTCCTGACAGCTGAACGCGGTGCGGCTCCCAGCCAGGGCCTCTGCCGCTGCCCCCCAGCCGGCCTGCCCCTCGTCTTTGCTCGATGCCGTGCATGCCTGGCCCAGGACTGTGGGCAAACCCACCAGCGAAGACCTCCTCTGGAGGAGCACTGGATGCTCTCATGACTGTTGAGCCCTATGAAAAGGAAATACAGATGTTCTGCATCTGACAACAGAACCTTCTACCTCCCCTGACAGAAGTCGTGGGCCTGGGAAGCAGTCTCTTGTGAGCGGAACGTCCTGGCGCCCCGGAGTCTGAGTCTGTCCTCCCCGGAGCGCCTGAAGCCCCCTCTTCAATGATGGACTAAAATCAATGACCCAGTGCGCACCTGTTTGCGCACACCCGGGGCCAAGTGCGCAGAGCCTAGATCCCTCCCTGGGGCTTCCTTCCATGACCCCGTCGGTCTAGGAACGGTAAGACAGGTAAGTGAACAGGACGCGGAGGCCTGGGGGGTGGGCGTCGGTGTGTGCGCCCCGACACTCCACGGGACCGCCACCACCCACACAGGCCACGTCTCGGGCCACCTGCGTTTGCTGCACCCTAACAGCCTGCGAGTCCCGGGGTCGCGGATGAGATTCGGAGGGACAGAGAATGGTGGCAACCGTTGGCCACACCTGGTGGCCTTCCTCCCCCTTCCAAGTTCCGAGCCGGAGACACTTGTCCAGGATGCAAAGGACTGGTTAAGACCTCACTACCCAGCCCGCAAGCAGCCGCTCAAGGGTGATGGACATGCCTGTGGGGAGTATCCTTAGGTCAATCAAGCTGGCCACGAAAAGAATGTATATTATCCCCTGGATTTGGGTGGAAACGTGTATAATAACAGACTTGGCTGCATTGTGGGGCTTTAGGGTGTTTCCCCCTTTCCTTTACACTTTCTCTATTGACTACATTTGTTGCAAAACACATATATGTATTTTGTACATGGAGAAGAAACAAAGTACCTTTAACATTTAAGATACATTAGAGCCCTGCTCCGTGAATGTTATTTTAGGAAAAGTGCGCTGCTCCAGATCTGCGGGGAGTGGGAACCAGGAGGGAGGCTGAAGCGCAAGCCCTGTTTGGGGACACCCTCCGACCTGCCTCAGAAGGCTGCCCCCGAAGGCACCCCGTGCAGAAGCGCCCCTGGGGCAGACACCCTCACACGCGCCAAGAAGCGTCTGGGGGGCTCTGGGGAGCTAGGAGTCTCTGCGTGCTCGAGAGCCGGTGGGCTGCCGGGTGGGAGCCGTGGTGCTTGGTCACCCCCTGCCCCCCCACAATCTGCGGGTCCTCACGCAGCCTCTGCCCCTGCCCCTGGGAGCCGTGCTCAGCACAGGAGGAGGCCCGGAAGTGCGGCCACTCTGCGGGAGATGGAGATGGGGAGCAGGATTCCCATTCAGGTTTGGCCTGACCCCTGTCTCGCCATGGGACAGACGCCATGGGACAGACAGTCTCACTCCTTCCATTCAGCCACCTCTTTGATGGATCTTGGCGCCTTTGAACGCTATGCCTTCCACGCAGGGGCGCGGGGAGCCTCCGCCAAGATGACGGGTATGAACGTGGTCTCCGAAACTGGAAAGAACTCGGTCAGGTTACTAATACCCTTTACCAGGTTTATGCTGTTAGGGGCCCAAGATGAGCCTGACACTGCAAATTAAAATTCTGTTCTTCGTCCGGGCCTCTAGGTGCAAACTGGACCTTACGAAGTCAAATCCCATCCCTACTCAAAGTAATACTATTTTCATTTTCATCTTGAAAATTACTTGCAGACTTGCTGGCTCACAGTGAATCTCCAAGTATTTTGCAATTCTGCTTTACTTATTTATTTTTGGGGGCAAGTTTCCGGCCACTGCTGTGAAAACTGAGGAGGGAGTGTGGGGTTGGAGTGACCAGTGTTTTGCAAGAGAGGCTCTGAGACCCGGATGCAGAAAGCAGTGTGGTTACCCATCGGCTGGACGTGATCGAGCCTGTTCTTGCCCCTTCCATGTTAGAAGAAGAATTTGTCATCCATTTGTCTTTTCTAGCTCCTTTTGAACTTCAAAGTAGAGTTGGAGAAACAGGAATCATTCAGGGGTTTTTATTCTCAGCGCACAAAGCGCTTCTTCCCTGCAGAGCGGCATAGTGTTCCTACAGGTGCGAGAAGCCAGGTGGCTGCATGGTGTCTGTCCAGCAGGGGCTTCAGGGGATGGAGGCGACTCCCGGCCCCCGCTGTCCCGGCACCAGGGGCCACAGAAGCTGTCTGTGCTGAAGGAAAGCAAAGGCCCCGTGTTCCTCTGTTCAAGCTGGTGGGGCGGAACGCCTTCCCCAGGGTCCGTTCAGGGGCACCGTCCCCCCACTTCCGATGAGGGCTCCTCCTGGCCCGCCGCTCCCTCCGCCACAGTGGAGGTGCCTTCTCCTGCCGTCCAGCAGGGGGGCCGCCTGCCCACTCTGCCCAGACCCCTGCCCTGTCCCCCGCAGGCTGTCCGTGGCTCCAGTCCTGCCCCCACACTGTGCAGGAGGAGAGGCCCTGCCCTCTGCCCCTTACCATCCCCCCCGTGCCTGGAACAGCCTGGCCGTGCGGCACTCAGGTTCTTCTGTAGATGAACCCACCCTTTTAGCTCAGTTCATGTTGCTGAAGCTCTTCCAAGGCCTCCTTGGGGATTTACATCAGGAGAGGTGTGTAGGGGGTCTCTTGTTTGCACTTTCAAAGCCCGGGGAATGTGTGCATCTTTCTACAGGTGGGAGGTGGTATCTCATTGTGGTTTTGATTTCATTTCCCTGGTGATGAGTGATGTTGAGCATCTTTTCATGTGTCTGTTGGACGTCTGCATGTCTTCTTTGGAGAAGTGTCTGTTCATGCCTTCTGCCCATTTTTTCATTGAATTGTTTGTTTGTTTTGGTGTTGAGTTGTTTTTGAAAAGTTGTTTTAAAAGGCATCCCTATGCTTATTGGAGCATTATTCACAATAGTCAAGATGTGGAAACAGCCCAAGTGTCCATCAACAGATGGATGGATAAGTAAGGTGTGGTGTACACACAATGGAATATTATGTAGCCACAAAAGGGATGAGACTGTGCCGTTTACAGCAACGTGGATGGAGCTAGAGGGTACCAGGCCAAATGAAATCCGTCAGTCCGAGAAACACAGATACCATGTGATTTCACACATATATGAAGTCTACAGAACAAAACAAATGCATAAACAAAAATCAGGGTCACACCTATAAAGACACAGAACAAAGGGATGGTTGCCGGAGCGAAGGGGGATGAGGGGATGAGGGAAAATGGGTGGTGGGGGGTGGGAGGCACAGGCTTCTAGTTAGAGAGAGAACAAGGCACAGCACGGGGAATATAGACGAGGATACTGTAGCAGTGTGTATGGGGACAGGTGGTGGCCACACTTGCGGTGAGCGTGGGATAACGTATAAACTTGTCGAGTTTTTGTGTCTACACCCAAAACTCATGTCACACCGTGTGTCCACTAGGCCCAAGTCTTTAAACACCGCAGGGTTCGTGCGCGGGGTCGTGCAGAGCCGCGGCCAGCCGCCAGGGGGCAGCCTCAGACCGAGGGCTGGGACCTGCGCGCAGCACGTGGTGGACCCTCCCTGCAAACCCCACTGAATCCAGCTGGAAATCGCCCCGCAGCAAACTACAGCCGAAGCCCCTCAGGCAGCGGGAAGAACCGGATGCGCGCGAGGCCCGCGGCGGGGCAGGCGCCCACAGAAGGGACGCTGGGACTCTAGCAGTTCCTGGGGCTGGTGGGGGCTTCCCAAGGTCTCCGGGGCGGGGGGCGGGGGGGCAGAGCTGGGGCTTCTCACAGGACCTGCAGGACCTGGACACGGGAGCCCCACAGGAACCGTGGTTTAGAAGACGCCCTGCAAATGAAGCTGGTTTGCGGGGCTGGCTGGCTATGAATACTCAGGCCAGAGAAAGCAAGGCGGCCTAGACCCCCTCTCTGTCCCGGGCAAGGAGGACAAGCAGAAGCCCCAGCTGACCCCACGTGTGCCCAGGCTGGAAGGCGGAGCGTAGGCCGCAGCAGGAGAGCACACACATCAGCATGGAGCCGGGGATTCTGCGGGAAAGCTAATCCGAAGGCCACACCGCCCGACGCCTGCCCAGCAGCCAGCCCGTGGAAAGCACCCACCCCTGAGTCCGATCACCGAGTTCATGGGCTCAGCTCACTGCCCACAGGGTCAGGCCTGGAACCTCGGACGACCCTCCAAATTGCTGATGGACCTGCTTTTCAGAGGAGCATCATGTGACCAGTCCCAGGCTGACCTTGGCCACGTTTCTACTTTGGGAAAAGCCACGTGCCCCTTATTGCCAAGGTGACGGATCATTGTTTACAGGGTGTGATGGGAAAATCACCTGCGTTAAAAATTTCAATGTAAGTGCTTGTGTTCCACCTTGGGGTTCCAGCCCCAAACTCTACTGTCATGTAACTTGATCTGAAGTGGACGAAGGGGTCACAGGGGATGATGTTGCTCCCGCACCCGAAGATCCTACACACTTTCCCGTGAGCTCCGTGAAGTATGCACCTGGACACGGGAGCTGGGCAGGAACCGTGGGGTGGCAGACCACCAGGCTCCGCGGTGGCCGTGAAGTCCCTCCCGCACAGAGCCCGTGTGGCTGCAGCCCCACCGGGCGCAGGGGTGTCCTGCCGCACCGCGAGCCTCCCTCCTGGCCCCGGGGGTGCGCACGCTGCTGGCAGGGAGCGGGGACGGGCCTCTGCGGGCGGCGTGGTGGCCTTGAGTGCACAGGCCGGTCACTGACCACAAGGGCCAAGATGCACCCTCCCCCGACTTATTCAGGTTGCCATTTCTGACTGGCAAAGACGAGTGGCACCGTTTGTTCGTAAATTCATGGGGGCCTGGTCAGCAGGGCCACCTGAGACAGAAAGAAACCAGCCGTCCTGGTCCTGGGTTGACTCGGAGTCTTGCTCAGCACGGATTTCCGTGTCAGTTCCGACTGTGAGACACTGTTTTAAGCATCCTCCCTCCTGACGACTGTGTTCCGTGCCCCGCTCTCCTCAGTCTGGCCCTGGCTCCGTGTGGGGCTGTAGCGGTTCAGAAACCATTCCTTCTTTGGAAGGATGGATGGAAGCAGAGCTGGTGTCCACCTTCCAGCGCAATGAACTCACAGGGAGATGCAGGACCGGACGTTCCGGAGACTTTGGGGAGCTTGCTGTTGGCGGTGGGGCTGCTCCCCAGCTGTGGATGGGCCCCACTCGGGGCGCCATGCCCGGGGCTCGGCTTTGGTCCCTACGCACACTGTGCGCCCAGGCCGCTGAGCTGTGAGCCGCGGCGCTCCACCCGCTGTCCACCGTCCACCTGCCGTGTTCCCGGGGCCAGGTCCCTCGCGCACCCTGGGGCCTCGTCCTCCCTTCTCTGCGCACACCCGGCTCCCGCTGCTGGCCTCCTCTTCCCCCGGGCAAGCTTCCTGCGCAAGAGCGCAGCCTCCCGGCTCTGGAGGTGGGGGCCCAGCATCCAGCAGCTCCAGGGAGGGTCCCTCTGGCTGCCTGCAGCCCCACGGGGCCCCAGGGTCCCTGGCTTGTGGCCACACCCCTTGTCTCTCACATGGCCTCTCCCGGCTGTGTCTGTCTGCGCCTTTCCTGGAGGGACACTGGTCACTGGATTGGGGTGCACCCTCCTCTACGATGGCCCCGTCTTCACTTGGTAACGTCTGCACAAATACAGTCACATTATTATTCACAAATAAAGGGCACCGTGCTGGGACCTGGGCACCTCTCCCTGGGGACACGGTTCTCCCCGTCACAAGAGGCCAGGCTGTGTGGACGCGGGAGGCCAGCGTGTGCGTCCCTCCCCCACCCCAGGGGCGACACCGCTCAGACTAAGTTTTAGGGTCAGACCCTGGGGAGGCCCCGCAGGGGGAGTCGGCACCAGATGGCACTGTTGTCCAGGATTGTGTGGCAGGTGCCCCGGTTCCCACGCTGTCCTCCTCTGGGGAAATGGGTCCCAGGCGAGGCTGCACTGCCCACCGCCCCGCTGACCTCAGCTTCCAGCCGCTGGCTTGTGGCTGGAAGGCCCACCTCCCCTCCGTCAGCTCGGAGGGGCCCAGGGGTGCGAGCCGATGCTCCGTGCAGGCCCCGTGCGGCCATCGGCTCACTGAGCAAGTGGGCTGGCCAGGGTGCAGGGAGACTCCGCTCCCCAGCAGCAGCCCGGGGCAGAGCAGCGGGGACCGGGCTGCGGACGATGACTGCTCTGAAGACACAGCAGCCGAGCAGTCCGAAGACACGGGGGCTATGGAGATGGACAACTGCACTCACACACACGCGTGTGCACACACACCACACCTGCATGCCCGTGTGCATCGGGAGCGAACCCCAGCCGGGGGCACACCACAGTGTGGACCATCTGCACACCACAGTGTGGACCCTCTGAGGCACAGCACAGTGTGGACTGTCTGAGGGACACCCCAGCGTGGACCGTCTGAGGGACACCCCAGCGTGGACTGTCTTAGGCACACCACAGTGTGGACTGTCCCCAGGCCTATGGGACCCGGAGGTGGGAGGAGGCCCGAGGCCAGGGTGACTCCGGGGTCTCGCGTCGGTGGTGGGCAGTTCTGGAACTCTCCGGTCCCCGCCCGCTGCCATGCGTGAGCCCCTTCCGCAGAGAGGCTAGCTGGAAGTCCCCGGCCGACACCGGCCGCCTGACAGGTGACAAAGCCCCATTCACCCCCTTGCATTCACTTTTATGGTTCGCTTTATGGCAGCGCTTCCCACCACCGTTTATTGGCCTACAGGTGCCGGCGGCCAGGATAAGCCGCTGGGCGGGCGGTTATTGATAAGGAGGCTTAATACCTCGGAGCGCCAGGCGCGCTTCCTGCCCGGCCAGACGGGGCGCGGGCCTGCGGGGGGGCTGAGCCGCAGGGGAAGGTTGGCTCTGACGGAAGAGAAAACAGCCCCCACCTGCCTCCTGCAATTACAGAGCACCTGTGTTGACTTGTTCCCGCGCAGCATTCATCTTTCCAGAAACGCGATGTTTTATTTACCCAGAAAGACCGGTATCTGCAGCTGCCCCTTCATCAGAAAACTGACAGCCTCAAAAGAAGATAACTCTTTTTTCCCCCCTTTTTAATTCAGGAACGTGGAGGAAGGTGCCCTTCAAGGGAAACGGCTTGGGGTGTGGCTCCGTTCAGCCGTCGTGGCCCAGATGGGGCATTAGGGGCCGAGCTCTGGAGGAAGGGGTGCGGGCGCGGCCCGCGGTCTCCTGTGCGCTTCGGTACGGAGACCGGAACCTGCGCCCGGGCGCCTCTGTCTCTGCCCTCGGGTCGCCAAGCCTGCGCGCGGCCCCGGGCCTCTCCTGCCTGCGCAAGGACGCACGGCTAGCTGGCCGGTCAAGCGCTTCTCCCTACCTCGTTAATATGCTCTTTGAGTGAACTTAACCCACGCTAAGAATGGAAGCAACAGAAACTCAACGCTCCTAAACCACTGCAGACCGTAAACTAGGCGAATATTTTCATAGAAGTGGTTTAAGTTGTTCTTTCTCACACACTTGTTCAAGTCCAGAGAGGATGTGGCTCTCCGTGGGGGTGCGGGGCGTCCGCAGGGGGGAAGGGACCGAGCCGCCCATGCCTGAGTCACGGGACAGCAGTGGAAAGCCAGGGACAGAGCCACGAAGGTCCACCTGCTCTGGGCCTGTGTCCCCTCTTGGCCTGGATTGGCGGGCACTGGACGTGGGCGGTTGGGAACGTGACACGGAGGGTTATGGTTCTTGGTTCATCCTGTGGTCACTCCCTCCAGTGGTTCCAGCCCCAGGACACACTCTGCAGATGCACCTTCATCACCTCTTCCCCAGAAGCCGCTCGGGCCGAACAGAAGGGAGAAAGGAGCCGCTGGCTTGAACCCAGGCCTGAAGCGGGAACTGAGCCAAACACCGGCCTTGAGAGCAGGGTGCTCCAGATAAGTGGAACTCGAGAGAAACTCGACTCCTTCCCACGGACTGCCCTGTCCTTCCAGCTGCATGAGCTGCCCTGCGTCCCACTTCCTGTGGCCTCTGGGCCGGGGCTCAGGTCCAGGGTGTGGCACCTGGAGCCAGGGGACAGAGCCGCCAAGGGGGACTCCAGGCCCTGGGATGCCCACAGGGAGTGGACGTCTCCCCCTCCCCTTGCAGAGGCTGCCGTGGGAGGGATTTTGTGGAAAGGGGGTCCGTCTGGAGCCTGCAGTCGCTGAAGGTCCCCCGTGTCCCCACTCCTCTGTGCCCGAGGTGGGGTTGGGTTGCCTGCTGGAGAACCTCCTCCTTCACTCCTGCTCAGGGGACGTGGGGCACGTCTCTCCGCGGGCCACGTGTGAGCACAGAACCCTGGGCATGTCGCTTCTCTGTCCTGCCCTGTACCACACGCCAAATCCACACCCTCTAGGCGGCGGCTGAGAGGCCAAACTGCCGTTCGAGCCCCAGGGCGGAGGTTTCCTAGCTGCGTCCCTCTGAACGTCTGGATTTCCCAGAGTGTCTCAGGCGGGGCCCCTGGAAGAGGTCTGGCCGTGCCCCCAACCAGACCAGCGCGCCCAACAAGATCTCTCTGCTCCTGCCTGTTATTTTGGGATTTCGAAGAATAATGTTTGCCCAAGAGGCTCTGGTGCTGGGACCCTGTGAGCCGGGGGTGGATGGGCTCCTGCATCATAGGAAGGAAAGCCTGTCGCTCACCCACAGAACCCTGGGGTAGGAGGGAGCCCCGGGCGGCCCCTCCGGCCAGCCGAGCAAAGCCACCAGTTTCGCTGGGAGAGCAGACACGGCCTCAGACCGTCCGCTAGCCCACGCGAGCCCACGCTGTGGGTCAAAGCCACCGTCCCGCACAGGTCACCGGGCCAGGGGATGGCGCTCAGGTGCGGGGTCAGACCAGGTGAATTTGAATCTCGGTGCTGTTGCTTTGTAGTTTCGGGAACTTGGACAATCACCCGACCTCGGGAGGGTTCAGTTTTCTTATCTGCAGACTGAGTGTAATAGCGGGTCCTTCACGGAACTGTGCCGATTAGAGAGAGTGAGTTTCCCTAAACACCTCGCAGGTGCTGGGGTGATAAGGGTTATACGGGCCAGGTGTCCACAGCCCCCGAGGCCTCACTCAGGAAGCCTTGAGCCTGCTTCCCCGCTCAGTCTCCTGAAGCAAACAGCCCCCAGGGGCCCCCTGCGCAGCCCCCTGCCCCTGCTCCTACTGTCCTCCCCTACGTCCTGGACGCGGGGCACCTGTGTTTCTGCTGAGGCCGGCGGGCACGGGGAGCCGGGGTGACCTCTCCGTTCAGCACTGAGCTGTGTCTAGGGGAAGCCCGTCACGGCAGGGAATGTTGATGGCGGCGCAGCGCGGCGTTATTTTGCGTCGAAGCCAGAGCTTGTGTGTGGAGAGGAGCTAGAGAAGCCAAGTGAGTCCCCCAGCCAGACGTTGCGCCTGCATGCTCGGCGCAAGAGCGAGGACTCTTACTTGAAAATGTCCTGTGGATATTTAGTGATGGGATTCAGTCGTGAATCAGGTTTTGCATCTTAAAAGCCAGGCTAACCACATTTCATCGTGAGCCGCCTTTTAAAATTCTCAAGGAGGAGCTGTTCCGGGGTGGGGTGACCACCCAGATGGGACCCAGACTGGGTCGCGCCAGGTGTGGACTCGCCTGCCTCGCCTGGCCCGCGAGCACGACTGGTTCTCTCTGCCACGTGCCATCACCCCACACAGCGATGCGGGGTGCACGTTTATCGCCCTAGTTCAGGAGCCACGTGGCAGGTTTGATGCCACATCCCGATCTTGGCCCCCCTGGCCCTATAAGCAGGTCTGTGTCATTGAAGCAACCGAAACAAGTGGTTTTCCCTCCTTCTAAAAATCCTGCTATGTCTATTTGTAAACGTCTTACGTTTATCAAGTAATGGCGTCCATGCCCTGATGATGTAGGATATCTAAGCTAATCTATCTTTTTCCTGGGGCCTCCTCAAATCTGATGTTATAATCTTCCTGTAGTTACAATTTAAACATGAAAGGCTGGTGCCACCAAGGTAGCCCTGGTATGTGTGCAGATGGTTAAATACATTTTTGTAAAATAAAGGTGTCTCTCGGGGTTTTTTGTTGTTGTTGGTTTTATGTTTTCATACCACATGATGCTAAGTAATCTGTTGAATTTAGTAAGGTACCCATTTAATCCCCAAAGAAAACTCTCAGAGGGCTCGTGTAAAAAGCAGCATGGGTGTGGGGCTGAATTAGAAACGAAGACCCCCCCCCCAGGCCCTCTGCCCTCCCCTCGGGGGTGGGGACAGTGGCGAGCCCCTGGTGCTTTGTGCGGAAGATGCAGCAACAGGGCTCCTGGCTCCCGGATGGCCAGGAAGCCCCGTGTTCCAGGAGGGGCGGAAGCAGACAAGTCAAGGTCCCTCAGAACACGTGGGATTACTCCACGTTTGTCCTCAGTATTTTCTGTTCTTTCTGCCAAACTTCAGCTGCAAATTGAAGAGGAAGAGATCAGTGAGTTCTTAAATACGACGTTTGCATGTCCACTTAACAACGCCTTTGTATGCTCTGGGATTCTGCCACTGAGACACTGTGGTGCCTGCCCGGGGCGGTGCTGGGGAGACGGGCTCTCCGACATTTCTCACGTCCAGGCCACTCCGCGAACACTCATCTGCATGCTGTGTTTATCTAGCAGAACCTGTGTCTGCATGGCTTTCACCCCTGAGAATGCATCCCCAGGCCACGCGGCTGGAAAATGTCCCATTGGTGGAGAGGGTCCCTGAGGCATTCGGGGCCCGCACCCTAACCAGGCTGTGGGCTTGTATTCTGTGGACGGAGGGGTGAGCATTCTCTGCCCAGCTGTCCAGTCTGATAAGCGCATCTTTCAGACTTTCTCTTGTCCTTGAAATGCGCCTACTCATGTTCAACTGGCCAGAGTTGCCAAATCCTGCCAGGACTTGGGGAGTTGAGCCACCTCTCATGGGGGGTTTGTTCCATCTGTGACCCTTGGCCATCGGGGACCCCAGGGCGCCCCAGGGCAAGGACGAGGACACCTGCCGGCCCCCCAGGGCCATGAGGACCCGTCATGCATGTCCTCTTAGACAAGTCCACTTCGCCCTGCCTGGCAGACCAGCGTCGGAACCAGAGCCACCGCTGAGGGGAAGAACCGTGCTCTGTGACAGGCCTGCTCCACAGCCATCCCGACGTCTCCATCCCGACAGGACGTGGGATTTGCTCAGGCAGTCCTGGAGTACAAGCGTGTCTCAGAGGAAGCTGACCCAGCTCCAGACTGGCCCGAGGCAACATGAGCTTGTGCGCAGGACATCCTCCTTGCGGGGTGTGCGGTGTAGTTCGTTCAGCGGCACCCTGGCCCGTCCACCCTCTCCCCTGGGGGCAGCGCGGACCCGGCTGAGAGCCCCGTCCAAGCCGACCATGACCAGACCTCTCTGAACGTGCCCGTGATCCCTGCCAGACAATGACATGTGAAGAAAGTTCGCCAGGGAGTGACCGAGAAGGATTTTTTGCTCTTCGAAAAGATATACAGGGAAATTTTCCCTCTGCCCCCTGAATTTTGTCTGATTTTGTGCTGGAACAGAACAGCACAGATGTGTTCCCTTACAGTCCTGGAGGTCAGCTGTCTGCAACCTGCCTCCTGGGCTACAGGGAGGGTGTGGGGGACAGTTCCTCCTGGAGGCTCCAGGGGAGCGTCTGCGCCCTTCCCGCCTCTGGGAGTGCGCGGCCCTTCCTCCCTCCATGAAGCACATCCCTTCATCTTCCGTGGAGTGACCAGATCTCCCTCTTCCTCTCCCTTGTGAGGACTGTACGTCACAGTTAGGGTCTGCAGGACAGTCCAGGATAATGTCCCCACTCCAGGATCCTTAACCCGGTCTTGGCTGTGAAGCCCGTCCTGCCATGTAGGGTAGCATATTCATGGGTTTCCCGGATCAGCGTGTGGACACCTTGGGCAGTCGTGATTTCGTCTGCCTCCTGTGGTAAGCTGCTGCCTCAGTGTTTATGTTGAGGTTCTGCGCAGCTGAAAATATCCCGTCACAAACCTTCCGTGTTGACGTCCGCACACACTGAGATTCCAGCAGAGTCTTCCCAGCCATTGTGACCGGTGGGGGGTGGGGGGGGTGGGACTCAGCATGGCCAAGCCCGGCCTTCGTACCGCTGGTGCCTCCAGCAAGCTTGAGCATCCATATTTAATTTTAATTTTATTTTTTATTTGAGTATAGTTAACACGCAATGTTAGATTAGTTGCAGGTGTACTGTACTGACCCCACAAGTCTGTGCATTACGCTGCGCTCACCCCGAGTGTGGCTCCCATCTGTCACCACACAATATTCCCCGTGCTGTGACTTTCATCCCCGTGACCTACTCACTCCTTAACCGGAAGCCTGTGCCTCCCACTCTCCCCACCCCCGTCCCCTCTGGAAACCATATTTTTGTTGTATTTATGGGTCTGCTTCTGCTTCCTTTTTGTACATTTGTTTTATTGCAGCATTATTTATAACAGCCAAAATATGGAAGCAGCCCAAATGCCCATGACAAATGAACGGATAAGGAGGATGTGGTGACAGACGCACACACATGTACATACACAGGAATATTATTCAGCCACAAAAAAGGTTGCGACCCTGCTATCTGTGACGACATGCATTGAACTAGAGGGTATCATGCTAAGGGAAATACGGCAGACTGAGGATTCTTATTTAGAAAGTTACCCACCTCCAAGGTTTAGATTGGGGGCACTTAGCACGACCGTGAGTGATATTCATTGGAAGGAAATTAAAGAATCACATAAAGGGTCCACGAGTCACATGCTGGGGTCACATGGGCACCAGATATCCTTCTATAAACTGGCAGGCTACTGAGTAGGAAGTGAGCTCATATATAACACCACTTGTAAGTGCCCCCGACTGTCTGCTTCTGGAATCTTCGTGGGCACACAGCCCGATGACTACCAAGGGTGTTCGTGTGACCTGCAGATACAGAAATAGATTGTGCCTGCCCAGGACAGTGATGGGCTTTTAACTTTTTGTTGTTACCTTAAATTTGGAGCTGGACCAAAAATGACATCTGATGCAAGGTTGAGCAGAGGTCCCACTGTGAAACAGATGAATTAGAAGCGGTCCCCAATCTTCTCTGCCCATTTGGGTCTCATCGTCCCGGGCTGCATGCACTTGCTCTGTGATGTTACTAATTTCCAACACTCTGTTAGGTAACGTCTCCAAGGATTATTGTAGATGTTTAAAAGTACTGTTTGGAGATCTGACTCCAACCCAGGGGCCTGTGTCAGATCCTGGCCATGTCGGGCCTCTGAGCTCCCCATGAGGAGTGTGCTGCCCAGTTATTTTTGATGGTGCTGTTCTCTCCTCCCAGAATTGTGACAGTCTGTCCATCCTCCGAGGAGCCTCCGCTCTTAAAGACTCTCGATCGCTCCCTCTCCATTAGCAGGAAGGCCCCTTTAGCACGACTCAGGGCTGACAGTGGTCGACCAGCACTCCAGGCCTTGGGGTAGTTCCCGGGTGGTGCTCTGGGCACCACGCCTCCCCCCTTCACCCAGATGATGTCAGACCATGCCTCAGGCTCGAGGAAAGTCTCACCTCCTTCTGCGCGCATCTCTGAGCCCCGCGAATACCACTCATCACGTCCCTCCACAGATGGTGCACTCCAAGAGTACAGTGCCTTTTCCCCTTTGCAGCCCCAGGGCAGGCACCTGGCTCCCAGGAAGCGTTCAGTGAAGGTAGGTTGAATAAATGGGTCTCAAAAGGAGACAGCTGACCCGCAATCTCCTCTATGGGCTTTTTTCTCCTAAGCTTGTCCAGCACTCCTCCCCCAGACGTGTCTGCTCCCTCCTGTAAGATTTCAGAACACTTCCCTTGTTCCTCCCCCTCCCCTGGTTGGGCGGCACATTTCAGGGTATGTGTCCTTGTGCATCTTAGCCCCACTGGAAGCTCCTTGAAGGAGAAATATGTCTTAGTTTTCCCATAACCCCTGGGCCCAGAGCATTCTTGGCCACAGTAGACGTTGGGTGGGTGGTTCTGGAACAGACAGGGAAGGAACGAATGCAAGAGTGAGTGGGTGCTTTGATCAGAGGCTAAGTAAAGTTTGACAGTCAGCCTGCATTCTCCATGTGCGTGTGCACAGGGCACGTATGTGCATATACATGTATGGATGCCGCTAGTTTTTGGAGCAAAATTCATGTTAACACACTAAATATGATGGAAGAGAAATCTGGCATTATGGTGGAATGGCACAACTTTCTGTCCTAAGTTCCCTGCTAATGGGGACATGTGGGGTGGGAGATGGGCTTACATGGCTCCCCACCCACCTGTGGGTTCCCTACTTCTCTGCCTCCAGGAATGAATCTGTGAACTCGTCTCAGAATTACTTTATTCTCAAAGCCATGAGCAAAGGTCAAAGTCCACAAGCCTGCCGAGTGGGTGTGCAGTAGTAAAATGGGGGAGAAAATTCTAGAAGGGAGTTCACCTGAGGTCCATGAACTCAGCCGTGTGGGAACTGCCTCTATCACGCGGACCATGACGGACCCCAAGTCATATTCTGCGTGCTGGCAGCTGTGGGAGGCCCCTCTGCAGGGGCGGCTGGTCCGGACAAGCCTGACCTCTCCTCAGATGTGCCCTGTGGGGACTCTGTCAGGCCAGGCATGCAGAAACAGGACACTGAGCACTGGTGGGAGGGAGGTTTTAGGAGACAGAGGCCATAATCCACATAGAGTGGGCACCCACTGGATACCAGGAACCCTGTCGTCTACCCTGCATTCATTATCCTGCTGAATTTAATAATTAAGAGCTGTGAGTAGGTGTTAGGGACCCCGTTTTACAAATGAAGAGAGACACTTCATAGCGCGAAAGTCACTTGTTGATACCACAAACCTGTGAGTCCTGTAGTGGGGTTTAAGACCAGGTTTGCCCCAGCCCCAGCCTCCCTCTTCCTCAGCTCACGGTGCAGTGGCCGGGACCAGTGTCCATCTGAGTGGGCCTGGCCCCTCTGAAAACGTCAGAAGAGCCTCCCCTGAACAATGTATTTTTCAGCATCCCTGCCTCCTGCCACTTTGCCGCCAACGTCTGCTGAAGGCCATCACCTGGCAGTCAGGTAGGATGACCTTCCCTTGATGGGAAGGTCAGTGTGTTGGAGGACAGAGGGTCCCAGCCCCTAGCACCTGAGTCGAGCTCTCCAGGAAAGGCACCGGTGGGTTTCTCCGGGATTGAACCAACTATTTGCCTCTAAGGACAAGAAATAACCCAGCAGGTGGAGTTTGGACCTGGAATATTGGGAGCAATGGGACATCGACGTGATTTTCACGTGGGCATAACAGCACAGAATGGTACACTTATCAAACCCGTGACCAAGACAGTGGTGGATCATTTCCCGAAATATGCACATGTTCAAATAATGGCAAGGGATGGTTCTCCTGGGGAACTGGGGGGCGATGTTCGTGGGAAGTCTGGGAGGTAGCTCCCGCGGTCCAGGAGCAAGGCCATCAGGATGAGACAGCTGAGTGTGGAAGTGGGGGCCCCTCTCGGGAACGGGGTGACCCCCTTGTCAGGAGCTCTGGGCACACAGTGCCTTCACTGCCTGCGGTTTTCCTGGCCCCGACCCTCACCTTGAAGGAGAGCCAACCCCAAGGGACAGGGGGTGATGGAGGACCCAGCACTGGGGACCCTGGCAGCACGCCCTTGGTCGACCACAGCCGCAGCCTCTGGGGAGAGGACGGCCCTCCCGGCACAAAACCCTCACCCAGCAGCTGGTGCTGAGGCACTCCACTCACTTCAGTGTTTTCGGTAAAAGTTCACCTCCTTCTTCTTCCTGGTGAGCAGGTGTTACCTGAGGGGACACCTCCTTGGGGAGGCGACGGCCGCGGGGCGTGGGGCGCGGGGCGCACGCCTCCCCACATGCTTCTGTCAGACCTGAGCTTTCTGTCAGGGTGGAGAAAACATGCTGTTCCAAGTCGAAACCCCTCGAAAATCAGGGGTTCGGTGTTCCAACAATAACAATTCGGTCCCGTTCAGATTTGGGAGACGTGTTGGCCCTCCCTGCACGTCCTCCGGCCTCTGTGCGTGGTCAGCGCGCCCCCGGGCAGGACGGCCGCCCGGTGTCCCCCCAGTGCCCCGGGTGCGGCGGCCGGGTCGCTTCAAGGACTCAGGGCCAGCCCCGGGCACCCGCAGCAACCCCCGCCCGCCGGCAGCCCGCGCGGATGAACAATGAGTGAATCAGATGCAAGGCTTATATTTCCCTTAAAATAAATATATGCTAAAAAATTAGAGGGAAAGGCGGTTGGCCAAACACATCTGGGGTTTTGATCAAACCGAAGTTATGGGAAAAACATGCGAAATACTCGAGGAGCGGAGGCCGCAGAGGAGCCGCGGGCGGGCTGCGTGCGCGCTGGTGTCCGAGTGCGCGGGGGGCGCTGGGGCGCGGCCTGGGCTGCCCCCTCCCTGGGGCCTGGGGCCTGCGCCCGGAGGCGGCGGAGACAAGTTTATAATTCTGCATCGGAAGTCAACATACCCGTAATAAAAGTGGCTGATTCCCCCCATTCTCCCTCTTCAGAGGGGCCCCCCACAATCCTTCTGCACCAGCGGCGGACAGAGCCCACCCCCGGGACCTGGGACGGCCACGCAGCCCATCCCACGGGTGGAAGAGCGCTGGGACGGCCACGGAAAGGCGGCCCATGGGGACGGCTCGTCGAACGTTTCGGGGCTCGCACCGAGGTCGTGCTGGGCGCACAGCACAGCTGTGGGGAAACCCCCGGCGCGTGGCGCCCCTCGTGCTGCGGGAAGGGCTGGGGGACGACCCCAGCGGTTCTCGCGAGCAGAGCCCACGCCAGACCCGGTCTGCGTCTCCCGTGGTCCCTGCGGGCCCGACAGTCTGCAGCCCGGGCACCAGCCCAGGGAAAGCCACACAGGTCCCTTGATTCGGGTTGGGAGAGGGAAGACCCTTCCTACGGGAGGATCATTTAAACCCACCCTCCCAGCAGGCAGGGAACACCTCTGGCTGTGGTAGCTCGCACCCGAGAGGTGGGTGGGTGGGCCCCCTCGCCCCCGCAGGCCCCGCCCCGCCCCCAGGCCCGGCCCCGCCCCCAGGCCCCGCCCCGCCCCCAGGCCCGGCCCCGCCCCGCCCCCAGGCCCCGCCCTGCGGTGAGGTGGGCGTGCCAGGCCAGGTGTGCGCGCGTCTGGCCCCGCCCCCGTGCCAGAACCCCCGCCCCCCAGGCCCCAGAACTGGGGAACCGGGAGCTCACCCCCTCCGGAGCAGGGGCAGTGGTTCTGCGGGAGACGCCGTGTCCGCACCGGTGCGCGAGAGCGGAGCCCAGGGCACACGCGTCCCCTCAGAAACCGGCGGAGTTCTCACTTCCAGGTCACACAAGACCCCACCCTTGGTGTGGCGGGGGGCGCGGGCTGCCAGCATCCGCCCAGTTGGCTGGCAGAGTCCTACCCTGCTCGGGCGCCCTCGGAGGCTGGCCCGCGGGGCGCAGGCCTGTGAGGGAGCCCCCGCCGGGAGGACTGGCCGGCCTGGGAGCACACCTGCGCTGACTGATGGCCCCGACTGGGAGCCGCGCTGGAGCCTCGGTTTTCCTCTCTGTTTGAGGGCGGAGGAGCCCAGGAGAAAAGAAGGGTTTGATTTAAAACCAGGTGAACTTTCTGCATTTCTTTGATTCCCAGAATCCAAAAGTATTTCCACGGATACAAACACGTAATTAAGCCAAACCGAGAGAAAAAGGGGCGCAGAGACAGACCCCGAGCGGCCCTCCACCCCGCAGAGAATGGCTCCGTTGTTGTATCTGATGGAGCCCTGGGCGCCTGGCTCCGGGCCTCCGGGCCTCGCGGGGCGGCTCAGCCGCAGGCGCTCTCGGTCCAGTTGTAACTTGTCGTAGGCACTTTGCAGAGGGCAGGACCGCAGGCCTACCCTGGCCTCCCACCACCCGTGAGCGCCGAGGCCTGGCTGTGCCTCCCATCGATGCCCTCTCCCCCCACGCCCTCCTGGCTCCGCCACTAGGGTGTCCCGGAAGGTTCCTGGGCACCGCAGCGTGACTTCAAGTGTGGTTTTAAACGTGTGTTACGAAACAGTGGCCTGGAACAAAGGTGGGCTGGTCCCGAGCGTGTCTCCTTTAATCCACAAGTCGTTGGTGAGTGCCTGAAGCATGACGGGTGTCCCGCTGCCGGCTGTTGATGGAAGGACGGAGGGACAGCTCCCTGCCCTCCCAGAGCTGCAGGGGACAGAAAGGCGTGCGGGCGAATATCGGGCACCTTCCCTTTTCTGTTCGCCGTGGCTCACAGGCAGCGGGCGGGCGGCCACGGAGGACAGGACGCCCCGGGGGAGGAGGCGGCTCCTGGGCTGGTTAGTGCGGCCCCAGCAGGCGCTCGCAGAGCCTGTGTCCGCACCCCCACGGCCCCTCCAAGCCCTGGACGTCCCCGGGAGAGTGTCTGGGCCTCCTGCACCACCACGAGGGGCTGTCCTACTTGCTCTGTTCCATGTGTTTACATTTCTGGGTGAGATTTCTTTTGAAGAAAGGAATCTGAATCTGAGGCTAAAAAAATGTCTGGAAACCCCTACTTTAGCTTCACATGGCTCCTGTATACTTACTGCGCTAAAATAGATGCTCTTTGCCCCACCGTGTCTCAGCGGCACAGACATCAGCTGACCGCTCAGTCCCCTGACAGCTGCTGGGCTTCTGGGAGGTTGTGTTCATGCGGCGGCTGCCAGGCCTGGCTGCCTGGGGCCTGCGGGACGGCTCGGCGTGGCCTCACGATGCTGCTCAGGAAGTGACTTCTGAGCTGAGAAACCCAAGCTGGAAGGCCAGTGTAAATCTGAGACGTTATAGACGGAACATGCTCGAGCCACGTCCAGGGATAAGCAAAGGCCTGGCACATCCCACTAACCTACTTTTTAGAAAACACCCATCGCATTCAAGCTCTGCTGGCCTCGCAAATCAAAAACAGGTTTGGTCCCTGCCCTTGAAATAAGATAGATTAAAATACTATTCTGTTCTTCCAAGTATTTTAATCTCCTATCCTGGGTGCATCTGCAAAGTAAGTTACTGCCAGCGATTATTACACGGTAGTCTTCTTCGTGGGGAGGCTTCTCCCTGCTGAGTGCCCTTGCTTATGGGGTGCTCTGCAGCGGTCGAGTTGGGGGCGGGCGCACCCTCCTGGGAGGCTGCTCGCCCCGCTGGGCACCGGCCCCGGGAACGCCCGAGGGGTGGGCCGAGGTCTGTGAATCTCTGTCCGCGCACCCTGCGTGGGGTAGCTCGCGGGGCACCTTCCATCCTGCTCCCAGGGGCCCCAGCACCACATCCCTTCCTGCTCCACGTGTGTTCACCCAGCACCCCTGTGAGTATTTCCCCAGCGCCCACTCCCAAGTTAACCTCTTGCCCCCAAACCCTGGTTTCTGGGTCTACTTCCGGCAAACTAAACTAAGACACGTAGGCTCAGAAAGCCGAGTGAACACGGAGCCTTCCGTTGCATGCACGGGTGAACCACGCGTGGGGACAAAGCCAGCCTCTGCAGGGGGTCGTGGCCGGGCAGCTCAGGGCGGAGGCCGCCTCCAGGCCCTGCTCACGGGGCTGAAGATGCCGTGTCCCACTTCAGAGTGGGTTCTGGAGCAGCGGGAAGTCCTGGGATGCATCCAGTTGGACTGTGGAGGGCAGTGGGCCCCCGGGGCTCTTGCTCTGACACTTCCCAGTGGGATGAAATGCCAGCCACCGTCAGCAGCTCTGGGATTTCAGGATGTGTCTGCAGCCCCCTCACCTGACCTAGGGGAGATCGTGTTCCTGGCAGCCTTCATCCCTTGCGTCTGGGGGAGACTCCTCAGTGCTCACAGGGTCAGCGAGAGAACCCAGATCTCTGTGCTGTCACGCCCACGGAATTCTCCAGGATGAGGTCTGAGCTAATGCCCCTGGGATGCAGGAGCCAAGCAGGGACCACTCCCCTCCCGGCCCAACCAGGCTCCCTCACTGTGGGGCCAAGAATTAAAGACCATCATCAGCCTCCCTTGTGTCTGATGACAAAAGCAATGTGTGTTTCTGTAAGAAAAGGAAAAGTTAACACAGGGCAGGAAGGAGGGAAGGAAGGAAGGAAGGAAGGAGAGAAAGAAGAATGTAAGGGAGGCAGGAAGGCAGGGAGGGGGAGGAGGGAAGAAGGAGGGAGGGAGAAAGGGAGGAGGGAGGAAGAAGGGAGGAAGAGTGGGAGGAGGGAGGAGGGAGGTAGGGAGGCCCTTTGGTAATTCTGACACCCAAGACTCGAAGTTTATTCCATTTGCTACCACACATGCACACACGAACTCACACACACACGCACACATGCACTCACGCACACACACATGCACACACGCACTCACACACACACGCACACACGCACTCACGCACACACGCACACACGCACTCACACACACTCACATACACACACATGCACTCACGCACACACACATGCACACACGCACTCACACACACACTCACATACACACACATGCACACATGCACTCACGCACATACGGGTGCAAACACACACGCACACACATCTCATGGTCAAAGAAGCTGAACTGAAGGCTCGGAGGGAAGTGCACTTTATGGCTCCGTGGCTCGCTCTGAAGATGGGGTGAAATTAATAGTAAGAACCCACCGCGTTGTGAGATCAGAAGTGTAAGGAAAACAGGCAGGGTTGCGCGGGGTCTGTGCACAGTGAGGTGCAAGTGCTCACATGCACGTGTGTTGTGTAAACACGCCTAACAAAACAACATGGAGACCACGCTTTTTCTCATCACTGTATTTTGGAAGTTTTTCTGCCCTGCTTGCATGGGGATTTATTTAACCAATCCCCTATTGTTAGGACAACTTCTACATTTTCTTTTGTAAGCGAAGCTCCGGAGCTTCTCTGAAAGCCCTCCTAGCGAGCCACTGTGCATTCTCTGGCAGTTTCCTCAGGCGCTCATTCACATCCGTACAGTGTGGTGGCCGCGGAAGGCGGATTTCAGATGCACGTGTTCTGGTGACACTTCGGGTGGCAGCAATGTCCCTGCATCTCCCTGCCGCTCTGGGGAGGATGTGCCGACCACACACTTCTCCACCCCTGCTGTCCTCTCCCTCTGTCAGCCCTCCCCTCCTCCCCTGGGGTTCGGCAGGTGCAGGGGCTTCAGAACAGAGCAGGGGGTCTTGTTAATCCTAGAGGGGCGATGGGAAGCTGAAGACAAGATGAGGCAGCTTCACTGAGCTGAGCTTCTGGATGGGCAGGGAGCACGGACAGAGCAGTCACCCAGTTAGCTTTGAAACTGAATTTAGTTTGTTTTTTCGTGTGCATGTCCCTGTGAGTGAGCATGTGTGATTGTGTACCTGTGTGTGCACATGTGAGCATGGGCATGCGTGCATGTATGTGCATTGAGTGTGTGTGTGAACATGCTTGTGTGCCTAGGTGTGTGTGCACAAGTGTATGCATGTGCATGCACATCTGTGAACATGTGAGTGTGTGCCCGTGTGAGCATGTGTGTGGGCACGTGCATGAGAATGTGTGTGTGTGCACGCACCTGTGTGAACATGCGAGCGTGTG